>NC_091992.1:66785028-67155028 GCF_044704955.1 Pristiophorus japonicus | reverse complement strand
CTGACCCTCCAACAGTGCGGCACTCCCTCAGTACTGCCCCTCCGACAGAGCGGTGCTCCCTCAGTGCTGCCCCTCTGACAGTACTGCCCCATGACAGTGCAGCGCTCCCTCAGTACTGCGCCTCCGGCAGTGCGGCGCTCCCTCAGTACTGCCCCTCCGACAGTGCAGCGCTCCCTCAGTACTGCCCGTCCGACAGTGCAGCGCTCCCTCAGTACTGCCCCTCTGACATTGCGGCTGTCCTTCAGTACTGCCCGTCCGACAGTGCAGCACTCCCTCAGTACTGCCTTTCCTAAAGTGCAGCACTCCCTCGGTAATGCCCCTCCGAGAGTGCAGCGCTCCCTCAGTACTGCCCACCTGACATTGCGGCTCTCCCTCAGTACTGCTCCTCCGACAGTGCAGCGCTCCCTTAGCACTGCCCCTCTGACATTGCGGTGCTCCCTCAGTACTGCCCCTCTGACAGCACTGCCCCTCCGACAGTGCAACGCTCCCTCAGTACTGCCCCTCCAACAGTGCAGCATCCCTCAGTACGGCCCCTTTGACAGTGCAGCGCTCCCTCAGTACTGCCCCTCCGTCGGTGCAGCGCTCCCTCAGTACTGCCCCTCTGACATTTCGGCTCTTCCTCAGTGCTGCCCTTCCGACAGTGCGGCGTTCCCTCAGTACTGCTCCTCCGACAGTGCAACGCTCTCTCAGCACTGCCCCTCCGACAGTGCAGCGCTCCCTCAGTACTGCTCCTCCGACAGTGTAGCGCTCCTACAGTACTGCCCCTCCGACAGTGCAGCACTCCCTCAGTACTGCCCCTCCGACAGTACTGCGCTCCCTCAGTGCTGGCCCTCCGACAGTGCAGCGCTCCTTCAGTACTGCCCCTCCGACAGAGCGGTGCTCCCTCAGTACTGCCCCTCCGACAGTACTGCCCCTCCGACAGTACTGCCCCTCCGACACTGCGGCACTCCCTCAGTACTGCCCCTCCGACAATGCAGCGCACCCTCAGTACTGCCCCTCCGACACTGCGGCACTCCGTCAGTACTGCCCTACCGACAGTGCAGCGCTCCCTCAGTACTGCCCCTCTGACAGTGGAGCGCTCCCTCAGTACTCCCCCTCCGACAGTGCAGCGCTCCCTCAGTACTGCCCCTCTGACAGTGGAGCGCTCCCTCAGTACTGCCCCTCCGACAGTGCAGCACTCCCTCAGTACTGCCGCTCCGACACTGCAGCGCTCCCTCAGTACTGGCCCTCCGACAGTGCAGCACTCCCTCAGTACTGCCGCTCCGACACTGCAGCGCTCCCTCAGTACTGGCCCTCCGACAGTGCAACGCTCCCTCAGTACTGCCCCTCTGACAGTGCAATGCTGCCTCGGTACTGACCCTCCAACAGTGCAATGCTCCCTCAGTACTGCCCCTTTGACAGTGCAGCGTTCGCTCAATACTCCCCCTCCGACAGTACAGCACTCCCTTGGTACTGACCCTCCAAAAGTGCGGCGCTCCCTCAGTACTGCCCCTCTGACAGTGCAGCACTCCCTCAGTACTGCCCCTCCGACAGTGCAGCGCTCCCTCAGTACTGCCCCTCCGTCGGTGCAGCGCTCCCTCAGTACTGCCCCTCTGACATTTCAGTTCCCCCACAGTACTGCCCCTCCGACAGTGCAGCGCACCCTCAGTACTGCCCCTCCGACACTGCGGCACTCCGTCAGTACTGCCCTTCCGACAGTGCAGCGCTCCCACAGTACTGCCCCTCCGTCGGTGCAGCACTCCCTCGGTACTGACCCTCCAACAGTGCGGTGCTCCCACAGCACTGCCCCTCCGACAGTGCGCCGTTCCCTCAGTACTGACCCTCTGACAGTGCAGTGCTCCCTCAGTACTGCCCCTTCGACAGTGCAGCGCTCCCTCAGTCATGCCCCTCCGACAGTGCAGCGCTCCCTTAGTACTGCCCTCTGACATTGCGGCTCTCCCTCAGTACTGCCCCTCCGACAGTGCAGCGCTCCCTCAGTACTGCCCCTCTGACATTGCGGTGCTCCCTCAGTACTGCCCCTCTGACAGCACTGCCCCTACGATAGTGCAGCGCTCCCTCAGTACTGCGCCTCCGACAGTGCGGCGCTCCCTGAGTACTGCCCCTCCGACAGTGCAGGGCTCCCTCAGTACTGCCCCTCTGACAGTGCAGCGCTCCCTTAGTACTGCCCCTCTGACATTGCAGCTCCCCCTCAGTACTGCCCCTCCGACAGTGCAGCGTTCCCTCAGTACTGCCCCTCTGACAGTGCAACGCTCCCTCGGTACTGACCCTCCAACAGTGCAATACTCCCTCGGTACTGACCCTCCAACAGTGCGGCACTCCCTCAGTACTGCCCCTCCTACAGTGCAGTGCTTCCTCGGTACTGACCCTCCAACAGTGCGGCACTCCCTCAGTACTGCCCCTCCGACAGAGCGGTGCTCCCTCAGTGCTGCCCCTCTGACAGTACTGCCCCATGACAGTGCAGCGCTCCCTCAGTACTGCGCCTCCGGCAGTGCGGCGCTCCCTCAGTACTGCCCCTCCGACAGTGCAGCGCTCCCTCAGTACTGCCCGTCCGACAGTGCAGCGCTCCCTCAGTACTGCCCCTCTGACATTGCGGCTGTCCTTCAGTACTGCCCGTCCGACAGTGCAGCACTCCCTCAGTACTGCCCTTCCTAAAGTGCAGCACTCCCTCAGTAATGCCCCTCCGAGAGTGCAGCGCTCCCTCAGTACTGCCCACCTGACATTGCGGCTCTCCCTCAGTACTGCTCCTCCGACAGTGCAGCGCTCCCTTAGCACTGCCCCTCCGACAGTGCAATGCTCCCTCAGTACTGCCCCTCCAACAGTGCAGCATCCCTCAGTACGGCCCCTTTGACAGTGCAGCGCTCCCTCAGTACTGCCCCTCCGTCGGTGCAGCGCTCCCTCAGTACTGCCCCTCTGACATTTCGGCTCTTCCTCAGTGCTGCCCTTCCGACAGTGCGGCGTTCCCTCAGTACTGCTCCTCCGACAGTGCAACGCTCTCTCAGCACTGCCCCTCCGACAGTGCAGCGCTCCCTCAGTACTGCTCCTCCGACAGTGTAGCGCTCCTACAGTACTGCCCCTCCGACAGTGCAGCACTCCCTCAGTACTGCCCCTCCGACAGTACTGCGCTCCCTCAGTGCTGGCCCTCCGACAGTGCAGCGCTCCTTCAGTACTGCCCCTCCGACAGAGCGGTGCTCCCTCAGTACTGCCCCTCCGACAGTACTGCCCCTCCGACAGTACTGCCCCTCCGACACTGCGGCACTCCCTCAGTACTGCCCCTCCGACAATGCAGCGCACCCTCAGTACTGCCCCTCCGACACTGCGGCACTCCGTCAGTACTGCCCTACCGACAGTGCAGCGCTCCCTCAGTACTGCCCCTCTGACAGTGGAGCGCTCCCTCAGTACTCCCCCTCCGACAGTGCAGCGCTCCCTCAGTACTGCCCCTCTGACAGTGGAGCGCTCCCTCAGTACTGCCCCTCCGACAGTGCAGCACTCCCTCAGTACTGCCGCTCCGACACTGCAGCGCTCCCTCAGTACTGGCCCTCCGACAGTGCAGCACTCCCTCAGTACTGCCGCTCCGACACTGCAGCGCTCCCTCAGTACTGGCCCTCCGACAGTGCAACGCTCCCTCAGTACTGCCCCTCTGACAGTGCAATGCTGCCTCGGTACTGACCCTCCAACAGTGCAATGCTCCCTCAGTACTGCCCCTTTGACAGTGCAGCGTTCGCTCAATACTGCCCCTCCGACAGTACAGCACTCCCTTGGTACTGACCCTCCAAAAGTGCGGCGCTCCCTCAGTACTGCCCCTCTGACAGTGCAGCACTCCCTCAGTACTGCCCCTCCGACAGTGCAGCGCTCCCTCAGTACTGCCCCTCCGTCGGTGCAGCGCTCCCTCAGTACTGCCCCTCTGACATTTCAGTTCCCCCACAGCACTGCCCCTCCGACAGTGCAACGCTCTCTCAGTACTGCCCCTCCGACAGTACAGCGCTCCCTCAGTACTGGCCCTCCGACAGTACAGCGCTCCCACAGTACTGCCCCTCTGACATTTCGGCTCTCCCTCAGCACTGCTCCTCCGACAGTGCAACGCTCCCTCAGTACTGCCCCTCCGACAGTACAGCGCTCCCTCAGTACTGCCCCTCTGACAGTGCAACGCTCCCTCGGTACTGACCCTCCGACAGTGCAGCGCACCTCAGTACTGCCCCTCAGACAGTGCAGCGCTCCCTCAGTACTGCCCCTCCAACGGTGCTGCGCTCCCACAGTACGGCCCCTTTGACAGTGCAGCGTTCGCTCAATACTGCCCCTCCGACAGTACCGCACTCCCTCGGTACTGACCCTCCAAAAGTGCGGCGCTCCCTCAGTACTGCCCCTCCGACAGTGCAGCACTCCCTCAGTACTGCCCCTCCGACAGTGCAGCGCTCCCTCAGTACTGCCCCTCCGTCGGTGCAGCGCTCCCTCATGACTGCCCCTCTGACATTTCGGCTCTCCCTCAGCACTACCCCTCCGACAGTGCAACGCTCCCACAGTACTGCCCCTCCGACAGTACAGCGCTCCCTCAGTACTGGCCCTCCGACAGTGCAGCCCTCCCTCAGAACTGCCCCTCTGACAGTGCAACGCTCCCTCGGTAGTGACCCTCCAACAGTGCAATGCCCGCTCGGTACTGACCCTCCAACAGTGCGGCGCTCCCTCAGTACTGCCCCTCCACAGAGCGGTGCTCCCTCAGTACTGCCCCTCCGACAGTACTGCCCCTCCGACACTGCGGCGCTCCCTCAGTACTGCCCCTCCGACAGTGCAGCGCTCCCTCAGTACTGCCCCTCTGACATTGCGGCTCTCCCTCAGTACTGCCCCTCCGACAGTGCAGCGCTCCCTCAGTACTGCCCCTCTGACATTGCGGTGCTCCCTCAGTACTGCCCCTCTGACAGTACTGCCCCTACGATAGTGCAGCGCTCCCTCAGTACTGCCCCTCCGACAGTGCAGCGCTCCCACAGTTCTGCCCCTCTGACATTGCGGCTCCACCTCAGTACTGCCTCTCCGACAGTGCAGCGCACCCTCAGTACTGCCACTCCGACAGTGCAGCGCTCCCTCAGTACTGCCCCTCCGACAGTGCAAGGCTCCATCAGCACTGCCACTCCGACAGTGCAGCGCTCCCTCAGTAGTGCCCCTCCAACGGTGCAGCGCTCCCTCAGTACGGCCCCTTTGACAGAGCAGCATTCGCTCAATACTGCCCCTTCGACAGTGAAGCACTCCCTCGGTACTGACCCTCCAACAGTGCGGTGCTCCCTCAGCACTGCCCCTCCGACAGTGCGCCGTTCCCTCAGTACTGACCCTCCGACAGTGCAGTGCTCCCTCAGTACTGCCCCTCCGACAGAGCGGTGCTCCCTCAGTGCTGCCCCTCTGACAGTACTGCCCCACGACAGTGCAGCGCTCCCTCAGTACTGCGCCTCCGGCAGTGCGGCGCTCCCTCAGTACTGCCCCTCCGACAGTGCAGCGCTCCCTCAGTACTGCCCCTCCGACAGTGCAGCGCTCCCTCAGTACTGCCCCTCCGACAGTGCAGCACTCCCTCAGTACTGCCCCTCTGACATTGCGGCTCCCCCTCAGTACTGCTCCTCTGACAGTGCAGCGCTCCCTCAGTACTGCCCCTCCGACAGTGCAGCGCTCCCTCAGTACTGCCCGTCCGACAGTGCAGCGCCCCCTCAGTACTGCCCCTCTGACATTGCGGCTCTCCCTCAGTACTGCCCCTCCGACAGTGCAGCGCTCCCTCAGTACTGCCCCTCTGACATTGCGGCGCTCCCTCAGTACTGCCCCTCCAACGGTGCTGCGCTCCCTCAGTACGGCCCCTTTGACAGTGCAGCGTTCCCTCAATAATGCCCCTCCGTCGGTGCAGTGCTCCCTCAGTACTGCCCCTCTGACATTTCGGCTCTCCCTCAGCACTGCCCCTCCGACAGTGCAACGCTCCCTTAGTACTGCCCTTCCGACAGTGCAGCGCTCCCTCAGTACTGCCCCTCCGACAGTGCAGCGCTCCGTCAGTACTGCCCCTCCAACGGTGCTGCGCTCCCTCAGTACGGCCCCTTTGACAGTGCAGCGTTCGCTCAGTACTGCCCCTCCGACAGTGCAGCACTCCCTCAGTACTGACCCTCCAACATTGCGGCTCTTCCTCAGTACTGCCCCTCTGACAGTGCAGCACTCCCTCAGTACTGCCCCTCCGACAGTGCAGCGCTCCCTCAGTACTGCCCCTCCGTCGGTGCAGCGCTCCCTCAGTACTGCCCCTCTGACATTTCAGTTCCCCCACAGCACTGCCCCTCCGACAGTGCAACGCTCCCTCAGTACTGCCCCTCCGACAGTACAGCGCTCCCTCAGTACTGGCCCTCCGACAGTACAGCGCTCCCACAGTACTGCCCCTCTGACATTTCGGCTCTCCCTCAGCACTGCTCCTCCGACAGTGCAACGCTCCCTCAGTACTGCCCCTCCGACAGTACAGCGCTCCCTCAGTACTGCCCTTCTGACAGTGCAACGCTCCCTCGGTACTGACCCTCCGACAGTGCAGCGCACCTCAGTACTGCCCCTCCGACAGTGCAGCGCTCCCTCAGTACTGCCCCTCCAACGGTGCTGCGCTCCCACAGTACGGCCCCTTTGACAGTGCAGCGTTCGCTCAATACTGCCCCTCCGACAGTACCGCACTCCCTCGGTACTGACCCTCCAAAAGTGCGGCGCTCCCTCAGTACTGCCCCTCCGACAGTGCAGCACTCCCTCAGTACTGCCCCTCCGACAGTGCAGCGCTCCCTCAGTACTGCCCCTCCGTCGGTGCAGCGCTCCCTCATGACTGCCCCTCTGACATTTCGGCTCTCCCTCAGCACTACCCCTCCGACAGTGCAACGCTCCCACAGTACTGCCCCTCCGACAGTACAGCGCTCCCTCAGTACTGGCCCTCCGACAGTGCAGCCCTCCCTCAGAACTGCCCCTCTGACAGTGCAACGCTCCCTCGGTAGTGACCCTCCAACAGTGCAATGCCCGCTCGGTACTGACCCTCCAACAGTGCGGCGCTCCCTCAGTACTGCCCCTCCACAGAGCGGTGCTCCCTCAGTACTGCCCCTCCGACAGTACTGCCCCTCCGACACTGCGGCGCTCCCTCAGTACTGCCCCTCCGACAGTGCAGCGCTCCCTCAGTACTGCCCCTCTGACATTGCGGCTCTCCCTCAGTACTGCCCCTCCGACAGTGCAGCGCTCCCTCAGTACTGCCCCTCTGACATTGCGGTGCTCCCTCAGTACTGCCCCTCTGACAGTACTGCCCCTACGATAGTGCAGCGCTCCCTCAGTACTGCCCCTCCGACAGTGCAGCGCTCCCACAGTTCTGCCCCTCTGACATTGCGGCTCCACCTCAGTACTGCCTCTCCGACAGTGCAGCGCACCCTCAGTACTGCCACTCCGACAGTGCAGCGCTCCCTCAGTACTGCCCCTCTGACATTGCAGCTCCCACTCAGTACTGCCCCTCCGACAGTGCAGCGCTCCCTCAGTACTGCCCCTCTGACATTGCGGTGCTCCCTCAGTACTGCCCCTCTGACAGTACTGCCCCTACGATAGTGCAGCGCTCCCTCAGTACTGCCCCTCCGACAGTGCAGCGCTCCCACAGTTCTGCCCCTCCAACATTGCGGCTCTTCCTCAGTACTGCCCTTCCGACAGTGCAGCACTCCCTCAGTACTGCCCTTCCGACAGTGCAGCACTCCCTTAGTACTGCCCCTCTGACATTGCAGCTCCCACTCAGTACTGCCCCTCCGACAGTGCAACGCTCCGTCAGTACTGCCCCTCCAACGGTGCTGCGCTCCCTCAGTACGGCCCCTTTGACAGTGCAGCGTTCGCTCAGTACTGCCCCTCCGACAGTGCAGCACTCCCTCAGTACTGACCCTCCAACATTGCGGCTCTTCCTCAGTACTGCCCTTCCGACAGTGCAGCACTCCCTCAGTACTGCCTCTCAGACAGTGCAGCGCTCCCTCAGTACTGCCCCTAAGACAGTTCAGCACTCCCTCAGTACTGCCCCTCCGACAGTGTAGCGCTCCCTCAGTACTGCCCCTCTGACAGTGCAGCGTTCCCTCAGTACTGCCCCTCTGACAGTGCAACGCTCCCTCGGTACTGACCCTCCAACAGTGCAATGCTCCCTCGGTACTGACCCTCCAACAGAGCGGCGCTCCCTCAGTACTGCCCCTCCTACAGTGCAGTGCTTCCTCGGTACTGACCCTCCAACAGTGCGGCACTCCCTCAGTACTGCCCCTCCGACAGTGCAGCACTCCCTCAGTACTGCCCTTCCTAAAGTGCAGCACTCCCTCAGTAATGCCCCTCCGACAGTGCAGGGCTCCCTCAGTACTGCCCACCTGACATTGCGGCTCTCCCTCAGTACTGCTCCTCCGACAGTGCAGCGCTCCCTTAGTACTGCCCCTCTGACATTGCGGTGCTCCCTCAGTACTGCCCCTCTGACAGCACTGCCCCTACGATAGTGCAGCGCTCCCTCAGTACTGCGCCTCCGACAGTGCGGCGCTCCCTGAGTACTGCCACTCCGACAGTGCAGCGCTCCCTCAGTACTGCCCCTCCGACAGTGCAGCGCTCCCTCAGTACTGCCCCTCCGACAGTGCAGCGCTCCCTCAGTACTGCCCCTCCGACAGTGCAGCGCTCCCTCAGTACTGCCCCTCTGACATTGCGGCTCCCCCTCAGTACTGCCCCTCCGACAGTGCAACGCTCCCTCAGTACTGCCCCTCCAACAGTGCAGCATCCCTCAGTACTGCCGTTCCGACAGTGCAGCACTCCCTCAGTACTGCCCTTCCGATAGTGCAGCACTCCCTCAGTACTGCCCCTCTGACATTGCAGCTCCCCCTCAGTACTGCCCCTCCGACAGTGCAACGCTCCGTCAGTACTGCCCCTCCAACGGTGCTGCGCTCCCTCAGTACGGCCCCTTTGACAGTGCAGCGTTCGCTCAATACTGCCCCTCCGACAGTGCAGCACTCCCTTGGTACTGACCCTCCAACAGTGCGGCGCTCCGTCAGTACTGCCCCTCCAACGGTGCTGCGCTCCCTCAGTACGGCCCCTTTGACAGTGCAGCGCTCCCTCAATACTGCCCCTCCGTCGGTGCAGCACTCCCTCAGTACTGCTCCTCTGACATTTCGGCTCTCCCTCAGCACTGCCCCTCCGCCAGTGCAACGCTCCCTCAGTACTGCCCGTCAGACAGTGCAGCGCTCCCTCAGTGCTGCCCGTTAGACAGTGCATCGCTCCCTCAGTACTGCCCCTCTGACATTGCGGCTCTCCCTCAGTACTGCCCCTCCGACAGTGCAGCGCTCCCTCAGTACTGCCCGTCCGACAGTGCAGCGCTCCCTCAGTACTGCCCCTCTGACATTGCGGCTCTCCTTCAGTACTGCTCCTCCGATAGTGCAGCGCTCCCTCAGTACTGCCCCTCTGACATTGCGGCTCTCCCTCAGTACTGCCCTTCCGACAGTGCAGCGCTCCCTCAGTACTGCCCGTCCGACAGTGCAGCGCTCCATCAGTACTGCCCCTCTGACATTGCGGCTCTCCCTCAGTACTGCCCCTCCGATAGTGCAGCGCTCCCTCAGTACTGTCCCTCTGACATTGCTGTGCTCCCTCAGTACTGCCCCTCTGACATTGCTGCGCTCCCTCAGTACTGCCCCTCTGACAGTACTGCCCCGACGAGAGTGCAGCGCTCCCTCAGTACTGCGTCTCCGACAGTGCAGCGCTCCCTGAGTACTGCCCCTCCGACAGTGCAGCGCTCCCTCAGTACTGCCCCTCCGACAGTGCAGCACTCCCTCCGTACTGCCCCTCTGACATTGCGGCTCACCCTCAGTACTGCCCCTCTGACATTGCGGCTCACCCTCAGTACTGCCCCTTCGACAGTGCAGCACTCCCTCAGTACTGCCTCTCAGACAGTGCAGCGCTCCCTCAGTACTGCCCCTCCGACAGTGCAGCACTCCCTCAGTACTGCCCCTCCAACAGTGCTGCGCTCCCTCAGTACTGCCCCTCCGACAGTGCAGCGCTCCCTCAGTACTGCCCCTCCGACAGTGCAGCACTCCCTCAGTACTGCCCCTCTGACATTGCGGCTCCCTCTCAGTACTGCCCCTCCAATGGTGCTTCGCCCCCTCAGTACTGCCTCTCCGACAGTGCAGCACTCCCTCAGTACTGCCGCTCTGACATTTCGGCTCTTCCTCAGTGCTGCCCTTCCGACAGTGCGGCGTTCCCTCAGTACTGCCCCTCCGACAGTGCAACGCTCTCTCAGCACTGCCCCTCCGACAGTGCAGCGCTCCCTCAGTACTGCCCCTCCGACTGTGTAGCGCTCCCACAGTACTGCCCCTCCGACAGTGCAGCACTCCCTCAGTACTGCCCCTCCGACAGTACTGCGCTCCCTCAGTGCTGCCCTTCCGACAGTGCAGCGCTCCTTCAGTACTGCCCCTCCGACAGAGCGGTGCTCCCTCAGTACTGCCCCTCCGACAGTACTGCCCCTCCGACACTGCGGCACTCCCTCAGTACTGCCCCTCCGACAGTGCAGCGCACCCTCAGTACTGCCCCTCCGACACTGCGGCACTCCGTCAGTACTGCCCTTCCGACAGTGCAGCGCTCCCACAGTACTGCCCCTCCGTCGGTGCAGCACTCCCTCGGTACTGACCCTCCAACAGTGCGGTGCTCCCACAGCACTGCCCCTCCAACAGTGCAATACTCCCTCGGTACTGACCCTCCAACAGTGCGGCACTCCCTCAGTACTGCCCCTCCTACAGTGCAGTGCTTCCTCGGTACTGACCCTCCAACAGTGCGGCACTCCCTCAGTACTGCCCCTCCGACAGAGCGGTGCTCCCTCAGTGCTGCCCCTCTGACAGTACTGCCCCATGACAGTGCAGCGCTCCCTCAGTACTGCGCCTCCGGCAGTGCGGCGCTCCCTCAGTACTGCCCCTCCGACAGTGCAGCGCTCCCTCAGTACTGCCCGTCCGACAGTGCAGCGCTCCCTCAGTACTGCCCCTCTGACATTGCGGCTGTCCTTCAGTACTGCCCGTCCGACAGTGCAGCACTCCCTCAGTACTGCCTTTCCTAAAGTGCAGCACTCCCTCGGTAATGCCCCTCCGAGAGTGCAGCGCTCCCTCAGTACTGCCCACCTGACATTGCGGCTCTCCCTCAGTACTGCTCCTCCGACAGTGCAGCGCTCCCTTAGCACTGCCCCTCTGACATTGCGGTGCTCCCTCAGTACTGCCCCTCTGACAGCACTGCCCCTCCGACAGTGCAACGCTCCCTCAGTACTGCCCCTCCAACAGTGCAGCATCCCTCAGTACGGCCCCTTTGACAGTGCAGCGCTCCCTCAGTACTGCCCCTCCGTCGGTGCAGCGCTCCCTCAGTACTGCCCCTCTGACATTTCGGCTCTTCCTCAGTGCTGCCCTTCCAACAGTGCGGCGTTCCCTCAGTACTGCTCCTCCGACAGTGCAACGCTCTCTCAGCACTGCCCCTCCGACAGTGCAGCGCTCCCTCAGTACTGCTCCTCCGACAGTGTAGCGCTCCTACAGTACTGCCCCTCCGACAGTGCAGCACTCCCTCAGTACTGCCCCTCCGACAGTACTGCGCTCCCTCAGTGCTGGCCCTCCGACAGTGCAGCGCTCCTTCAGTACTGCCCCTCCGACAGAGCGGTGCTCCCTCAGTACTGCCCCTCCGACAGTACTGCCCCTCCGACAGTACTGCCCCTCCGACACTGCGGCACTCCCTCAGTACTGCCCCTCCGACAATGCAGCGCACCCTCAGTACTGCCCCTCCGACACTGCGGCACTCCGTCAGTACTGCCCTACCGACAGTGCAGCGCTCCCTCAGTACTGCCCCTCTGACAGTGGAGCGCTCCCTCAGTACTCCCCCTCCGACAGTGCAGCGCTCCCTCAGTACTGCCCCTCTGACAGTGGAGCGCTCCCTCAGTACTGCCCCTCCGACAGTGCAGCACTCCCTCAGTACTGCCGCTCCGACACTGCAGCGCTCCCTCAGTACTGGCCCTCCGACAGTGCAGCACTCCCTCAGTACTGCCGCTCCGACACTGCAGCGCTCCCTCAGTACTGGCCCTCCGACAGTGCAACGCTCCCTCAGTACTGCCCCTCTGACAGTGCAATGCTGCCTCGGTACTGACCCTCCAACAGTGCAATGCTCCCTCAGTACTGCCCCTTTGACAGTGCAGCGTTCGCTCAATACTGCCCCTCCGACAGTACAGCACTCCCTTGGTACTGACCCTCCAAAAGTGCGGCGCTCCCTCAGTACTGCCCCTCTGACAGTGCAGCACTCCCTCAGTACTGCCCCTCCGACAGTGCAGCGCTCCCTCAGTACTGCCCCTCCGTCGGTGCAGCGCTCCCTCAGTACTGCCCCTCTGACATTTCAGTTCCCCCACAGTACTGCCCCTCCGACAGTGCAGCGCACCCTCAGTACTGCCCCTCCGACACTGCGGCACTCCGTCAGTACTGCCCTTCCGACAGTGCAGCGCTCCCACAGTACTGCCCCTCCGTCGGTGCAGCACTCCCTCGGTACTGACCCTCCAACAGTGCGGTGCTCCCACAGCACTGCCCCTCCGACAGTGCGCCGTTCCCTCAGTACTGACCCTCTGACAGTGCAGTGCTCCCTCAGTACTGCCCCTTCGACAGTGCAGCGCTCCCTCAGTCATGCCCCTCCGACAGTGCAGCGCTCCCTTAGTACTGCCCTCTGACATTGCGGCTCTCCCTCAGTACTGCCCCTCCGACAGTGCAGCGCTCCCTCAGTACTGCCCCTCTGACATTGCGGTGCTCCCTCAGTACTGCCCCTCTGACAGCACTGCCCCTACGATAGTGCAGCGCTCCCTCAGTACTGCGCCTCCGACAGTGCGGCGCTCCCTGAGTACTGCCCCTCCGACAGTGCAGGGCTCCCTCAGTACTGCCCCTCTGACAGTGCAGCGCTCCCTTAGTACTGCCCCTCTGACATTGCAGCTCCCCCTCAGTACTGCCCCTCCGACAGTGCAGTGCTTCCTCGGTACTGACCCTCCAACAGTGCGGCACTCCCTCAGTACTGCCCCTCCGACAGAGCGGTGCTCCCTCAGTGCTGCCCCTCTGACAGTACTGCCCCATGACAGTGCAGCGCTCCCTCAGTACTGCGCCTCCGGCAGTGCGGCGCTCCCTCAGTACTGCCCCTCCGACAGTGCAGCGCTCCCTCAGTACTGCCCGTCCGACAGTGCAGCGCTCCCTCAGTACTGCCCCTCTGACATTGCGGCTGTCCTTCAGTACTGCCCGTCCGACAGTGCAGCACTCCCTCAGTACTGCCTTTCCTAAAGTGCAGCACTCCCTCGGTAATGCCCCTCCGAGAGTGCAGCGCTCCCTCAGTACTGCCCACCTGACATTGCGGCTCTCCCTCAGTACTGCTCCTCCGACAGTGCAGCGCTCCCTTAGCACTGCCCCTCTGACATTGCGGTGCTCCCTCAGTACTGCCCCTCTGACAGCACTGCCCCTCCGACAGTGCAACGCTCCCTCAGTACTGCCCCTCCAACAGTGCAGCATCCCTCAGTACGGCCCCTTTGACAGTGCAGCGCTCCCTCAGTACTGCCCCTCCGTCGGTGCAGCGCTCCCTCAGTACTGCCCCTCTGACATTTCGGCTCTTCCTCAGTGCTGCCCTTCCGACAGTGCGGCGTTCCCTCAGTACTGCTCCTCCGACAGTGCAACGCTCTCTCAGCACTGCCCCTCCGACAGTGCAGCGCTCCCTCAGTACTGCTCCTCCGACAGTGTAGCGCTCCTACAGTACTGCCCCTCCGACAGTGCAGCACTCCCTCAGTACTGCCCCTCCGACAGTACTGCGCTCCCTCAGTGCTGGCCCTCCGACAGTGCAGCGCTCCTTCAGTACTGCCCCTCCGACAGAGCGGTGCTCCCTCAGTACTGCCCCTCCGACAGTACTGCCCCTCCGACAGTACTGCCCCTCCGACACTGCGGCACTCCCTCAGTACTGCCCCTCCGACAATGCAGCGCACCCTCAGTACTGCCCCTCCGACACTGCGGCACTCCGTCAGTACTGCCCTACCGACAGTGCAGCGCTCCCTCAGTACTGCCCCTCTGACAGTGGAGCGCTCCCTCAGTACTCCCCCTCCGACAGTGCAGCGCTCCCTCAGTACTGCCCCTCTGACAGTGGAGCGCTCCCTCAGTACTGCCCCTCCGACAGTGCAGCACTCCCTCAGTACTGCCGCTCCGACACTGCAGCGCTCCCTCAGTACTGGCCCTCCGACAGTGCAGCACTCCCTCAGTACTGCCGCTCCGACACTGCAGCGCTCCCTCAGTACTGGCCCTCCGACAGTGCAACGCTCCCTCAGTACTGCCCCTCTGACAGTGCAATGCTGCCTCGGTACTGACCCTCCAACAGTGCAATGCTCCCTCAGTACTGCCCCTTTGACAGTGCAGCGTTCGCTCAATACTGCCCCTCCGACAGTACAGCACTCCCTTGGTACTGACCCTCCAAAAGTGCGGCGCTCCCTCAGTACTGCCCCTCTGACAGTGCAGCACTCCCTCAGTACTGCCCCTCCGACAGTGCAGCGCTCCCTCAGTACTGCCCCTCCGTCGGTGCAGCGCTCCCTCAGTACTGCCCCTCTGACATTTCAGTTCCCCCACAGTACTGCCCCTCCGACAGTGCAGCGCACCCTCAGTACTGCCCCTCCGACACTGCGGCACTCCGTCAGTACTGCCCTTCCGACAGTGCAGCGCTCCCACAGTACTGCCCCTCCGTCGGTGCAGCACTCCCTCGGTACTGACCCTCCAACAGTGCGGTGCTCCCACAGCACTGCCCCTCCGACAGTGCGCCGTTCCCTCAGTACTGACCCTCTGACAGTGCAGTGCTCCCTCAGTACTGCCCCTTCGACAGTGCAGCGCTCCCTCAGTCATGCCCCTCCGACAGTGCAGCGCTCCCTTAGTACTGCCCTCTGACATTGCGGCTCTCCCTCAGTACTGCCCCTCCGACAGTGCAGCGCTCCCTCAGTACTGCCCCTCTGACATTGCGGTGCTCCCTCAGTACTGCCCCTCTGACAGCACTGCCCCTACGATAGTGCAGCGCTCCCTCAGTACTGCGCCTCCGACAGTGCGGCGCTCCCTGAGTACTGCCCCTCCGACAGTGCAGGGCTCCCTCAGTACTGCCCCTCTGACAGTGCAGCGCTCCCTTAGTACTGCCCCTCTGACATTGCAGCTCCCCCTCAGTACTGCCCCTCCGACAGTGCAACGCTCCGTCAGTACTGCCCCTCCAACGGTGCTGCGCTCCCTCAGTACGGCCCCTTTGACAGTGCAGCGTTCGCTCAGTACTGCCCCTCCGACAGTGCAGCACTCCCTCAGTACTGACCCTCCAACATTGCGGCTCTTCCTCAGTACTGCCCTTCCGACAGTGCAGCACTCCGTCAGTACTGCCTCTCAGACAGTGCAGCGCTCCCTCAGTACTGCCCCTAAGACAGTTCAGCACTCCCTCAGTACTGCCCCTCCGACAGTGTAGCGCTCCCTCAGTACTGCCCCTCTGACAGTGCAGCGTTCCCTCAGTACTGCCCCTCTGACAGTGCAACGCTCCCTCGGTACTGACCCTCCAACAGTGCAATACTCCCTCGGTACTGACCCTCCAACAGTGCGGCACTCCCTCAGTACTGCCCCTCCTACAGTGCAGTGCTTCCTCGGTACTGACCCTCCAACAGTGCGGCACTCCCTCAGTACTGCCCCTCCGACAGAGCGGTGCTCCCTCAGTGCTGCCCCTCTGACAGTACTGCCCCATGACAGTGCAGCGCTCCCTCAGTACTGCGCCTCCGGCAGTGCGGCGCTCCCTCAGTACTGCCCCTCCGACAGTGCAGCGCTCCCTCAGTACTGCCCGTCCGACAGTGCAGCGCTCCCTCAGTACTGCCCCTCTGACATTGCGGCTGTCCTTCAGTACTGCCCGTCCGACAGTGCAGCACTCCCTCAGTACTGCCCTTCCTAAAGTGCAGCACTCCCTCAGTAATGCCCCTCCGAGAGTGCAGCGCTCCCTCAGTACTGCCCACCTGACATTGCGGCTCTCCCTCAGTACTGCTCCTCCGACAGTGCAGCGCTCCCTTAGCACTGCCCCTCTGACATTGCGGTGCTCCCTCAGTACTGCCCCTCTGACAGCACTGCCCCTCCGACAGTGCAACGCTCCCTCAGTACTGCCCCTCCGACAGTACAGCGCTCCCTCAGTACTGCCCTTCTGACAGTGCAACGCTCCCTCGGTACTGACCCTCCGACAGTGCAGCGCACCTCAGTACTGCCCCTCCGACAGTGCAGCGCTCCCTCAGTACTGCCCCTCCAACGGTGCTGCGCTCCCACAGTACGGCCCCTTTGACAGTGCAGCGTTCGCTCAATACTGCCCCTCCGACAGTACCGCACTCCCTCGGTACTGACCCTCCAAAAGTGCGGCGCTCCCTCAGTACTGCCCCTCCGACAGTGCAGCACTCCCTCAGTACTGCCCCTCCGACAGTGCAGCGCTCCCTCAGTACTGCCCCTCCGTCGGTGCAGCGCTCCCTCATGACTGCCCCTCTGACATTTCGGCTCTCCCTCAGCACTACCCCTCCGACAGTGCAACGCTCCCACAGTACTGCCCCTCCGACAGTACAGCGCTCCCTCAGTACTGGCCCTCCGACAGTGCAGCCCTCCCTCAGAACTGCCCCTCTGACAGTGCAACGCTCCCTCGGTAGTGACCCTCCAACAGTGCAATGCCCGCTCGGTACTGACCCTCCAACAGTGCGGCGCTCCCTCAGTACTGCCCCTCCACAGAGCGGTGCTCCCTCAGTACTGCCCCTCCGACAGTACTGCCCCTCCGACACTGCGGCGCTCCCTCAGTACTGCCCCTCCGACAGTGCAGCGCTCCCTCAGTACTGCCCCTCTGACATTGCGGCTCTCCCTCAGTACTGCCCCTCCGACAGTGCAGCGCTCCCTCAGTACTGCCCCTCTGACATTGCGGTGCTCCCTCAGTACTGCCCCTCTGACAGTACTGCCCCTACGATAGTGCAGCGCTCCCTCAGTACTGCCCCTCCGACAGTGCAGCGCTCCCACAGTTCTGCCCCTCTGACATTGCGGCTCCACCTCAGTACTGCCTCTCCGACAGTGCAGCGCACCCTCAGTACTGCCACTCCGACAGTGCAGCGCTCCCTCAGTACTGCCCCTCTGACATTGCAGCTCCCACTCAGTACTGCCCCTCCGACAGTGCAGCGCTCCCTCAGTACTGCCCCTCTGACATTGCGGTGCTCCCTCAGTACTGCCCCTCTGACAGTACTGCCCCTACGATAGTGCAGCGCTCCCTCAGTACTGCCCCTCCGACAGTGCAGCGCTCCCACAGTTCTGCCCCTCCAACATTGCGGCTCTTCCTCAGTACTGCCCTTCCGACAGTGCAGCACTCCCTCAGTACTGCCCTTCCGACAGTGCAGCACTCCCTTAGTACTGCCCCTCTGACATTGCAGCTCCCACTCAGTACTGCCCCTCCGACAGTGCAACGCTCCGTCAGTACTGCCCCTCCAACGGTGCTGCGCTCCCTCAGTACGGCCCCTTTGACAGTGCAGCGTTCGCTCAGTACTGCCCCTCCGACAGTGCAGCACTCCCTCAGTACTGACCCTCCAACATTGCGGCTCTTCCTCAGTACTGCCCTTCCGACAGTGCAGCACTCCCTCAGTACTGCCTCTCAGACAGTGCAGCGCTCCCTCAGTACTGCCCCTAAGACAGTTCAGCACTCCCTCAGTACTGCCCCTCCGACAGTGTAGCGCTCCCTCAGTACTGCCCCTCTGACAGTGCAGCGTTCCCTCAGTACTGCCCCTCTGACAGTGCAACGCTCCCTCGGTACTGACCCTCCAACAGTGCAATGCTCCCTCGGTACTGACCCTCCAACAGAGCGGCGCTCCCTCAGTACTGCCCCTCCTACAGTGCAGTGCTTCCTCGGTACTGACCCTCCAACAGTGCGGCACTCCCTCAGTACTGCCCCTCCGACAGAGCGGTGCTCCCTCAGTGCTGCCCCTCTGACAGTACTGCCCCATGACAGTGCAGCGCTCCCTCAGTACTGCCCCTCTGACATTGCGGCTGTCCCTCAGTACTGCCCGTCCGACAGTGCAGCACTCCCTCAGTACTGCCCTTCCTAAAGTGCAGCACTCCCTCAGTAATGCCCCTCCGACAGTGCAGCGCTCCCTCAGTACTGCCCACCTGACATTGCGGCTCTCCCTCAGTACTGCTCCTCCGACAGTGCAGCGCTCCCTTAGTACTGCCCCTCTGACATTGCGGTGCTCCCTCAGTACTGCCCCTCTGACAGCACTGCCCCTACGATAGTGCAGCGCTCCCTCAGTACTGCGCCTCCGACAGTGCGGCGCTCCCTGAGTACTGCCACTCCGACAGTGCAGCGCTCCCTCAGTACTGCCCCTCCGACAGTGCAGCGCTCCCTCAGTACTGCCCCTCCGACAGTGCAGCGCTCCCTCAGTACTGCCCCTCCGACAGTGCAGCGCTCCCTCAGTACTGCCCCTCTGACATTGCGGCTCCCCCTCAGTACTGCCCCTCCGACAGTGCAACGCTCCCTCAGTACTGCCCCTCCAACAGTGCAGCATCCCTCAGTACTGCCGTTCCGACAGTGCAGCACTCCCTCAGTACTGCCCTTCCGATAGTGCAGCACTCCCTCAGTACTGCCCCTCTGACATTGCAGCTCCCCCTCAGTACTGCCCCTCCGACAGTGCAACGCTCCGTCAGTACTGCCCCTCCAACGGTGCTGCGCTCCCTCAGTACGGCCCCTTTGACAGTGCAGCGTTCGCTCAATACTGCCCCTCCGACAGTGCAGCACTCCCTTGGTACTGACCCTCCAACAGTGCGGCGCTCCGTCAGTACTGCCCCTCCAACGGTGCTGCGCTCCCTCAGTACGGCCCCTTTGACAGTGCAGCGCTCCCTCAATACTGCCCCTCCGTCGGTGCAGCACTCCCTCAGTACTGCTCCTCTGACATTTCGGCTCTCCCTCAGCACTGCCCCTCCGCCAGTGCAACGCTCCCTCAGTACTGCCCGTCAGACAGTGCAGCGCTCCCTCAGTGCTGCCCGTTAGACAGTGCATCGCTCCCTCAGTACTGCCCCTCTGACATTGCGGCTCTCCCTCAGTACTGCCCCTCCGACAGTGCAGCGCTCCCTCAGTACTGCCCGTCCGACAGTGCAGCGCTCCCTCAGTACTGCCCCTCTGACATTGCGGCTCTCCTTCAGTACTGCTCCTCCGATAGTGCAGCGCTCCCTCAGTACTGCCCCTCTGACATTGCGGCTCTCCCTCAGTACTGCCCTTCCGACAGTGCAGCGCTCCCTCAGTACTGCCCGTCCGACAGTGCAGCGCTCCATCAGTACTGCCCCTCTGACATTGCGGCTCTCCCTCAGTACTGCCCCTCCGATAGTGCAGCGCTCCCTCAGTACTGTCCCTCTGACATTGCTGTGCTCCCTCAGTACTGCCCCTCTGACATTGCTGCGCTCCCTCAGTACTGCCCCTCTGACAGTACTGCCCCGACGAGAGTGCAGCGCTCCCTCAGTACTGCGTCTCCGACAGTGCAGCGCTCCCTGAGTACTGCCCCTCCGACAGTGCAGCGCTCCCTCAGTACTGCCCCTCCGACAGTGCAGCACTCCCTCCGTACTGCCCCTCTGACATTGCGGCTCACCCTCAGTACTGCCCCTCTGACATTGCGGCTCACCCTCAGTACTGCCCCTTCGACAGTGCAGCACTCCCTCAGTACTGCCTCTCAGACAGTGCAGCGCTCCCTCAGTACTGCCCCTCCGACAGTGCAGCACTCCCTCAGTACTGCCCCTCCAACAGTGCTGCGCTCCCTCAGTACTGCCCCTCCGACAGTGCAGCGCTCCCTCAGTACTGCCCCTCCGACAGTGCAGCACTCCCTCAGTACTGCCCCTCTGACATTGCGGCTCCCTCTCAGTACTGCCCCTCCAATGGTGCTTCGCCCCCTCAGTACTGCCTCTCCGACAGTGCAGCACTCCCTCAGTACTGCCGCTCTGACATTTCGGCTCTTCCTCAGTGCTGCCCTTCCGACAGTGCGGCGTTCCCTCAGTACTGCCCCTCCGACAGTGCAACGCTCTCTCAGCACTGCCCCTCCGACAGTGCAGCGCTCCCTCAGTACTGCCCCTCCGACTGTGTAGCGCTCCCACAGTACTGCCCCTCCGACAGTGCAGCACTCCCTCAGTACTGCCCCTCCGACAGTACTGCGCTCCCTCAGTGCTGCCCTTCCGACAGTGCAGCGCTCCTTCAGTACTGCCCCTCCGACAGAGCGGTGCTCCCTCAGTACTGCCCCTCCGACAGTACTGCCCCTCCGACACTGCGGCACTCCCTCAGTACTGCCCCTCCGACAGTGCAGCGCACCCTCAGTACTGCCCCTCCGACACTGCGGCACTCCGTCAGTACTGCCCTTCCGACAGTGCAGCGCTCCCACAGTACTGCCCCTCCGTCGGTGCAGCACTCCCTCGGTACTGACCCTCCAACAGTGCGGTGCTCCCACAGCACTGCCCCTCCAACAGTGCAATACTCCCTCGGTACTGACCCTCCAACAGTGCGGCACTCCCTCAGTACTGCCCCTCCTACAGTGCAGTGCTTCCTCGGTACTGACCCTCCGACACTGCGGCACTCCCTCAGTACTGCCCCTCCGACAATGCAGCGCACCCTCAGTACTGCCCCTCCGACACTGCGGCACTCCGTCAGTACTGCCCTACCGACAGTGCAGCGCTCCCTCAGTACTGCCCCTCTGACAGTGGAGCGCTCCCTCAGTACTCCCCCTCCGACAGTGCAGCGCTCCCTCAGTACTGCCCCTCTGACAGTGGAGCGCTCCCTCAGTACTGCCCCTCCGACAGTGCAGCACTCCCTCAGTACTGCCGCTCCGACACTGCAGCGCTCCCTCAGTACTGGCCCTCCGACAGTGCAGCACTCCCTCAGTACTGCCGCTCCGACACTGCAGCGCTCCCTCAGTACTGGCCCTCCGACAGTGCAACGCTCCCTCAGTACTGCCCCTCTGACAGTGCAATGCTGCCTCGGTACTGACCCTCCAACAGTGCAATGCTCCCTCAGTACTGCCCCTTTGACAGTGCAGCGTTCGCTCAATACTGCCCCTCCGACAGTACAGCACTCCCTTGGTACTGACCCTCCAAAAGTGCGGCGCTCCCTCAGTACTGCCCCTCTGACAGTGCAGCACTCCCTCAGTACTGCCCCTCCGACAGTGCAGCGCTCCCTCAGTACTGCCCCTCCGTCGGTGCAGCGCTCCCTCAGTACTGCCCCTCTGACATTTCAGTTCCCCCACAGTACTGCCCCTCCGACAGTGCAGCGCACCCTCAGTACTGCCCCTCCGACACTGCGGCACTCCGTCAGTACTGCCCTTCCGACAGTGCAGCGCTCCCACAGTACTGCCCCTCCGTCGGTGCAGCACTCCCTCGGTACTGACCCTCCAACAGTGCGGTGCTCCCACAGCACTGCCCCTCCGACAGTGCGCCGTTCCCTCAGTACTGACCCTCTGACAGTGCAGTGCTCCCTCAGTACTGCCCCTTCGACAGTGCAGCGCTCCCTCAGTCATGCCCCTCCGACAGTGCAGCGCTCCCTTAGTACTGCCCTCTGACATTGCGGCTCTCCCTCAGTACTGCCCCTCCGACAGTGCAGCGCTCCCTCAGTACTGCCCCTCTGACATTGCGGTGCTCCCTCAGTACTGCCCCTCTGACAGCACTGCCCCTACGATAGTGCAGCGCTCCCTCAGTACTGCGCCTCCGACAGTGCGGCGCTCCCTGAGTACTGCCCCTCCGACAGTGCAGGGCTCCCTCAGTACTGCCCCTCTGACAGTGCAGCGCTCCCTTAGTACTGCCCCTCTGACATTGCAGCTCCCCCTCAGTACTGCCCCTCCGACAGTGCAACGCTCCGTCAGTACTGCCCCTCCAACGGTGCTGCGCTCCCTCAGTACGGCCCCTTTGACAGTGCAGCGTTCGCTCAGTACTGCCCCTCCGACAGTGCAGCACTCCCTCAGTACTGACCCTCCAACATTGCGGCTCTTCCTCAGTACTGCCCTTCCGACAGTGCAGCACTCCGTCAGTACTGCCTCTCAGACAGTGCAGCGCTCCCTCAGTACTGCCCCTAAGACAGTTCAGCACTCCCTCAGTACTGCCCCTCCGACAGTGTAGCGCTCCCTCAGTACTGCCCCTCTGACAGTGCAGCGTTCCCTCAGTACTGCCCCTCTGACAGTGCAACGCTCCCTCGGTACTGACCCTCCAACAGTGCAATACTCCCTCGGTACTGACCCTCCAACAGTGCGGCACTCCCTCAGTACTGCCCCTCCTACAGTGCAGTGCTTCCTCGGTACTGACCCTCCAACAGTGCGGCACTCCCTCAGTACTGCCCCTCCGACAGAGCGGTGCTCCCTCAGTGCTGCCCCTCTGACAGTACTGCCCCATGACAGTGCAGCGCTCCCTCAGTACTGCGCCTCCGGCAGTGCGGCGCTCCCTCAGTACTGCCCCTCCGACAGTGCAGCGCTCCCTCAGTACTGCCCGTCCGACAGTGCAGCGCTCCCTCAGTACTGCCCCTCTGACATTGCGGCTGTCCTTCAGTACTGCCCGTCCGACAGTGCAGCACTCCCTCAGTACTGCCCTTCCTAAAGTGCAGCACTCCCTCAGTAATGCCCCTCCGAGAGTGCAGCGCTCCCTCAGTACTGCCCACCTGACATTGCGGCTCTCCCTCAGTACTGCTCCTCCGACAGTGCAGCGCTCCCTTAGCACTGCCCCTCTGACATTGCGGTGCTCCCTCAGTACTGCCCCTCTGACAGCACTGCCCCTCCGACAGTGCAATGCTCCCTCAGTACTGCCCCTCCAACAGTGCAGCATCCCTCAGTACGGCCCCTTTGACAGTGCAGCGCTCCCTCAGTACTGCCCCTCCGTCGGTGCAGCGCTCCCTCAGTACTGCCCCTCTGACATTTCGGCTCTTCCTCAGTGCTGCCCTTCCGACAGTGCGGCGTTCCCTCAGTACTGCTCCTCCGACAGTGCAACGCTCTCTCAGCACTGCCCCTCCGACAGTGCAGCGCTCCCTCAGTACTGCTCCTCCGACAGTGTAGCGCTCCTACAGTACTGCCCCTCCGACAGTGCAGCACTCCCTCAGTACTGCCCCTCCGACAGTACTGCGCTCCCTCAGTGCTGGCCCTCCGACAGTGCAGCGCTCCTTCAGTACTGCCCCTCCGACAGAGCGGTGCTCCCTCAGTACTGCCCCTCCGACAGTACTGCCCCTCCGACAGTACTGCCCCTCCGACACAGCGGCACTCCCTCAGTACTGCCCCTCCGACAATGCAGCGCACCCTCAGTACTGCCCCTCCGACACTGCGGCACTCCGTCAGTACTGCCCTACCGACAGTGTAGCGCTCCCTCAGTACTGCCCCTCTGACAGTGGAGCGCTCCCTCAGTACTCCCCCTCCGACAGTGCAGCGCTCCCTCAGTACTGCCCCTCTGACAGTGGAGCGCTCCCTCATTACTGCCCCTCCGACAGTGCAGCACTCCCTCAGTACTGCCGCTCCGACACTGCAGCGCTCCCTCAGTACTGGCCCTCCGACAGTGCAGCACTCCCTCAGTACTGCCGCTCCGACACTGCAGCGCTCCCTCAGTACTGGCCCTCCGACAGTGCAACGCTCCCTCAGTACTGCCCCTTTGACAGTGCAGCGTTCGCTCAATACTGCCCCTCCGACAGTACAGCACTCCCTTGGTACTGACCCTCCAAAAGTGCGGCGCTCCCTCAGTACTGCCCCTCTGACAGTGCAGCACTCCCTCAGTACTGCCCCTCCGACAGTGCAGCGCTCCCTCAGTACTGCCCCTCCGTCGGTGCAGCGCTCCCTCAGTACTGCCCCTCTGACATTTCAGTTCCCCCACAGCACTGCCCCTCCGACAGTGCAACGCTCTCTCAGTACTGCCCCTCCGACAGTACAGCGCTCCCTCAGTACTGGCCCTCCGACAGTACAGCGCTCCCACAGTACTGCCCCTCTGACATTTCGGCTCTCCCTCAGCACTGCTCCTCCGACAGTGCAACGCTCCCTCAGTACTGCCCCTCCGACAGTACCGCACTCCCTCGGTACTGACCCTCCAAAAGTGCGGCGCTCCCTCAGTACTGCCCCTCCGACAGTGCAGCACTCCCTCAGTACTGCCCCTCCGACAGTGCAGCGCTCCCTCAGTACTGCCCCTCCGTCGGTGCAGCGCTCCCTCATGACTGCCCCTCTGACATTTCGGCTCTCCCTCAGCACTACCCCTCCGACAGTGCAACGCTCCCACAGTACTGCCCCTCCGACAGTACAGCGCTCCCTCAGTACTGGCCCTCCGACAGTGCAGCCCTCCCTCAGAACTGCCCCTCTGACAGTGCAACGCTCCCTCGGTAGTGACCCTCCAACAGTGCAATGCCCGCTCGGTACTGACCCTCCAACAGTGCGGCGCTCCCTCAGTACTGCCCCTCCACAGAGCGGTGCTCCCTCAGTACTGCCCCTCCGACAGTACTGCCCCTCCGACACTGCGGCGCTCCCTCAGTACTGCCCCTCCGACAGTGCAGCGCTCCCTCAGTACTGCCCCTCTGACATTGCGGCTCTCCCTCAGTACTGCCCCTCCGACAGTGCAGCGCTCCCTCAGTACTGCCCCTCTGACATTGCGGTGCTCCCTCAGTACTGCCCCTCTGACAGTACTGCCCCTACGATAGTGCAGCGCTCCCTCAGTACTGCCCCTCCGACAGTGCAGCGCTCCCACAGTTCTGCCCCTCTGACATTGCGGCTCCACCTCAGTACTGCCTCTCCGACAGTGCAGCGCACCCTCAGTACTGCCACTCCGACAGTGCAGCGCTCCCTCAGTACTGCCCCTCCGACAGTGCAAGGCTCCATCAGCACTGCCACTCCGACAGTGCAGCG
Source organism: Pristiophorus japonicus (assembly GCF_044704955.1). Taxonomy (NCBI): domain Eukaryota; kingdom Metazoa; phylum Chordata; class Chondrichthyes; family Pristiophoridae; genus Pristiophorus; species Pristiophorus japonicus. Next base: position 67,130,145 of record NC_091992.1, on the reverse strand, counting down.
CTCCCTCAGTAGTGCCCCTCCAACGGTGCAGCGCTCCCTCAGTACGGCCCCTTTGACAGAGCAGCATTCGCTCAATACTGCCCCTTCGACAGTGAAGCACTCCCTCGGTACTGACCCTCCAACAGTGCGGTGCTCCCTCAGCACTGCCCCTCCGACAGTGCGCCGTTCCCTCAGTACTGACCCTCCGACAGTGCAGTGCTCCCTCAGTACTGCCCCTCCGACAGAGCGGTGCTCCCTCAGTGCTGCCCCTCTGACAGTACTGCCCCACGACAGTGCAGCGCTCCCTCAGTACTGCGCCTCCGGCAGTGCGGCGCTCCCTCAGTACTGCCCCTCCGACAGTGCAGCGCTCCCTCAGTACTGCCCCTCCGACAGTGCAGCGCTCCCTCAGTACTGCCCCTCCGACAGTGCAGCACTCCCTCAGTACTGCCCCTCTGACATTGCGGCTCCCCCTCAGTACTGCTCCTCTGACAGTGCAGCGCTCCCTCAGTACTGCCCCTCCGACAGTGCAGCGCTCCCTCAGTACTGCCCGTCCGACAGTGCAGCGCCCCCTCAGTACTGCCCCTCTGACATTGCGGCTCTCCCTCAGTACTGCCCCTCCGACAGTGCAGCGCTCCCTCAGTACTGCCCCTCTGACATTGCGGCGCTCCCTCAGTACTGCCCCTCCAACGGTGCTGCGCTCCCTCAGTACGGCCCCTTTGACAGTGCAGCGTTCCCTCAATAATGCCCCTCCGTCGGTGCAGTGCTCCCTCAGTACTGCCCCTCTGACATTTCGGCTCTCCCTCAGCACTGCCCCTCCGACAGTGCAACGCTCCCTTAGTACTGCCCTTCCGACAGTGCAGCGCTCCCTCAGTACTGCCCCTCCGACAGTGCAGCGCTCCGTCAGTACTGCCCCTCCAACGGTGCTGCGCTCCCTCAGTACGGCCCCTTTGACAGTGCAGCGTTCGCTCAGTACTGCCCCTCCGACAGTGCAGCACTCCCTCAGTACTGACCCTCCAACATTGCGGCTCTTCCTCAGTACTGCCCTTCCGACAGTGCAGCACTCCCTCAGTACTGCCTCTCAGACAGTGCAGCGCTCCCTCAGTACTGCCCCTAAGACAGTTCAGCACTCCCTCAGTACTGCCCCTCCGACAGTGTAGTGCTCCCTCAGTACTGCCCCTCTGACAGTGCAGCGTTCCCTCAGTACTGCCCCTCTGACAGTGCAACGCTCCCTCGGTACTGACCCTCCAACAGTGCAATGCTCCCTCGGTACTGACCCTCCAACAGAGCGGCGCTCCCTCAGTACTGCCCCTCCTACAGTGCAGTGCTTCCTCGGTACTGACCCTCCAACAGTGCGGCACTCCCTCAGTACTGCCCCTCCGACAGAGCGGTGCTCCCTCAGTGCTGCCCCTCTGACAGTACTGCCCCATGACAGTGCAGCGCTCCCTCAGTACTGCGCCTCCGGCAGTGCGGCGCTCCCTCAGTACTGCCCCTCCGACAGTGCAGCGCTCCCTCAGTACTGCCCGTCCGACAGTGCAGCGCTCCCTCAGTACTGCCCCTCTGACATTGCGGCTGTCCCTCAGTACTGCCCGTCCGACAGTGCAGCATTCCCTCAGTACTGCCCTTCCTAAAGTGCAGCACTCCCTCAGTAATGCCCCTCCGACAGTGCAGCGCTCCCTCAGTACTGCCCACCTGACATTGCGGCTCTCCCTCAGTACTGCTCCTCCGACAGTGCAGCGCTCCCTTAGTACTGCCCCTCTGACATTGCGGTGCTCCCTCAGTACCGCCCCTCTGACAGCACTGCCCCTACGATAGTGCAGCGCTCCCTCAGTACTGCGCCTCCGACAGTGCGGCGCTCCCTGAGTACTGCCACTCCGACAGTGCAGCGCTCCCTCAGTACTGCCCCTCCGACAGTGCAGCGCTCCCTCAGTACTGCCCCTCCGACAGTGCAGCGCTCCCTCAGTACTGCCCCTCCGACAGTGCAGCGCTCCCTCAGTACTGCCCCTCTGACATTGCGGCTCCCCCTCAGTACTGCCCCTCCGACAGTGCAACGCTCCCTCAGTACTGCCCCTCCAACAGTGCAGCATCCCTCAGTACTGCCGTTCCGACAGTGCAGCACTCCCTCAGTACTGCCCTTCCGATAGTGCAGCACTCCCTCAGTACTGCCCCTCTGACATTGCAGCTCCCCCTCAGTACTGCCCCTCCGACAGTGCAACGCTCCGTCAGTACTGCCCCTCCAACGGTGCTGCGCTCCCTCAGTACGGCCCCTTTGACAGTGCAGCGTTCGCTCAATACTGCCCCTCCGACAGTGCAGCACTCCCTTGGTACTGACCCTCCAACAGTGCGGCGCTCCGTCAGTACTGCCCCTCCAACGGTGCTGCGCTCCCTCAGTACGGCCCCTTTGACAGTGCAGCGCTCCCTCAATACTGCCCCTCCGTCGGTGCAGCACTCCCTCAGTACTGCTCCTCTGACATTTCGGCTCTCCCTCAGCACTGCCCCTCCGCCAGTGCAACGCTTCCTCAGTACTGCCCGTCAGACAGTGCAGCGCTCCCTCAGTGCTGCCCGTTAGACAGTGCAGCGCTCCCTCAGTACTGCCCCTCTGACATTGCGGCTCTCCCTCAGTACTGCCCCTCCGACAGTGCAGCGCTCCCTCAGTACTGCCCGTCCGACAGTGCAGCGCTCCCTCAGTACTGCCCCTCTGACATTGCGGCTCTCCTTCAGTACTGCTCCTCCTATAGTGCAGCGCTCCCTCAGTACTGCCCCTCTGACATTGCGGCTCTCCCTCAGTACTGCCCTTCCGACAGTGCAGCGCTCCCTCAGTACTGCCCGTCCGACAGTGCAGCGCTCCATCAGTACTGCCCCTCTGACATTGCGGCTCTCCCTCAGTACTGCCCCTCCGATAGTGCAGCGCTCCCTCAGTACTGTCCCTCTGACATTGCTGTGCTCCCTCAGTACTGCCCCTCTGACATTGCTGCGCTCCCTCAGTACTGCCCCTCTGACAGTACTGCCCCGACGATAGTGCAGCGCTCCCTCAGTACTGCGTCTCCGACAGTGCAGCGCTCCCTGAGTACTGCCCCTCCGACAGTGCAGCGCTCCCTCAGTACTGCCCCTCCGACAGTGCAGCACTCCCTCCGTACTGCCCCTCTGACATTGCGGCTCACCCTCAGTACTGCCCCTTCGACAGTGCAGCACTCCCTCAGTACTGCCCTTCCGACAGTGCAGCACTCCCTCAGTATTGCCCCTCTGACATTGTGGCTCCCCCTCAGAACTGCCCCTCCGACAGTGCAACGCTCCCTCAGTACTGCCCCTCCAACAGTGCTGCGCTCCCTCAGTACTGCCCCTCCGACAGTGCAGCGCTCCCTCAGTACTGCCCCTCCGACAGTGCAGCACTCCCTCAGTACTGCCCCTCTGACATTGCGGCTCCCTCTCAATACTGCCCCTCCAATGGTGCTTCGCCCCCTCAGTACTGCCTCTCCGACAGTGCAGCACTCCCTCAGTACTGCCGCTCTGACATTTCGGCTCTTCCTCAGTGCTGCCCTTCCGACAGTGCGGCGTTCCCTCAGTACTGCCCCTTCGACAGTGCAACGCTCTCTCAGCACTGCCCCTCCGACAGTGCAGCGCTCCCTCAGTACTGCCCCTCCGACTGTGTAGCGCTCCCACAGTACTGCCCCTCCGACAGTGCAGCACTCCCTCAGTACTGCCCCTCCGACAGTACTGCGCTCCCTCAGTGCTGCCCTTCCGACAGAGCGGTGCTCCCTCAGTACTGCCCCTCCGACAGTACTGCCCCTCCGACACTGCGGCACTCCCTCAGTACTGCCCCTCCGACAGTGCAGCGCACCCTCAGTACTGCCCCTCCGACACTGCGGCACTCCGTCAGTACTGCCCTTCCGACAGTGCAGCGCTCCCACAGTACTGCCCCTCCGTCGGTGCAGCACTCCCTCGGTACTGACCCTCCAACAGTGCGGTGCTCCCACAGCACTGCCCCTCCGACAGTGCGCCGTTCCCTCAGTACTGACCCTCCGACAGTGCAGTGCTCCCTCAGTACTGCCCCTTCGACAGTGCAGCGCTCCCTCAGTCATGCCCCTCCGACAGTGCAGCGCTCCCTTAGTACTGCCCTCTGACATTGCGGCTCACCCTCAGTACTGCCCCTTCGACAGTGCAGCACTCCCTCAGTACTGCCCTTCCGACAGTGCAGCACTCCCTCAGTATTGCCCCTCTGACATTGTGGCTCCCCCTCAGAACTGCCCCTCCGACAGTGCAACGCTCCCTCAGTACTGCCCCTCCAACAGTGCTGCGCTCCCTCAGTACTGCCCCTCCGACAGTGCAGCGCTCCCTCAGTACTGCCCTTCCGACAGTGCGGCGTTCCCTCAGTACTGCCCCTTCGACAGTGCAACGCTCTCTCAGCACTGCCCCTCCGACAGTGCAGCGCTCCCTCAGTACTGCCCCTCCGACTGTGTAGCGCTCCCACAGTACTGCCCCTCCGACAGTGCAGCACTCCCTCAGTACTGCCCCTCCGACAGTACTGCGCTCCCTCAGTGCTGCCCTTCCGACAGTGCAGCGCTCCTTCAGTACTGCCCCTCCGACAGAGCGGTGCTCCCTCAGTACTGCCCCTCCGACAGTACTGCCCCTCCGACACTGCGGCACTCCCTCAGTACTGCCCCTCCGACAGTGCAGCGCACCCTCAGTACTGCCCCTCCGACACTGCGGCACTCCGTCAGTACTGCCCTTCCGACAGTGCAGCGCTCCCACAGTACTGCCCCTCCGTCGGTGCAGCACTCCCTCGGTACTGACCCTCCAACAGTGCGGTGCTCCCACAGCACTGCCCCTCCGACAGTGCGCCGTTCCCTCAGTACTGACCCTCCGACAGTGCAGTGCTCCCTCAGTACTGCCCCTTCGACAGTGCAGCGCTCCCTCAGTCATGCCCCTCCGACAGTGCAGCGCTCCCTTAGTACTGCCCTCTGACATTGCGGCTCTCCCTCAGTACTGCCCCTCCGACAGTGCAGCGCTCCCTCAGTACTGCCCCTCTGACATTGCGGTGCTCCCTCAGTACTGCCCCTCTGACAGCACTGCCCCTACGATAGTGCAGCGCTCCCTCAGTACTGCGCCTCCGACAGTGCGGCGCTCCCTGAGTACTGCCCCTCCGACAGTGCAGGGCTCCCTCAGTACTGCCCCTCTGACAGTGCAGCGCTCCCTTAGTACTGCCCCTCTGACATTGCAGCTCCCCCTCAGTACTGCCCCTCCGACAGTGCAACGCTCCGTCAGTACTGCCCCTCCAACGGTGCTGCGCTCCCTCAGTACGGCCCCTTTGACAGTGCAGCGTTCGCTCAGTACTGCCCCTCCGACAGTGCAGCACTCCCTCAGTACTGACCCTCCAACATTGCGGCTCTTCCTCAGTACTGCCCTTCCGACAGTGCAGCACTCCGTCAGTACTGCCTCTCAGACAGTGCAGCGCTCCCTCAGTACTGCCCCTAAGACAGTTCAGCACTCCCTCAGTACTGCCCCTCCGACAGTGTAGCGCTCCCTCAGTACTGCCCCTCTGACAGTGCAGCGTTCCCTCAGTACTGCCCCTCTGACAGTGCAACGCTCCCTCGGTACTGACCCTCCAACAGTGCAATACTCCCTCGGTACTGACCCTCCAACAGTGCGGCACTCCCTCAGTACTGCCCCTCCTACAGTGCAGTGCTTCCTCGGTACTGACCCTCCAACAGTGCGGCACTCCCTCAGTACTGCCCCTCCGACAGAGCGGTGCTCCCTCAGTGCTGCCCCTCTGACAGTACTGCCCCATGACAGTGCAGCGCTCCCTCAGTACCGCCCCTCCGACAGTGCAGCGCTCCCTCAGTACTGCCCGTCCGACAGTGCAGCGCTCCCTCAGTACTGCCCCTCTGACATTGCGGCTGTCCTTCAGTACTGCCCGTCCGACAGTGCAGCACTCCCTCAGTACTGCCCTTCCTAAAGTGCAGCACTCCCTCAGTAATGCCCCTCCGAGAGTGCAGCGCTCCCTCAGTACTGCCCACCTGACATTGCGGCTCTCCCTCAGTACTGCTCCTCCGACAGTGCAGCGCTCCCTTAGCACTGCCCCTCTGACATTGCGGTGCTCCCTCAGTACTGCCCCTCTGACAGCACTGCCCCTCCGACAGTGCAACGCTCCCTCAGTACTGCCCCTCCAACAGTGCAGCATCCCTCAGTACGGCCCCTTTGACAGTGCAGCGCTCCCTCAGTACTGCCCCTCCGTCGGTGCAGCGCTCCCTCAGTACTGCCCCTCTGACATTTCGGCTCTTCCTCAGTGCTGCCCTTCCGACAGTGCGGTGTTCCCTCAGTACTGCTCCTCCGACAGTGCAACGCTCTCTCAGCACTGCCCCTCCGACAGTGCAGCGCTCCCTCAGTACTGCTCCTCCGACAGTGTAGCGCTCCTACAGTACTGCCCCTCCGACAGTGCAGCACTCCCTCAGTACTGCCCCTCCGACAGTACTGCGCTCCCTCAGTGCTGGCCCTCCGACAGTGCAGCGCTCCTTCAGTACTGCCCCTCCGACAGAGCGGTGCTCCCTCAGTACTGCCCCTCCGACAGTACTGCCCCTCCGACACTGCGGCACTCCCTCAGTACTGCCCCTCCGACAATGCAGCGCACCCTCAGTACTGCCCCTCCGACACTGCGGCACTCCGTCAGTACTGCCCTACCGACAGTGCAGCGCTCCCTCAGTACTGCCCCTCTGACAGTGGAGCGCTCCCTCAGTACTCCCCCTCCGACAGTGCAGCGCTCCCTCAGTACTGCCCCTCTGACAGTGGAGCGCTCCCTCAGTACTGCCCCTCCGACAGTGCAGCACTCCCTCAGTACTGCCGCTCCGACACTGCAGCGCTCCCTCAGTACTGGCCCTCCGACAGTGCAGCACTCCCTCAGTACTGCCGCTCCGACACTGCAGCGCTCCCTCAGTACTGGCCCTCCGACAGTGCAACGCTCCCTCAGTACTGCCCCTCTGACAGTGCAATGCTGCCTCGGTACTGACCCTCCAACAGTGCAATGCTCCCTCAGTACTGCCCCTTTGACAGTGCAGCGTTCGCTCAATACTGCCCCTCCGACAGTACAGCACTCCCTTGGTACTGACCCTCCAAAAGTGCGGCGCTCCCTCAGTACTGCCCCTCTGACAGTGCAGCACTCCCTCAGTACTGCCCCTCCGACAGTGCAGCGCTCCCTCAGTACTGCCCCTCCGTCGGTGCAGCGCTCCCTCAGTACTGCCCCTCTGACATTTCAGTTCCCCCACAGCACTGCCCCTCCGACAGTGCAACGCTCCCTCAGTACTGCCCCTCCGACAGTACAGCGCTCCCTCAGTACTGGCCCTCCGACAGTACAGCGCTCCCACAGTACTGCCCCTCTGACATTTCGGCTCTCCCTCAGCACTGCTCCTCCGACAGTGCAACGCTCCCTCAGTACTGCCCCTCCGACAGTGCAACGCTCCCTCAGTACTGCCCCTCTGACAGTGCAATGCTGCCTCGGTACTGACCCTCCAACAGTGCAATGCTCCCTCAGTACTGCCCCTTTGACATTTCGGCTCTCCCTCAGCACTGCTCCTCCGACAGTGCAATGCTCCCTCAGTACTGCCCCTCCGACAGTACAGCGCTCCCTCAGTACTGCCCCTCTGACAGTACAGCGCTCCCTCAGTACTGCCCTTCTGACAGTGCAACGCTCCCTCGGTACTGACCCTCCGACAGTGCAGCGCACCTCAGTACTGCCCCTCCGACAGTGCAGCGCTCCCTCAGTACTGCCCCTCCAACGGTGCTGCGCTCCCACAGTACGGCCCCTTTGACAGTGCAGCGTTCGCTCAATACTGCCCCTCCGACAGTACCGCACTCCCTCGGTACTGACCCTCCAAAAGTGCGGCGCTCCCTCAGTACTGCCCCTCCGACAGTGCAGCACTCCCTCAGTACTGCCCCTCCGACAGTGCAGCGCTCCCTCAGTACTGCCCCTCCGTCGGTGCAGCGCTCCCTCATGACTGCCCCTCTGACATTTCGGCTCTCCCTCAGCACTACCCCTCCGACAGTGCAACGCTCCCACAGTACTGCCCCTCCGACAGTACAGCGCTCCCTCAGTACTGGCCCTCCGACAGTGCAGCCCTCCCTCAGAACTGCCCCTCTGACAGTGCAACGCTCCCTCGGTAGTGACCCTCCAACAGTGCAATGCCCGCTCGGTACTGACCCTCCAACAGTGCGGCGCTCCCTCAGTACTGCCCCTCCACAGAGCGGTGCTCCCTCAGTACTGCCCCTCCGACAGTACTGCCCCTCCGACACTGCGGCGCTCCCTCAGTACTGCCCCTCCGACAGTGCAGCGCTCCCTCAGTACTGCCCCTCTGACATTGCGGCTCTCCCTCAGTACTGCCCCTCCGACAGTGCAGCGCTCCCTCAGTACTGCCCCTCTGACATTGCGGTGCTCCCTCAGTACTGCCCCTCTGACAGTACTGCCCCTACGATAGTGCAGCGCTCCCTCAGTACTGCCCCTCCGACAGTGCAGCGCTCCCACAGTTCTGCCCCTCTGACATTGCGGCTCCACCTCAGTACTGCCTCTCCGACAGTGCAGCGCACCCTCAGTACTGCCACTCCGACAGTGCAGCGCTCCCTCAGTACTGCCCCTCCGACAGTGCAAGGCTCCATCAGCACTGCCACTCCGACAGTGCAGCGCTCCCTCAGTAGTGCCCCTCCAACGGTGCAGCGCTCCCTCAGTACGGCCCCTTTGACAGAGCAGCATTCGCTCAATACTGCCCCTTCGACAGTGAAGCACTCCCTCGGTACTGACCCTCCAACAGTGCGGTGCTCCCTCAGCACTGCCCCTCCGACAGTGCGCCGTTCCCTCAGTACTGACCCTCCGACAGTGCAGTGCTCCCTCAGTACTGCCCCTCCGACAGAGCGGTGCTCCCTCAGTGCTGCCCCTCTGACAGTACTGCCCCACGACAGTGCAGCGCTCCCTCAGTACTGCGCCTCCGGCAGTGCGGCGCTCCCTCAGTACTGCCCCTCCGACAGTGCAGCGCTCCCTCAGTACTGCCCCTCCGACAGTGCAGCGCTCCCTCAGTACTGCCCCTCCGACAGTGCAGCACTCCCTCAGTACTGCCCCTCTGACATTGCGGCTCCCCCTCAGTACTGCTCCTCTGACAGTGCAGCGCTCCCTCAGTACTGCCCCTCCGACAGTGCAGCGCTCCCTCAGTACTGCCCGTCCGACAGTGCAGCGCCCCCTCAGTACTGCCCCTCTGACATTGCGGCTCTCCCTCAGTACTGCCCCTCCGACAGTGCAGCGCTCCCTCAGTACTGCCCCTCTGACATTGCGGCGCTCCCTCAGTACTGCCCCTCCAACGGTGCTGCGCTCCCTCAGTACGGCCCCTTTGACAGTGCAGCGTTCCCTCAATAATGCCCCTCCGTCGGTGCAGTGCTCCCTCAGTACTGCCCCTCTGACATTTCGGCTCTCCCTCAGCACTGCCCCTCCGACAGTGCAACGCTCCCTTAGTACTGCCCTTCCGACAGTGCAGCGATCCCTCAGTACTGCCCCTCCGACAGTGCAGCGCTCCCTCAGTACTGCCCGTCCGACAGTGCAGCGCTCCCTCAGTACTGCCCCTCTGACATTGCGGCTCTCCCTCAGTACTGCCCCTCCGACAGTGCAGCGCTCCCTCAGCACTGCCCCTCCGACAGTGCAGCGCTCCCTCAGTACTGCCCCTCTGACATTGCGGCGCTCCCTCAGTACTGCCCCTCCAACGGTGCTGCGCTCCCTCAGTACGGCCCCTTTGACAGTGCAGCGTTCCCTCAATACTGCCCCTCCGTCGGTGCAGCGCTCCCTCAGTACTGCCCCTCTGACATTTCGGCTCTCCCTCAGCACTGCCCCTCCGACAGTGCAGCGCTCCCTCAGTACTGCCCCTCCGACAGTGCAGCACTCCCTCAGTACTGCCCCTCTGACATTGCGGATCTCCCTCAGTACTGCCCGTCCGACAGTGCAGCGCTCCCTCAGTACTGCCCGTCCGACAGTGCAGCGCTCCCTCAGTACTGCCCCTCTGACATTGCGGATCTCCCTCAGTACTGCCGCTCCGACAGTGCAGCGCTCCCTCAGTACTGCCCCTCTGACATTGCGGTGCTCTCTCAGTACTGCCCCTCTGACAGTACGGCCCCAAGATAGTTCAGCGCTCCCTCAGTACTGCCCCTCCGACAGTGCAGCGCTCCCACAGTTCTGCCCCTCTGACATTGCGGCTCCCCCTCAGTACTGCCCCTCCGACAGTGCAGTGCTCCCTCAGTACTGCCCCTCCGACAGAGCGGTGCTCCCTCAGTACTGCACCTCCGACAGTGCGGCGCTCCCTGAGTACTGCCTTCCGACAGTGCAGCGCTCCCTCAGTACTGCCCCTCTGACATTGCGGCTCCCCCTCAGTACTGCCCCTCCGACAGTGCAACGCTCCGTCAGTACTGCCCCTCCAACGGTGCTGCGCTCCCTCAGTATGGCCCCTTTGACAGTGCAGCGTTCGCTCAATACTGCCCCTCCGACAGTGCAGCACTCTCTTGGTACTGACCCTCCAACAGTGCGGCGCTCCGTCAGTACTGCCACTCCAACGGTGCTGCGCTCCCTCAGTACGGCCCCTTTAACAGTGCAGCGCTCCCTCAATACTGCCCCTCCGTCGGTGCAGCACTCCCTCAGTACTGCTCCTTTGACATTTCGGCTCTCCCTCAGCACTGCCCCTCCGCCAGTGCAACACTCCCTCAGTGCTGCCCGTTAGACAGTGCAGCGCTCCCTCAGTACTGCCCCTCTGACATTGCGGCTCTCCCTCAGTACTGCCCCTCCGATAGTACAGCGCTCCCTCAGTACTGCCCGTCCGACAGTGCAGCGCTCCCTCAGTACTGCCCGTCCAACAGTGCAGCGCTCCCTCAGTACTGCCCCTCTGACATTGCGGCTCTCCTTCAGTACTGCCCCTCCGATAGTGCAGCGCTCCCTCAGTACTGCCCCTCTGACATTGCGGCTCTCCCTCAGTACTGCCCTTCCGACAGTGCAGCGCTCCCTCAGTACTGCCCGTCCGACAGTGCAGCGCTCCATCAGTACTGCCCCTCTGACATTGCGGCTCTCCCTCAGTACTGCCCCTCCGATTGTGCAGCGCTCCCTCAGTACTGCCCCTCTGACATTGCTGTGCTCCCTCAGTACTGCCCCTCTGACATTGCTGTGCTCCCTCAGTACTGCCCCGACGATAGTGCAGCACTCCCTCAGTACTGCGTCTCCGACAGTGCGGCGCTCCCTGAGTACTGCCCTTCCGACAGTGCAGCGCTCCCTCAGTACTGCCCCTCCGACAGTGCAGCACTCCCTCCGTACTGCCCCTCTGACATTGCGGCTCACCCTCAGTACTGCCCCTTCGACAGTGCAGCACTCCCTCAGTACTGCCCTTCCGACAGTGCAGCACTCCCTCACTATTGCCCCTCTGACATTGTGGCTCCCCGTCAGTACTGCCCCTCCGACAGTGCAGCGCTCCCTCAGTACTGCCCCTCCGACAGTGCAGCACTCCCTCAGTACTGCCCCTCTGACATTGCGGCTCCCTCTCAGTACTGCCCCTCCGACAGTGCAGCACTCCCTCAGTACTGCCCCTCTGACATTGCGGTCCCTCTCAGTACTGCCACTCCGATAGTACTGCGCTCCCTCAGTGCTGGCCCTCCGACAGTGCAGCGCTCCCTCAGAACTGCCCCTTTGACAGTGCAACGCTCCCTCGGTACTGACCCTCCAACAGTGCAATGCCCGCTCGGTACTGCCCCTCCGACAGTGCAGTGCTCCCTCAGTACTGCCCCTCCGACAGAGCGGTGCTCCCTCAGTACTGCCCCTCTGACAGTACTGCCCCTCCGACACTGCGGCACTCCCACAGTACTGCGCCTCCGGCAGTGCGGCGCTCCCTCAGTACTGCCCCTCCGACAGTGCAGCGCTCCCTCAGTACTGCCCCTCTGACAGTGCAGCGCTCCCTCAGTACTGCCCCTCCGACAGTGCAGCACTCCCTCAGTACTGCCCCTCTGACATTGCGGCTCCCCCTCAGTACTGCCCCTCTGACAGTGCAGCGCTCCCTCAGTACTGCCCCTCCGACAGTGCAGCGCCCACTCAGTACTGCCCCTCTGACATTGCGGCTCTCCCTCAGTACTGCCCCTCCAACAGTGCAGCGCTCCCTCAGTACTGCCCCTCTGACATTGCGGCGCTCCCTCAGTACTGCCCCTCCAACGGTGCTGCGCTCCCTCAGTACGGCCCCTTTGACAGTGCAGCGTTCCCTCAATAATGCCCCTCCGTCGGTGCAGCGCTCCCTCAGTCCTGCCCCTCTGACATTTCGGCTCTCCCTCAGCACTGCCCCTCCGACAGTGCAACGCTCCCTCAGTACTGCCCTTCCGACAGTGCAGAGCTCCCTCAGTACTGCCCCTCCGACAGTGCAGCGCTCCCTCAGTACTGCCCCTCTGACAGTACTGACCCATGACAGTGCAGCGCTCCCTCAGTACTGCCCCTCCGACAGTGTCGCGCTCCCTCAGTACTGCCCCTCTGACAGTTCAGCGTTCCCTCGGTACTGCCCCTCTGACAGTGCAACGCTCCCTCGGTACTGACCCTCCAACAGTGCAATACTCCCTCGGTACTGACCCTCCAACAGTGCGGCGCTCCCTCAGTACTGCCCCTCCGACAGAGCGGTGCTCCCTCAGTGCTGCCCCTCTGACAGTACTGCCCCATGACAGTGCAGCGCTCCCTCAGTACTGCGCCTCCGGCAGTGCGGAGCTCCCTCAGTACTGTCCCTCCGACAGTGCAGCGCTCCCTCAGTACTGCCCCTCCGACAGTGCAGCGCTCCCTCAGTACTGACCCTCCAACAGTGCAGCGCTCCCTCAGTACTGCCCCTCTGACATTGCGGCTCTCCCTCAGTACTGCCCCTCCGACAGTGCAGCGCTCCCTCAATACTGCCTCTCAGACAGTGCAGCGCTCCCTCAGTACTGCCCCTAAGACAGTGCAGCTCTCCCTCAGTACTGCCCTTCCGAAAGTGCAGCACTCCCTCAGTAATGCCCCTCCGACAGTGCAGCACTCCCTCAGTACTGCCCTTCCGACAGTGCAGCACTCCCTCAGTACTGCCCTCTGACATTGCAGCTCCCCCTCAGTACTGCCACTCCGACAGTGCAACGCTCCCTCAGTACTGCCCCTCCAACAGTGCAGCATCCCTCAGTACTGCCCCTCCGTCGGTGCAGCACTCCCTCAGTACTGCTCCTCTGACATTTCGGCTCTCCCTCAGCACTGCCCCTCCGCCAGTGCAGCGCTCCCTCAGTACTGCCCGTCCGACAGTGCAGCGCTCCATCAGTACTGCCCCTCTGACATTGCGGCTCTCCCTCAGTACTGCCCCTCCGATAGTGCAGCGCTCCCTCAGTACTGCCCCTCTGACATTGCTGTGCTCCCTCAGTACTGCCCCTCTGACATTGCTGTGCTCCCTCAGTACTGCCCCTCTGACAGTACTGCCCCTACGATAGTGCAGCGCTCCCTCAGTACTGCGTCTCCGACAGTGCGGCGCTCCCTGAGTACTGCCCCTCCGACAGTGCAGCGCTCCCTCAGTACTGCCCCTCCGACAGTGCAGCACTCCCTCCGTACTGCCCCTCTGACAATGCGGCTCACCCTCAGTACTGCCCCTTCGACAGTGCAGCACTCCCTCAGTCCTGCCCTTCCGACAGTGCAGCACTCCCTCAGTACTGCCCTCTGACATTGCAGCTCCCCCTCAGTACTGCCCCTCCGACAGTGCAACGCTCCGTCAGTACTGCCCCTCAAACGGTGCTGCGCTCCCTCAGTGCGGCCCCTTTGACAGTGCAGCGCTCCATCAGTACTGCCGCTCCGTCGGTGCAGCACTCCCTCAGTACTGCCCCTCTGACAGTTCGGCTCCCCCTCAGTACTGCCCCTCCGACAGTGCAACGCTCCCTCAGTACTGCCCCTCCAACAGTGCAGCATCCCTCAGTACTGCCGTTCCGACAGTGCAGCACTCCCTCAGTACTGCCCTTCCGATAGTGCAGCACTCCCTCAGTACTGCCCCTCTGACATTGCAGCTCCCCCTCAGTACTGCCCCTCCGACAGTGCAACGCTCCGTCAGTACTGCCCCTCCAACGGTGCTGCGCTCCCTCAGTACGGCCCCTTTGACAGTGCAGCGTTCGCTCAATACTGCCCCTCCGACAGTGCAGCACTCCCTTGGTACTGACCCTCCAACAGTGCGGCGCTCCGTCAGTACTGCCACTCCAACGGTGCTGCGCTCCCTCAGTACGGCCCCTCTGACAGTGCAGCGCTCTCTCAGTACTGCCCCTCCGACAGTGCAGCGCTCCCTCAGTACTGCCCCTCCGACAGTGCAGCACTCCCTCAGTACTGCCCCTCTGACATTGCGGGTCCCTCTCAGTACTGCACCTCCCACAGTGCAGCGCTCTCTCAGTACTGCCCCTCCGACAGTGCAGCGCTCCCTCAGTACTGCCCCTCCGACAGTGCAGCACTCCCTCAGTACTGCCCCTCTGACATTGCGGCTCCCTCTCAGTACTGCACCTCCCACAGTGCAGCGCTCTCTCAGTACTGCCCCTCCGACAGTGCGGCGTTCCCTCAGTACTGCCCCTCCGACAGTGAGGCGCTCCCTCAGTACTGCCCCTCCGACAGTGCAGTGCTCCCTCAGTACTGCCCCTCCGACAGAGCGGTGCTCCCTCAGTACTGCACCTCCGACAGTGCGGCGCTCCCTGAGTACTGCCTTCCGACAGTGCAGCGCTCCCTCAGTACTGCCCCTCTGACATTGCGGCTCCCCCTCAGTACTGCCCCTCCGACAGTGCAACGCTCCGTCAGTACTGCCCCTCCAACGGTGCTGCGCTCCCTCAGTACGGCCCCTTTGACAGTGCAGCGTTCGCTCAATACTGCCCCTCCGACAGTGCAGCACTCTCTTGGTACTGACCCTCCAACAGTGCGGCGCTCCGTCAGTACTGCCACTCCAACGGTGCTGCGCTCCCTCAGTACGGCCCCTTTAACAGTGCAGCGCTCCCTCAATACTGCCCCTCCGTCGGTGCAGCACTCCCTCAGTACTGCTCCTTTGACATTTCGGCTCTCCCTCAGCACTGCCCCTCCGCCAGTGCAACACTCCCTCAGTACTGCCCGTCCGACAGTGCAGCGCTCCCTCAGTGCTGCCCGTTAGACAGTGCAGCGCTCCCTCAGTACTGCCCCTCTGACATTGCGGCTCTCCCTCAGTACTGCCCCTCCGATAGTACAGCGCTCCCTCAGTACTGCCCGTCCGACAGTGCCGCGCTCCCTCAGTACTGCCCGTCCAACAGTGCAGCGCTCCCTCAGTACTGCCCCTCTGACATTGCGGCTCTCCCTCAGTACTGCCCTTCCGACAGTGCAGCGCTCCCTCAGTACTGCCCGTCCGACAGTGCAGCGCTCCATCAGTACTGCCCCTCTGACATTGCGGCTCTCCCTCAGTACTGCCCTTCCGACAGTGCAGCGCTCCCTCAGTACTGCCCGTCCGACAGTGCAGCGCTCCATCAGTACTGCCCCTCTGACATTGCTGTGCTCCCTCAGTACTGCCCCTCTGACATTGCGGCTCTCCCTCAGTACTGCCCCTCCGATTGTGCAGCGCTCCCTCAGTACTGCCCCTCTGACATTGCTGTGCTCCCTCAGTACTGCCCCTCTGACATTGCTGTGCTCCCTCAGTACTGCCCCGACGATAGTGCAGCACTCCCTCAGTACTGCGTCTCCGACAGTGCGGCGCTCCCTGAGTACTGCCCTTCCGACAGTGCAGCGCTCCCTCAGTACTGCCCCTCCGACAGTGCAGCACTCCCTCCGTACTGCCCCTCTGACATTGCGGCTCACCCTCAGTACTGCCCCTTCGACAGTGCAGCACTCCCTCAGTACTGCCCTTCCGACAGTGCAGCACTCCCTCACTATTGCCCCTCTGACATTGTGGCTCCCCCTCAGAACTGCCCCTCCGACAGTGCAACGCTCCCTCAGTACTGCCCCTCCAACAGTGCTGCGCTCCCTCAGTACTGCCCCTCTGACAGTGCAGCGCTCCCTCAGTACTGCCCCTCCGACAGTGCAGCACTCCCTCCGTACTGCCCCTCTGACATTGCGGCTCACCCTCAGTACTGCCCCTTCGACAGTGCAGCACTCCCTCAGTACTGCCCTTCCGACAGTGCAGCACTCCCTCACTATTGCCCCTCTGACATTGTGGCTCCCCGTCAGTACTGCCCCTCCGACAGTGCAGCGCTCCCTCAGTACTGCCCCTCCGACAGTGCAGCACTCCCTCAGTACTGCCCCTCTGACATTGCGGCTCCCTCTCAGTACTGCCCCTCCGACAGTGCAGCACTCCCTCAGTACTGCCCCTCTGACATTGCGGTCCCTCTCAGTACTGCCACTCCGATAGTACTGCGCTCCCTCAGTGCTGGCCCTCCGACAGTGCAGCGCTCCCTCAGAACTGCCCCTCTGACAGTGCAACGCTCCCTCGGTACTGACCCTCCAACAGTGCAATGCCCGCTCGGTACTGCCCCTCCGACAGTGCAGTGCTCCCTCAGTACTGCCCCTCCGACAGAGCGGTGCTCCCTCAGTACTGCCCCTCTGACAGTACTGCCCCTCCGACACTGCGGCACTCCCACAGTACTGCGCCTCCGGCAGTGCGGCGCTCCCTCAGTACTGCCCCTCCGACAGTGCAGCGCTCCCTCAGTACTGCCCCTCTGACAGTGCAGCGCTCCCTCAGTACTGCCCCTCCGACAGTGCAGCACTCCCTCAGTACTGCCCCTCTGACATTGCGGCTCCCCCTCAGTACTGCCCCTCTGACAGTGCAGCGCTCTCTCAGTACTGCCCCTCTGACAGTGCAGCGCTCCCTCAGTACTGCCCCTCCGACAGTGCAGCACTCCCTCAGTACTGCCCCTCTGACATTGCGGCTCCCCCTCAGTACTGCCCCTCTGACAGTGCAGCGCTCCCTCAGTACTACCCCTCTGACATTGCGGCTCTCCCTCAGTACTGCCCCTCCAACAGTGCAGCGCTCCCTCAGTACTGCCCCTCTGACATTGCGGCGCTCCCTCAGTACTGCCCCTCCAACGGTGCTGCGCTCCCTCAGTACGGCCCCTTTGACAGTGCAGCGTTCCCTCAATAATGCCCCTCCGTTGGTGCAGCGCTCCCTCAGTCCTGCCCCTCTGACATTTCGGCTCTCCCTCAGCACTGCCCCTCCGACAGTGCAACGCTCCCTCAGTACTGCCCTTCCGACAGTGCAGCACTCCCTCAGTACTGCCCTCTGACATTGCAGCTCCCCCTCAGTACTGCCACTCCGACAGTGCAACGCTCCCTCAGTACTGCCCCTCCAACAGTGCAGCATCCCTCAGTACTGCCCCTCCGTCGGTGCAGCACTCCCTCAGTACTGCTCCTCTGACATTTCGGCTCTCCCTCAGCACTGCCCCTCCGCCAGTGCAGCGCTCCCTCAGTACTGCCCGTCCGACAGTGCAGCGCTCCATCAGTACTGCCCCTCTGACATTGCGGCTCTCCCTCAGTACTGCCCCTCCGATAGTGCAGCGCTCCCTCAGTGCTGCCCCTCTGACATTGCTGTGCTCCCTCAGTACTGCCCCTCTGACAGTACTGCCCCTACGATAGTGCAGCGCTCCCTCAGTACTGCGTCTCCAACAGTGCGGCGCTCCCTGAGTACTGCCCCTCCGACAGTGCAGCGCTCCCTCAGTACTGCCCCTCCGACAGTGCAGCACTCCCTCCGTACTGCCCCTCTGACAATGCGGCTCACCCTCAGTACTGCCCCTTCGACAGTGCAGCACTCCCTCAGTCCTGCCCTTCCGACAGTGCAGCACTCCCTCAGTACTGCCCTCTGACATTGCAGCTCCCCCTCAGTACTGCCCCTCCGACAGTGCAACGCTCCGTCAGTACTGCCCCTCAAACGGTGCTGCGCTCCCTCAGTGCGGCCCCTTTGACAGTGCAGCGCTCCATCAGTACTGCCGCTCCGTCGGTGCAGCACTCCCTCAGTACTGCCCCTCTGACAGTTCGGCTCCCCCTCAGTACTGCCCCTCCGACAGTGCAACGCTCCCTCAGTACTGCCCCTCCAACAGTGCAGCATCCCTCAGTACTGCCGTTCCGACAGTGCAGCACTCCCTCAGTACTGCCCTTCCGATAGTGCAGCACTCCCTCAGTACTGCCCCTCTGACATTGCAGCTCCCCCTCAGTACTGCCCCTCCGACAGTGCAACGCTCCGTCAGTACTGCCCCTCCAACGGTGCTGCGCTCCCTCAGTACGGCCCCTTTAACAGTGCAGCGTTCGCTCAATACTGCCCCTCCGACAGTGCAGCACTCCCTTGGTACTGACCCTCCAACAGTGCGGCGCTCCGTCAGTACTGCCACTCCAACGGTGCTGCGCTCCCTCAGTACGGCCCCTCTGACAGTGCAGCGCTCTCTCAGTACTGCCCCTCCGACAGTGCAGCGCTCCCTCAGTACTGCCCCTCCGACAGTGCAGCACTCCCTCAGTACTGCCCCTCTGACATTGCGGGTCCCTCTCAGTACTGCACCTCCCACAGTGCAGCGCTCTCTCAGTACTGCCCCTCCGACAGTGCAGCGCTCCCTCAGTACTGCCCCTCCGACAGTGCAGCACTCCCACAGTACTGCCCCTCTGACATTGCGGCTCCCTCTCAGTACTGCACCTCCCACAGTGCAGCGCTCTCTCAGTACTGCCCCTCCGACAGTGCGGCGTTCCCTCAGTACTGCCCCTCCGACAGTGCGGCGCTCCCTCAGTACTGCCCCTCCGACAGTGCAGCGCTCCCTCAGTACTGCCCCTCCGACAGTGCAGCGCTCCCTCAGTACTGCCCCTCCGACAGTGCAGCGCTCCCTCAGTACTGCCCCTCCGACAGTGTAGCGCTCCCTCAGTACTGCCCCTCTGACAGTGGAGCACTCCCCCAGTCCTGCCCCTCTGACAGTGTAGCGCTCCCTCAGTACTGCCCCTCCGACAGTGCAGCACTCCCTCAGTACTGCCGCTCCGACACTGCAGCGCTCCCTCAGTACTGCCCCTCCATCGGTGCAGCGCTCCCTCAGTACTGCCCCTCTGACATTTCGGCTCTCCCTCAGTACTGCCCTTCCGACAGTGCGGCGCTCCCTCACTACTGCCCCTCCGACAGTGCGGCGCTCCCTCAGTACTGCCCCTCAAACAGTGCGGCGCTCCCTCAGTACTGCCCATCTGACAGTGGAGCGCTCCCTCAGTACTGCCCCTCTGACAGTGTAGCGCTCCCACAGTACTGCCCCTCTGACAGTGTAGCGCTCCCACAGTACTGCCCCTCCGACAGTGCAGCACTCCCTCAGTACTGCCCCTCCGACAGTACTGCGCTCCCTCAGTGCTGGCCCTCCGACAGTGCAACGCTCCCTCGGTACTGACCCTCCGACAGTGCAATGCCCGCTCGGTACTGACCCTCCAACAGTGCGGCGCTCCTTCAGTACTGCCCCTCCGACAGAGCGGTGCTCCCTCAGTACTGCCCCTCCGACAGTACTGCCCCTCCGACACTGCGGCACTCCCTCAGTACTGCCCCTCCGACAGTGCAGCGCACCCTCAGTACTACCACTCCGACAGTGCAGCGCTCCCTCAGTACTGCCCCTCTGACATTTCGGCTCTCCCTCAGCAATGCCCCTCCGACAGTGCAATGCTCCCTCAGTACTGCCCCTCTGACAGTGGAGCGCTCCCTCAGTACTGCCCCTCTGACAGTGCAGCACTCCCTCAGTACTGCCGCTCCGACAGTGCAGCGCACCCTCAGTACTGCCCCTCCGACAGTGCAGCGCTCCCTCAGTACTGCCCCTCTGACAGTGCAACGCTCCCTTGGTACTGACCCTCCAACAGTGCAGCGCTCCCTCAGTACTGCCCCTCTGACAGTGCAACGCTCCCTTGGTACTGCCCCTCCGACAGTGCAGCGCTCCCTCAGTACTGCCCCTCTGACAGTGCAATGCTCCCTCAGTACTGCCCCTCCAACGGTGCTGCGCTCCCACAGTACGGTCCCTTTGACAGTGCAGCGTTCGCTCAATACTGCCCCTCCGACAGTACCGCACTCCCTCGGTACTGAACCTCCAAAAGTGCGGCGCTCCCTCAGTACTGCCCCTCCGACAGTGCAGCGCTCCCTCAGTACTGCCCCTCCGTCGGTGCAGCGCTCCCTCAGGACTGCCCCTCTGACATTTTGGCTCTCCCTCAGCACTACCCCTCCGACAGTGCAACGCTCCCACAGTACTGCCCCTCCGACAGTACAGCGCTGCCTCAGTACTGGCCCTCCGACAGTGCAGCGCTCCCTCAGAACTGCCCCTCCGACAGTGCAACGCTCCCTCGGTACTGACCCTCCAACAGTGCAATGCCCGCTCGGTACTGACACTCCAACAGTGTGGCGCTCCCTCAGTACTGCCCCTCCGACAGAGCGGTGCTCCCTCAGTACTGCCCCTCCGGCAGTACTGCCCCTCCGACACTGCGGCGCTCCCTCAGTACTGCCCCTCCGACAGTGCAGCGCACCCTCAGTACTGCCCTTCCGACAGTGCAGCACTCCCTCAGTACTGCCCTTCCGACAGTGCAGCGTTCCCTCAATACTGCCCCTCCGACAGTGCAGCACTCCCTCGGTACTGAGCCTCCAACTGTGCGTCGCTCCCCCGGTACTGACCCTCCAACAGTGCAATGGCCGCTCGGTACTGACCCTCCAACAGAGCGGCGCTCCCTCAGTACTGCCCCTCCGACAGAGCAGTGCTCCCTCAGTACTGCCCCTCCGACAGTACTGCCCCTCCGACAGTGTGGCGCTCCCTCAGTACTGCCCCTCCGACAGTGCAATGCTCCCTCAGTACTGCCCCTCCAACGGTGCTGCACTCCCTCAGTACTGCCCCTCCGACAGTGCAAAGCTCCCTCAATACTGACCCTCCGACATTACAGCGCTCCCTCAGTACTGCCCTTCTGACAGTGCAACGCTCCCTCGGTACTGACCCTCCAACAGTGCAATGTTCCCTCGGTACTGACCCTCCAACAGTGCGGCGCTCCCTCACTACTGCCCCTCCGACAGTGCAGTGCTCCTTCAGTACTGACCCTCCAACAGTGCGGCACTCCCTCAGTACTGCCTCTCCGACAGAGCGGTGCTCCCTCAGTACTGCCGCTCTGACATTGCGGCTCACCCTCAGTACTGCCGCTCTGACAGTACAGCGCTCCCTCAGTACTGCCCCTCAGTCGGTGCAGCGCTCCCTCAGTACTGCCCCTCTGACATTTCGGCTCTTCCTCAGTGCTGCCCTTCCGACAGTGCGGCGTTCCCTCAGTACTGCCCCTCCGACAGTGCAACGTTCTCTCAGCACTGCCCCTCCGACAGTGCAGCGCTCCCTCAGTACTGCCCCTCCGACAGTGCAGCGCTCCCTCAGTACTGCCCCTCCGACAGTGCAGCGCTCCCTCAGTACTGCCCCTCCGACAGTGTAGCACTCCCTCAGTACTGCCCCTCTGACAGTGGAGCACTCCCTCAGTACTGGCCCACTGACAGTGTAGCGCTCCCTCAGTACTGCCCCTCCGACAGTGCAGCACTCCCTCAGTACTGCCGCTCCGACACTGCAGCGCTCCCTCAGTACTGCCCCTCCGTCGGTGCAGCGCTCCCTCAGTACTGCCCCTCCGACAGTGTAGCGCTCCCTCAGTACTGCCCCTCCAACGGTGCTGCGCTCCCACAGTACGGCCCCTTTGACAGTGCAGCGTTCGCTCAATACTGCCCCTCCGACAGTACCGCACTCCCTCGGTACTGAACCTCCAAAAGTGCGGCGCTCCCTCAGTACTGCCCCTCCGACAGTGCAGCGCTCCCTCAGTACTGCCCCTCCGTCGGTGCAGCGCTCCCTCAGGACTGCCCCTCTGACATTTTGGCTCTCCCTCAGCACTACCCCTCCGACAGTGCAACGCTCCCACAGTACTGCCCCTCCGACAGTACAGCGCTCCCTCAGTACTGGCCCTCCGACAGTGCAGCGCTCCCTCAGAACTGCCCCTCCGACAGTGCAACGCTCCCTCGGTACTGACCCTCCAACAGTGCAATGCCCGCTCGGTACTGACGCTCCAACAGTGTAGCGCACCCTCAGTACTGCCCCTCCGACAGTGCAGCGCTCCCTCAGTACTGCCCCTCTGACAGTGCAACGCTCCCTCGGTACTGACCCTTCAACAGTGCAATGCCCGCTCGGTACTGACACTCCAACAGTGTGGCGCTCCCTCAGTACTGCCCCTCCGACAGAGCGGTGCTCCCTCAGTACTGCCCCTCCGGCAGTACTGCCCCTCCGACACTGCGGCGCTCCCTCAGTACTGCCCCTCCGACAGTGCAGCGCACCCTCAGTACTGCCCTTCCGACAGTGCAGCACTCCCTCAGTACTGCCCTTCCGACAGTGCAGCGTTCCCTCAATACTGCCCCTCCGACAGTGCAGCACTCCCTCGGTACTGAGTCTCCAACTGTGCGTCGCTCCCCCGGTACTGACCCTCCAACAGTGCAATGGCCGCTCGGTACTGACCCTCCAACAGAGCGGCGCTCCCTCAGTACTGCCCCTCCGACAGAGCAGTGCTCCCTCAGTACTGCCCCTCCGACAGTACTGCCCCTCTGACACTGCGGCGCTCCCTCAGTACTGCCCCTCCGACAGTGCAGCGCACCCTCAGTACTGCCACTCCGACAGTGCAGCGCTCCCTCAGTACTGCCCCTCCGACAGTGCAAGGCTCCATCAGTACTGCCACTCCGACAGTGCAGCGCTCCCTCAGTACTGCCCCTCTGACAGTGGAGCGCTCCCTCAGTACTGCCCCTCTGACAGTGCAGCACTCCCTCAGTACTGCCGCTCCGACACTGCAGCGCTCCCTCAGTACTGGCCCTCCGACAGTGCAGCGCTCCCTCAGTACTGCCCCTCTGACAGTGCAGCGTTCGCTCAATACTGCCCATCCGACAGTACAGCACTCCCTCGGTACTGACCTTCCAAAAGTGCGGCGCTCCCTCAGTACTGCCCCTCTGACAGTGCAGCACTCCCTCAGTACTGCCGCTCCGACAATGCAGCGCTCCCTCAGTACTGCCCCTCCGTCGGTGCAGCGCTCCCTCAGTACGGCCCCTTTGACAGTGCAGCGTTCGCTCAATACTGCCCCTCCGACAGTACAGCACTCCCTCGGTACTGACCTTCCAAAAGTGCGGCGCTCCCTCAGTACTGCCCCTCTGACAGTGCAGCACTCCCTCAGTACTGCCGCTCCGACAATGCAGCGCTCCCTCAGTACTGCCCCTCCGTCGGTGCAGCGCTCCCTCAGTACTGCCCCTCTGACATTTCGGTTCCCCCTCAGCACTGCCCCTCCGACAGTGCAACGCTCCCTCACTACTGCCCCTCCGACAGTACAGCGCTCCCTCGGTACTGACCCTCCGACAGTGCAGCGCACCCTCAGTACTGCCCCTCCGACAGTGCAGCGCTCCCTCAGTACTGCCCCTCTGACAGTGCAACGCTCCCTCGGTACTGACCCTCCAACAGTGCAATGCTCCCTCAGTACTGCCCCTCCAACGGTGCTGCGCTCCCACAGTATGGCCCCTTTGACAGTGCAGCATTCGCTCAATACTGCCCCTCCGACAGTACCGCACTCCCTCGGTACTGACCCTCCAAAAGTGCGGCGCTCCCTCAGTACTGCCCCTCCGACAATGCAGCACTCCCTCAGTACTGCCCCTCCGACAGTGCAGCGCTCCCACAGTACTGCCCCTCCGACAGTACAGCGCTCCCTCAGTACTGGCCCTCCGACAGTGCAGCGCTCCCTCAGAACTGCCCCTCTGACAGTGCAACGCTCCCTCGGTCCTGATCCTCCAACAGTGCAATGCCTGCTCGGTACTCACCCTCCAACAGTGCGGCGCTCCCTCAGTACTGCCCCTCCGACAAAGCGGTGCTCCCTCAGTACTGCCCCTCCGACAGTACTGCCTCTCCGACACTGCGGCGCTCCCTCAGTACTGCCCCTCCGACAGTGCAAGGCTCCATCAGTATTGCCACTCCGACAGTGCAGCGCTCCCTCAGTACTGCCCCTCTGACAGTGGAGCGCTCCCTCAGTACTGCCCCTCTGACAGTGCAGCACTCCCTCAGTACTGCCGCTCCGACACTGCAGCGCTCCTCAGTACTGCCCCTCCGACAGTGCAAGGCTCCATCAGTACTGCCACTCCGACAGTGCAGCGCTCCCTCAGTACTGCCCCTCTGACAGTGCAGCACTCCCTCAGTACTGCCGCTCCGACACTGCAGCGCTCCCTCAGTACTGCCCCTCCGACAGTGCAGCGCTCCCTCAGTACTGCCCCTCCGACAGTACAGCGCTCCCTCAGTACTGCCCTTCTGACAGTGCAACGTTCCCTCGGTACTGACCGTCCAACAGTGCACTGCTCCCTCGGTACTGACCCTCCGACAGTGCAGCGCACCCTCAGTACTGCCCCTCCGACAGTGCAGCGCTCCCTCAGTACTGCCCCCCGACAGTACTGCCCCTCTGACAGTGTGGCGCTCCGTCAGTACTGCCCCTCCGACAGTGCAGCGCTCCCTCAGTACTGCCCCTCTGACAGTGCAACGCTCCCTCGGTACTGACCCTCCAACAGTGCAATGCTCCCTCAGTACTGCCCCTCCAATGGTGCTGCGCTCCCACAGTACGGCCCCTTTGACAGTGCAGCGTTCGCTCAATACTGCCCCTCCGACAGTACAGCACTCCCTCAGTACTGCCCCTCCGACAGTACTGCGCTCCCTCAGTGCTGGCCCCCCGACAGTGCAGCGCTCCCTCAGAACTGCCCCTCTGACAGTGCAACGCTCCCTCGGTACTGACCCTCCAACAGTGCGGCGCTCCTTCAGTACTGCCCCTCCGACAGAGCGGTGCTGCCTCAGTACTGCCCCTCCGACGGTACTGCCCCTCCGACACTGCGGCGCTCCCTCAGTACTGCCCCTCCGACAGTGCAGCGCTCCCTCGGTACTGACCCTCCAACAGTGCAATGCTCCCTCAGTAATGCCCCTCCAAAAGTGCGGCGCTCCCTGAGTACTGCCCCTCCGACAGTGCAGCACTCCCTCAGTACTGCCCCTCCGACAGTGCAGCGCTCCCTCAGTACTGCCCCTCCGTCGGTGCAGCGCTCCCTCAGGACTGCCCCTCTGACATTTCGGCTCTCCCTCAGCACTACCCCTCCGACAGTGCAACGCTCCCACAGTACTGCCCCTCCGACAGTACAGCGCTCCCTCACTGCTGGCCCTCCGACAGTGCAGCGCTCCCTCGGTACTGACCCTCCAACAGTGCAATTCTCCCTCGGTACTGACCCTCCAACGGTGCAGCGCTCCCTCAGTCCGGCCACTTTGACAGTGCAGCATTCGCTCAATACTGCCCCTCCGACAGTGCAGCACTCCCTCGGTACTGGCCCTCCGACAGTGCAGCGCTCCCTCGGTACTGACCCTCCAACAGTGCAATTCTCCCTCGGTACTGACCCTCCAACGGTGCTGCGCTCCCTCAGCACGGCCCCTTTGACAGTGCAGCGCTCCATCAGTACTGCCGCTCCGTCGGTGCAGCACTCCCTCAGTACTGCCCCTCTGACAGTTCGGCTCTCCCTCAGCACTGCCGCTCCGACAGTGCAACGCTCCCTCAGTACTGCCCTTCCGACAGCCCAGCACTCCCTCAGTACTGCCCCTCTGACAGTGCAGCGCTCCCTCAGTACTGCTCCTCTGACATTGCGGCTCCCTCTCAGTACTGCCCCTCCAACGGTGCTTCGCTCCCTCAGTACTGCCCCTCCGACAGTGCAGCACTCCCTCAGTACTGCCGCTCCGACAGTACAGCGCTCCCTCAGTACTGCCCCTCCGTCGGTGCAGCACTCCCTCAGTACTGCCCTTCCGACAGTGCGGCGCTCCCTCAGTACTGCCCCTCCGACAGTGCAGCGCTCCCTCAGTACTGCCCCTCCGACAGTGCAGCGCTCCCTCAGTACTGCCCCTCCGACAGTGCAACGCTCCCTCAGTACTGCCCCTCCGACAATGCAGCGCTCCCTCAGTACTGCCCCTCCGAAAGTGTAGCGCTCCCTCAGTACTGCCCCTCTGACAGTGGAGCGCTCCCTCAGTACTGCCCCTCTGACAGTGTAGCGCTCCCACAGTACTGCCCCTCCGACAGTGCAGCACTCCCTCAGTACTGCCTCTCCGACAGTACTGCGCTCCCTCAGTGCTGGCCCTCCGACAGTGCAGCGCTCCCTCAGAACTGCCACTCTGACAGTGCAACGCTCCCTCGGTACTGACCCTCCAACAGTGCAATGCCCGCTCGGTACTGACCCTCCAACAGTGCGGCGCTCCCTCAGTACTGCCCCTCCGACAGAGCGGTGCTCCCTCAGTACTGCCCCTCCGACAGTACTGCCCCTCCGACACTGCGGCGCTCCCTCAGTACTGCCCCTCCGACAGTGCAGCGCACCCTCAGCACTGCCACTCCGACAGTGCAGCGCTCACTCAGTACTGCCCCTCTGACAGTGGAGCGCTCCCTCAGTACTGCCCCTCTGACAGTGTAGCGCTCCCTAAGTGCTGCCCCTCCGACAGTGCAGCGCTCCCTCAGTACTGCCCCTCCGACAGTGCAAGGCTCCATCAGTACTGCCACTCCGACAGTGCAGCGCTCCCTCAGTACTGCCCCTCTGACAGTGGAGCGCTCCCTCAGTACTGCCCCTCCGACAGTGCAGCGCTCCCTCAGTACTGCCCCTCCGACAGTGCAGCGCTCCCTCAGTACTGCCCCTCCGAAAGTGTAGCGCTCCCTCAGTACTGCCCCTCCGACAGTGCAGCGCTCCCTCAGTACTGCCCCTCCGACAGTGCAGCGCTCCCTCAGTACTGCCCCTCCGACAGTGCAGCGCTCCCTCAGTACTGCCCCTCCGACAATGCAGCGCTCCCTCAGTACTGCCCCTCCGAAAGTGTAGCGCTCCCTCAGTACTGCCCCTCTGACAGTGGAGCGCTCCCTCAGAACTGCCACTCTGACAGTGCAACGCTCCCTCGGTACTGACCCTCCAACAGTGCAATGCCCGCTCGGTACTGACCCTCCAACAGTGCCGCGCTCCCTCAGTACTGCCCCTCCGACAGAGCGGTGCTCCCTCAGTACTGCCCCTCCGACAGTACTGCCCCTCCGACACTGCGGCGCTCCCTCAGTACTGCCCCTCCGACAGTGCAGCGCACCCTCAGCACTGCCACTCCGACAGTGCAGCGCTCCCTCAGTACTGCCCCTCCGACAGTGCAAGGCTCCATCAGTACTGCCACTCCGACAGTGCAGCGCTCCCTCAGTACTGCCCCTCTGACAGTGGAGCGCTCCCTCAGTACTGCCCCTCTGACAGTGTAGCGCTCCTCAGTACTGCCCCTCCGACAGTGCAGCACTCCCTCAGTACTGCCGCTCCGACACTGCAGCGCTCCCTCAGTACTGGCCCTCTGACAGTGCAGCGCTCCCTCAGTACTGCCCTTCTGACATTGCGGCTACCTCAGTGCAATGCTGCCTCGGTACTGACCCTCCAACAGTGCAATGCTCCCTCAGTACTGCCCCTCCAACGGTGCTGCCCTCCCTCAGTACGGCCCCTTTGACAGTGCAGTGTTCGCTCAATCCTGCCCCTCCGACAGTACGGCACTCCCTCGGTACTGACCCTCCAAAATTGCGGCGCTCCCTCAGTACTGCCCCTCCGACAGTGCAGCACTCCCTCAGTACTGCCCCTCTGACATTGCCGCTCCCTCTCAGTACTGCCCCTCCGTCGGTGCAGCGCTCCCTCAGTACTGCCCCTCTGACATTTCGGCTCTTCCTCAGTGCTGCCCTTCCGACAGTGCGGCGTTCCCTCAGTACTGCCCCTCCAACAGTGCAACGCTCTCTCAGCACTGCCCCTCCGACAGTGCAGCGCTCCCTCAGTACTGCCCCTCTGACAGTGCAGCACTCCCTCAGTACTGCCGCTCCGACACTGCAGCGCTCCCTCAGTACAGGCCCTCCGACAGTGCAGCGCTCCCTCAGTACTGCCCCTCTGACAGTGCAATGCTGCCTCGGTACTGACCCTCCAACGGTGCTGCGCTCCCTCAGCACGGCCCCTTTGACAGTGCAGCGTTCGCTCAATACTGCCCCTCCGACAGTACAGCACTCCCTCAGTACTGCCCCTCTGACATTTCGGCTCTCCCTCAGTGCTGCCCTTCCGACAGTGCGGCGTTCCCTCAGTACTGCCCCTCCGACAGTGCAACGCTCTCTCAGCACTGCCCCTCCGACAGTGCAGCGCTCCCTCAGTACTGCCCCTCCGACAGTGCAGCGCTCCCTCAGTACTGCCCCTCCGACAGTGCAGCGCTCCCTCAGTACTGCCCCTCCGACAGTGCAGCGCTCCCTCAGTACTGCCCCTCCGAAAGTGTAGCGCTCCCTCAGTACTGCCCCTCCGACAGTGCAGCGCTCCCTCAGTACTGCCCCTCCGACAGTGCAGCGCTCCCTCAGTACTGCCCCTCCGACAGTGCAGCGCTCCCTCAGTACTGCCCCTCCGAAAGTGTAGCGCTCCCTCAGTACTGCCCCTCTGACAGTGGAGCGCTCCCTCAGTACTGCCCCTCTGACAGTGTAGCGCTCCCACAGTACTGCCCCTCCGACAGTGCAGCACTCCCTCAGTACTGCCCCTCCGACAGTACTGCGCTCCCTCAGTGCTGGCCCTCCGACAGTGCAGCGCTCCCTCAGAACTGCCCCTCTGACAGTGCAACGCTCCCTCGGTACTGACCCTCCAACAGTGCAATGCCCGCTCGGTACTGACCCTCCAACAGTGCGGCGCTCCTTCAGTACTGCCCCTCCGACAGAGCGCTGCTCCCTCAGTACTGCCCCTCCGACAGTACTGCCCCTCCGACACTGCGGCGCTCCCTCAGTACTGCCCCTCAGACAGTGCAGCGCACCCTCAGTACTGCCACTCCGACAGTGCAGCGCTCCCTCAGTACTGCCCCTCCGACAGTGCACGGCTCCATCAGTACTGCCACTCCGACAGTGCAGCGCTCCCTCAGTACTGCCCCTCTGACAGTGGAGCGCTCCCTCAGTACTGCCCCTCTGACAGTGCAGCGCTC
This sequence comes from Pristiophorus japonicus, assembly GCF_044704955.1. NCBI lineage: Eukaryota > Metazoa > Chordata > Chondrichthyes > Pristiophoridae > Pristiophorus > Pristiophorus japonicus. The sequence goes on along the minus strand of NC_091992.1, from coordinate 67,101,183 downwards.
CCTCAGTACTGCCCCTCTGACAGTGCAATGCTGCCTCGGTACTGACCCTCCAACAGTGCAATGTTGCCTCAGTACTGCCCCTCCAATGGTGCAGCGCTCCCTCAGTACGGCCACTTTGACAGTGCAGCATTCGCTCAATACTGCCCCTCCGACAGTGCAGCACTCCCTCAGTACTGCCCCTCTGACATTTCGGCTCTCCCTCAGTGCTGCCCTTCCGACAGTGCGGCGTTCCCTCAGTACTGCCCCTCCGACAGTGCAACGCTCTCTCAGCACTGCCCCTCCGACAGTGCAGCGCTCCCTCAGTACTGCCCCTCCGACAGTGCAGCGCTCCCTCAGTACTGCCCCTCCGACAGTGCAGCGCTCCCTCAGTACTGCCCCTCCGAAAGTGTAGCGCTCCCTCAGTACTGCCCCTCCGACAGTGCAGCGCTCCCTCAGTACTGCCCCTCCGACAGTGCAGCGCTCCCTCAGTACTGCCCCTCCGACAGTGCAGCGCTCCCTCAGTACTGCCCCTCCGACAATGCAGCGCTCCCTCAGTACTGCCCCTCCGAAAGTGTAGCGCTCCCTCAGTACTGCCCCTCTGACAGTGGAGCGCTCCCTCAGAACTGCCACTCTGACAGTGCAACGCTCCCTCGGTACTGACCCTCCAACAGTGCAATGCCCGCTCGGTACTGACCCTCCAACAGTGCCGCGCTCCCTCAGTACTGCCCCTCCGACAGAGCGGTGCTCCCTCAGTACTGCCCCTCCGACAGTACTGCCCCTCCGACACTGCGGCGCTCCCTCAGTACTGCCCCTCCGACAGTGCAGCGCACCCTCAGCACTGCCACTCCGACAGTGCAGCGCTCCCTCAGTACTGCCCCTCCGACAGTGCAAGGCTCCATCAGTACTGCCACTCCGACAGTGCAGCGCTCCCTCAGTACTGCCCCTCTGACAGTGGAGCGCTCCCTCAGTACTGCCCCTCTGACAGTGTAGCGCTCCTCAGTACTGCCCCTCCGACAGTGCAGCACTCCCTCAGTACTGCCGCTCCGACACTGCAGCGCTCCCTCAGTACTGGCCCTCTGACAGTGCAGCGCTCCCTCAGTACTGCCCTTCTGACATTGCGGCTACCTCAGTGCAATGCTGCCTCGGTACTGACCCTCCAACAGTGCAATGCTCCCTCAGTACTGCCCCTCCAACGGTGCTGCCCTCCCTCAGTACGGCCCCTTTGACAGTGCAGTGTTCGCTCAATCCTGCCCCTCCGACAGTACGGCACTCCCTCGGTACTGACCCTCCAAAATTGCGGCGCTCCCTCAGTACTGCCCCTCCGACAGTGCAGCACTCCCTCAGTACTGCCCCTCTGACATTGCCGCTCCCTCTCAGTACTGCCCCTCCGTCGGTGCAGCGCTCCCTCAGTACTGCCCCTCTGACATTTCGGCTCTTCCTCAGTGCTGCCCTTCCGACAGTGCGGCGTTCCCTCAGTACTGCCCCTCCAACAGTGCAACGCTCTCTCAGCACTGCCCCTCCGACAGTGCAGCGCTCCCTCAGTACTGCCCCTCTGACAGTGCAGCACTCCCTCAGTACTGCCGCTCCGACACTGCAGCGCTCCCTCAGTACAGGCCCTCCGACAGTGCAGCGCTCCCTCAGTACTGCCCCTCTGACAGTGCAATGCTGCCTCGGTACTGACCCTCCAACGGTGCTGCGCTCCCTCAGCACGGCCCCTTTGACAGTGCAGCGTTCGCTCAATACTGCCCCTCCGACAGTACAGCACTCCCTCAGTACTGCCCCTCTGACATTTCGGCTCTCCCTCAGTGCTGCCCTTCCGACAGTGCGGCGTTCCCTCAGTACTGCCCCTCCGACAGTGCAACGCTCTCTCAGCACTGCCCCTCCGACAGTGCAGCGCTCCCTCAGTACTGCCCCTCCGACAGTGCAGCGCTCCCTCAGTACTGCCCCTCCGACAGTGCAGCGCTCCCTCAGTACTGCCCCTCCGACAGTGCAGCGCTCCCTCAGTACTGCCCCTCCGAAAGTGTAGCGCTCCCTCAGTACTGCCCCTCCGACAGTGCAGCGCTCCCTCAGTACTGCCCCTCCGACAGTGCAGCGCTCCCTCAGTACTGCCCCTCCGACAGTGCAGCGCTCCCTCAGTACTGCCCCTCCGAAAGTGTAGCGCTCCCTCAGTACTGCCCCTCTGACAGTGGAGCGCTCCCTCAGTACTGCCCCTCTGACAGTGTAGCGCTCCCACAGTACTGCCCCTCCGACAGTGCAGCACTCCCTCAGTACTGCCCCTCCGACAGTACTGCGCTCCCTCAGTGCTGGCCCTCCGACAGTGCAGCGCTCCCTCAGAACTGCCCCTCTGACAGTGCAACGCTCCCTCGGTACTGACCCTCCAACAGTGCAATGCCCGCTCGGTACTGACCCTCCAACAGTGCGGCGCTCCTTCAGTACTGCCCCTCCGACAGAGCGCTGCTCCCTCAGTACTGCCCCTCCGACAGTACTGCCCCTCCGACACTGCGGCGCTCCCTCAGTACTGCCCCTCAGACAGTGCAGCGCACCCTCAGTACTGCCACTCCGACAGTGCAGCGCTCCCTCAGTACTGCCCCTCCGACAGTGCACGGCTCCATCAGTACTGCCACTCCGACAGTGCAGCGCTCCCTCAGTACTGCCCCTCTGACAGTGGAGCGCTCCCTCAGTACTGCCCCTCTGACAGTGCAGCGCTCCCTCAGTACTGCCCCTCTGACAGTGCAATGCTGCCTCGGTACTGACCCTCCAACAGTGCAATGTTGCCTCAGTACTGCCCCTCCAATGGTGCAGCGCTCCCTCAGTACGGCCACTTTGACAGTGCAGCATTCGCTCAATACTGCCCCTCCGACAGTGCAGCACTCCCTCAGTACTGCCCCTCTGACATTTCGGCTCTCCCTCAGTGCTGCCCTTCCGACAGTGCGGCGTTCCCTCAGTACTGCCCCTCCGACAGTGCAACGCTCTCTCAGCACTGCCCCTCCGACAGTGCAGCGCTCCCTCAGTACTGCCCCTCCGACAGTGCAGCGCTCCCTCAGTACTGCCCCTCCGACAGTGCAGCGCTCCCTCAGTACTGCCCCTCCGAAAGTGTAGCGCTCCCTCAGTACTGCCCCTCCGACAGTGCAGCGCTCCCTCAGTACTGCCCCTCCGACAGTGCAGCGCTCCCTCAGTACTGCCACTCTGACAGTGCAACGCTCCCTTGGTACTGCCCCTCCGACAGTGCAGCGCTCCCTCAGTACTGCCCCTCTGACAGTGCAATGCTCCCTCAGTACTGCCCCTCCAACGGTGCTGCGCTCCCACAGTACGGTCCCTTTGACAGTGCAGCGTTCGCTCAATACTGCCCCTCCGACAGTACCGCACTCCCTCGGTACTGAACCTCCAAAAGTGCGGCGCTCCCTCAGTACTGCCCCTCCGACAGTGCAGCGCTCCCTCAGTACTGCCCCTCCGTCGGTGCAGCGCTCCCTCAGGACTGCCCCTCTGACATTTTGGCTCTCCCTCAGCACTACCCCTCCGACAGTGCAACGCTCCCACAGTACTGCCCCTCCGACAGTACAGCGCTGCCTCAGTACTGGCCCTCCGACAGTGCAGCGCTCCCTCAGAACTGCCCCTCCGACAGTGCAACGCTCCCTCGGTACTGACCCTCCAACAGTGCAATGCCCGCTCGGTACTGACACTCCAACAGTGTGGCGCTCCCTCAGTACTGCCCCTCCGACAGAGCGGTGCTCCCTCAGTACTGCCCCTCCGGCAGTACTGCCCCTCCGACACTGCGGCGCTCCCTCAGTACTGCCCCTCCGACAGTGCAGCGCACCCTCAGTACTGCCCTTCCGACAGTGCAGCACTCCCTCAGTACTGCCCTTCCGACAGTGCAGCGTTCCCTCAATACTGCCCCTCCGACAGTGCAGCACTCCCTCGGTACTGAGCCTCCAACTGTGCGTCGCTCCCCCGGTACTGACCCTCCAACAGTGCAATGGCCGCTCGGTACTGATCCTCCAACAGAGCGGCGCTCCCTCAGTACTGCCCCTCCGACAGAGCAGTGCTCCCTCAGTACTGCCCCTCCGACAGTACTGCCCCTCCGACAGTGTGGCGCTCCCTCAGTACTGCCCCTCCGACAGTGCAATGCTCCCTCAGTACTGCCCCTCCAACGGTGCTGCACTCCCTCAGTACTGCCCCTCCGACAGTGCAAAGCTCCCTCAATACTGACCCTCCGACATTACAGCGCTCCCTCAGTACTGCCCTTCTGACAGTGCAACGCTCCCTCGGTACTGACCCTCCAACAGTGCAATGTTCCCTCGGTACTGACCCTCCAACAGTGCGGCGCTCCCTCACTACTGCCCCTCCGACAGTGCAGTGCTCCTTCAGTACTGACCCTCCAACAGTGCGGCACTCCCTCAGTACTGCCTCTCCGACAGAGCGGTGCTCCCTCAGTACTGCCGCTCTGACATTGCGGCTCACCCTCAGTACTGCCGCTCTGACAGTACAGCGCTCCCTCAGTACTGCCCCTCAGTCGGTGCAGCGCTCCCTCAGTACTGCCCCTCTGACATTTCGGCTCTTCCTCAGTGCTGCCCTTCCGACAGTGCGGCGTTCCCTCAGTACTGCCCCTCCGACAGTGCAACGTTCTCTCAGCACTGCCCCTCCGACAGTGCAGCGCTCCCTCAGTACTGCCCCTCCGACAGTGCAGCGCTCCCTCAGTACTGCCCCTCCGACAGTGCAGCGCTCCCTCAGTACTGCCCCTCCGACAGTGTAGCACTCCCTCAGTACTGCCCCTCTGACAATGGAGCACTCCCTCAGTACTGGCCCACTGACAGTGTAGCGCTCCCTCAGTACTGCCCCTCCGACAGTGCAGCACTCCCTCAGTACTGCCGCTCCGACACTGCAGCGCTCCCTCAGTACTGCCCCTCCGTCGGTGCAGCGCTCCCTCAGTACTGCCCCTCCGACAGTGTAGCGCTCCCTCAGTACTGCCCCTCCAACGGTGCTGCGCTCCCACAGTACGGCCCCTTTGACAGTGCAGCGTTCGCTCAATACTGCCCCTCCGACAGTACCGCACTCCCTCGGTACTGAACCTCCAAAAGTGCGGCGCTCCCTCAGTACTGCCCCTCCGACAGTGCAGCGCTCCCTCAGTACTGCCCCTCCGTCGGTGCAGCGCTCCCTCAGGACTGCCCCTCTGACATTTTGGCTCTCCCTCAGCACTACCCCTCCGACAGTGCAACGCTCCCACAGTACTGCCCCTCCGACAGTACAGCGCTCCCTCAGTACTGGCCCTCCGACAGTGCAGCGCTCCCTCAGAACTGCCCCTCCGACAGTGCAACGCTCCCTCGGTACTGACCCTCCAACAGTGCAATGCCCGCTCGGTACTGACGCTCCAACAGTGTAGCGCACCCTCAGTACTGCCCCTCCGACAGTGCAGCGCTCCCTCAGTACTGCCCCTCTGACAGTGCAACGCTCCCTCGGTACTGACCCTTCAACAGTGCAATGCCCGCTCGGTACTGACACTCCAACAGTGTGGCGCTCCCTCAGTACTGCCCCTCCGACAGAGCGGTGCTCCCTCAGTACTGCCCCTCCGGCAGTACTGCCCCTCCGACACTGCGGCGCTCCCTCAGTACTGCCCCTCCGACAGTGCAGCGCACCCTCAGTACTGCCCTTCCGACAGTGCAGCACTCCCTCAGTACTGCCCTTCCGACAGTGCAGCGTTCCCTCAATACTGCCCCTCCGACAGTGCAGCACTCCCTCGGTACTGAGTCTCCAACTGTGCGTCGCTCCCCCGGTACTGACCCTCCAACAGTGCAATGGCCGCTCGGTACTGACCCTCCAACAGAGCGGCGCTCCCTCAGTACTGCCCCTCCGACAGAGCAGTGCTCCCTCAGTACTGCCCCTCCGACAGTACTGCCCCTCTGACACTGCGGCGCTCCCTCAGTACTGCCCCTCCGACAGTGCAGCGCACCCTCAGTACTGCCACTCCGACAGTGCAGCGCTCCCTCAGTACTGCCCCTCCGACAGTGCAAGGCTCCATCAGTACTGCCACTCCGACAGTGCAGCGCTCCCTCAGTACTGCCCCTCTGACAGTGGAGCGCTCCCTCAGTACTGCCCCTCTGACAGTGCAGCACTCCCTCAGTACTGCCGCTCCGACACTGCAGCGCTCCCTCAGTACTGGCCCTCCGACAGTGCAGCGCTCCCTCAGTACTGCCCCTCTGACAGTGCAGCGTTCGCTCAATACTGCCCATCCGACAGTACAGCACTCCCTCGGTACTGACCTTCCAAAAGTGCGGCGCTCCCTCAGTACTGCCCCTCTGACAGTGCAGCACTCCCTCAGTACTGCCGCTCCGACAATGCAGCGCTCCCTCAGTACTGCCCCTCCGTCGGTGCAGCGCTCCCTCAGTACGGCCCCTTTGACAGTGCAGCGTTCGCTCAATACTGCCCCTCCGACAGTACAGCACTCCCTCGGTACTGACCTTCCAAAAGTGCGGCGCTCCCTCAGTACTGCCCCTCTGACAGTGCAGCACTCCCTCAGTACTGCCGCTCCGACAATGCAGCGCTCCCTCAGTACTGCCCCTCCGTCGGTGCAGCGCTCCCTCAGTACTGCCCCTCTGACATTTCGGTTCCCCCTCAGCACTGCCCCTCCGACAGTGCAACGCTCCCTCACTACTGCCCCTCCGACAGTACAGCGCTCCCTCGGTACTGACCCTCCGACAGTGCAGCGCACCCTCAGTACTGCCCCTCCGACAGTGCAGCGCTCCCTCAGTACTGCCCCTCTGACAGTGCAACGCTCCCTCGGTACTGACCCTCCAACAGTGCAATGCTCCCTCAGTACTGCCCCTCCAACGGTGCTGCGCTCCCACAGTATGGCCCCTTTGACAGTGCAGCATTCGCTCAATACTGCCCCTCCGACAGTACCGCACTCCCTCGGTACTGACCCTCCAAAAGTGCGGCGCTCCCTCAGTACTGCCCCTCCGACAATGCAGCACTCCCTCAGTACTGCCCCTCCGACAGTGCAGCGCTCCCTCAGTACTGCCTCTCCGTCGGTGCAGCGCTCCCTCAGGACTGCCCCTCTGACATTTCGGCTCTCCCTCAGCACTACCCCTCCGACAGTGCAACGCTCCCACAGTACTGCCCCTCCGACAGTACAGCGCTCCCTCAGTACTGGCGCTCCGACAGTGCAGCGCTCCCTCAGAACTGCCCCTCTGACAGTGCAACGCTCCCTCGGTCCTGATCCTCCAACAGTGCAATGCCTGCTCGGTACTCACCCTCCAACAGTGCGGCGCTCCCTCAGTACTGCCCCTCCGACAAAACGGTGCTCCCTCAGTACTGCCCCTCCGACAGTACTGCCTCTCCGACACTGCGGCGCTCCCTCAGTACTGCCCCTCCGACAGTGCAAGGCTCCATCAGTATTGCCACTCCGACAGTGCAGCGCTCCCTCAGTACTGCCCCTCTGACAGTGGAGCGCTCCCTCAGTACTGCCCCTCTGACAGTGCAGCACTCCCTCAGTACTGCCGCTCCGACACTGCAGCGCTCCCTCAGTACTGCCCCTCCGACAGTGCAAGGCTCCATCAGTACTGCCACTCCGACAGTGCAGCGCTCCCTCAGTACTGCCCCTCTGACAGTGCAGCACTCCCTCAGTACTGCCGCTCCGACACTGCAGCGCTCCCTCAGTACTGCCCCTCCGACAGTGCAGCGCTCCCTCAGTACTGCCCCTCTGACAGTGCAGCACTCCCTCAGTACTGCCGCTCCGACACTGCAGCGCTCCCTCAGTACTGCCCCTCCGACAGTACAGCGCTCCCTCAGTACTGCCCTTCTGACAGTGCAACGTTCCCTCGGTACTGACCGTCCAACAGTGCACTGCTCCCTCGGTACTGACCCTCCGACAGTGCAGCGCACCCTCAGTACTGCCCCTCCGACAGTGCAGCGCTCCCTCAGTACTGCCCCCCGACAGTACTGCCCCTCTGACAGTGTGGCGCTCCCTCAGTACTGCCCCTCCGACAGTGCAATGCTCCCTCGGTACTGACCCTCCAACAGTGCAATGCTCCCTCAGTACTGCCCCTCCAATGGTGCTGCGCTCCCACAGTACGGCCCCTTTGACAGTGCAGCGTTCGCTCAATACTGCCCCTCCGACAGTACAGCACTCCCTCAGTACTGCCCCTCCGACAGTACTGCGCTCCCTCAGTGCTGGCCCCCCGACAGTGCAGCGCTCCCTCAGAACTGCCCCTCTGACAGTGCAACGCTCCCTCGGTACTGACCCTCCAACAGTGCGGCGCTCCTTCAGTACTGCCCCTCCGACAGAGTGGTGCTGCCTCAGTACTGCCCCTCCGACAGTACTGCCCCTCCGACACTGCGGCGCTCCCTCAGTACTGCCCCTCCGACAGTGCAGCGCACCCTCAGTACTGCCACTCCGACAGTGCAGCGCTCCCTCAGTACTGCCCCTCTGACAGTGCAGCACTACCTCAGTACTGCCGCTCCGACACTGCAGCGCTCCCTCAGTACTGGCCCTCCGACAGTTCAGCGCTCCCTCAGTACTGCCCCTCTGACAGTGCAATGATGCCTCGGTACTGACCCTCCGACAGTGCAATGCTCCCTCAGTACTGCCCCTCCGACAGTACAGCGCTCCCACAGTACTGCCCCTCTGACATTTCCGCTCTCCCTCAGCACTGCCCCTCCGACAGTGCAACGCTCCCTCACTACTGCCCCTCCGACAGTACAGCGCTCCCTCAGTACTGCCCTTCTGACAGTGCACTGCTCCCTCGGTACTGACCCTCCGACAGTGCAGCGCACCCTCAGTACTGCCCCTCCGACAGTGCAGCGCTCCCTCAGTACTGCCCCTCTAACAGTGCAACGCTCCCTCGGTACTGACCCTCCAACAGTGCAATGCTCCCTCAGTACTGCCCCTCCAAAAGTGCGGCGCTCCCTGAGTACTGCCCCTCCGACAGTGCAGCACTCCCTCAGTACTGCCCCTCCGACAGTGCAGCGCTCCCTCAGTACTGCCCCTCCGTCGGTGCAGCGCTCCCTCAGGACTGCCCCTCTGACATTTCGGCTCTCCCTCAGCACTACCCCTCCGACAGTGCAACGCTCCCACAGTACTGCCCCTCCGACAGTACAGCGCTCCCTCACTACTGGCCCTCCGACAGTGCAGCGCTCCCTCGGTACTGACCCTCCAACAGTGCAATTCTCCCTCGGTACTGACCCTCCAACGGTGCAGCGCTCCCTCAGTCCGGCCACTTTGACAGTGCAGCATTCGCTCAATACTGCCCCTCCGACAGTGCAGCACTCCCTCGGTACTGGCCCTCCGACAGTGCAGCGCTCCCTCGGTACTGACCCTCCAACAGTGCAATTCTCCCTCGGTACTGACCCTCCAACGGTGCTGCGCTCCCTCAGCACGGCCCCTTTGACAGTGCAGCGCTCCATCAGTACTGCCGCTCCGTCGGTGCAGCACTCCCTCAGTACTGCCCCTCTGACAGTTCGGCTCTCCCTCAGCACTGCCGCTCCGACAGTGCAACGCTCCCTCAGTACTGCCCTTCCGACAGCCCAGCGCTCCCTCAGTACTGCCCCTCTGACAGTGCAGCGCTCCCTCAGTACTGCTCCTCTGACATTGCGGCTCCCTCTCAGTACTGCCCCTCCAACGGTGCTTCGCTCCCTCAGTACTGCCCCTCCGACAGTGCAGCACTCCCTCAGTACTGCCGCTCCGACAGTACAGCGCTCCCTCAGTACTGCCCCTCCGTCGGTGCAGCACTCCCTCAGTACTGCCCTTCCGACAGTGCGGCGCTCCCTCAGTACTGCCCCTCCGACAGTGCAGCGCTCCCTCAGTACTGCCCCTCCGACAGTGCAGCGCTCCCTCAGTACTGCCCCTCCGACAGTGCAACGCTCCCTCAGTACTGCCCCTCCGACAATGCAGCGCTCCCTCAGTACTGCCCCTCCGAAAGTGTAGCGCTCCCTCAGTACTGCCCCTCTGACAGTGGAGCGCTCCCTCAGTACTGCCCCTCTGACAGTGTAGCGCTCCCACAGTACTGCCCCTCCGACAGTGCAGCACTCCCTCAGTACTGCCTCTCCGACAGTACTGCGCTCCCTCAGTACTGCCTCTCCGACAGTACTGCGCTCCCTCAGTGCTGGCCCTCCGACAGTGCAGCGCTCCCTCAGAACTGCCACTCTGAAAGTGCAACGCTCCCTCGGTACTGACCCTCCAACAGTGCAATGCCCGCTCGGTACTGACCCTCCAACAGTGCGGCGCTCCCTCAGTACAGCCCCTCCGACAGAGCGGTGCTCCCTCAGTACTGCCCCTCCGACAGTACTGCCCCTCCGACACTGCGGCGCTCCCTCAGTACTGCCCCTCCGAAAGTGTAGCGCTCCCTCAGTACTGCCCCTCTGACAGTGGAGCGCTCCCTCAGTACTGCCCCTCTGACAGTGTAGCGCTCCCACAGTACTGCCCCTCCGACAGTGCAGCACTCCCTCAGTACTGCCTCTCCGACAGTACTGCGCTCCCTCAGTGCTGGCCCTCCGACAGTGCAGCGCTCCCTCAGTACTGCCCCTCCGACAATGCAGCGCTCCCTCAGTACTGCCCCTCCGAAAGTGTAGCGCTCCCTCAGTACTGCCCCTCTGACAGTGGAGCGCTCCCTCAGTACTGCCCCTCTGACAGTGTAGCGCTCCCACAGTACTGCCCCTCCGACAGTGCAGCACTCCCTCAGTACTGCCTCTCCGACAGTACTGCGCTCCCTCAGTGCTGGCCCTCCGACAGTGCAGCGCTCCCTCAGAACTGCCACTCTGACAGTGCAACGCTCCCTCGGTACTGACCCTCCAACAGTGCAATGCCCGCTCGGTACTGACCCTCCAACAGTGCGGCGCTCCCTCAGTACTGCCCCTCCGACAGAGCGGTGCTCCCTCAGTACTGCCCCTCCGACAGTACTGCCCCTCCGACACTGCGGCGCTCCCTCAGTACTGCCCCTCCGACAGTGCAGCGCACCCTCAGCACTGCCACTCCGACAGTGCAGCGCTCACTCAGTACTGCCCCTCTGACAGTGGAGCGCTCCCTCAGTACTGCCCCTCTGACAGTGTAGCGCTCCCTCAGTGCTGCCCCTCCGACAGTGCAGCACTCCCTCAGTACTGCCGCTCCGACACTGCAGCGCTCCCTCAGTACTGGCCCTCTGACAGTGCAGCGCTCCCTCAGTACTGCCCCTCTGACATTGCGGCTACCTCAGTGCAATGCTGCCTCGGTACTGACCCTCCAACAGTGCAATGCTCCCTCAGTACTGCCCCTCCAACGGTGCTGCCCTCCCTCAGTACGGCCCCTTTGACAGTGCAGTGTTCGCTCAATACTGCCCCTCCGACAGTACAGCACTCCCTCGGTACTGACCCTCCAAAATTGCGGCACTCCCTCAGTACTGCCCCTCCGACAGTGCAGCACTCCCTCAGTACTGCCCCTCTGACATTGCCGCTCCCTCTCAGTACTGCCCCTCCGTCGGTGCAGCGCTCCCTCAGTACTGCCCCTCCGACAGTGCAGCGCTCCCTCAGTACTGCCCCTCCGACAGTGCAGCGCTCCCTCAGTACTGCCCCTCCGACAGTGCAGCGCTCCCTCAGTACTGCCCCTCCGAAAGTGTAGCGCTCCCTCAGTACTGCCCCTCCGACAGTGCAGCGCTCCCTCAGTACTGCCCCTCTGACAGTGCAGCGCTCCCTCAGTACTGCCCCTCCGACAGTGCAGCGCTCCCTCAGTACTGCCCCTCCGACAATGCAGCGCTCCCTCAGTACTGCCCCTCCGAAAGTGTAGCGCTCCCTCAGTACTGCCCCTCTGACAGTGGAGCGCTCCCTCAGAACTGCCACTCTGACAGTGCAACGCTCCCTCGGTACTGACCCTCCAACAGTGCAATGCCCGCTCGGTACTGACCCTCCAACAGTGCCGCGCTCCCTCAGTACTGCCCCTCCGACAGAGCGGTGCTCCCTCAGTACTGCCCCTCCGACAGTACTGCCCCTCCGACACTGCGGCGCTCCCTCAGTACTGCCCCTCCGACAGTGCAGCGCACCCTCAGCACTGCCACTCCGACAGTGCAGCGCTCCCTCAGTACTGCCCCTCCGACAGTGCAAGGCTCCATCAGTACTGCCACTCCGACAGTGCAGCGCTCCCTCAGTACTGCCCCTCTGACAGTGGAGCGCTCCCTCAGTACTGCCCCTCTGACAGTGTAGCGCTCCTCAGTACTGCCCCTCCGACAGTGCAGCACTCCCTCAGTACTGCCGCTCCGACACTGCAGCGCTCCCTCAGTACTGGCCCTCTGACAGTGCAGCGCTCCCTCAGTACTGCCCTTCTGACATTGCGGCTACCTCAGTGCAATGCTGCCTCGGTACTGACCCTCCAACAGTGCAATGCTCCCTCAGTACTGCCCCTCCAACGGTGCTGCCCTCCCTCAGTACGGCCCCTTTGACAGTGCAGTGTTCGCTCAATCCTGCCCCTCCGACAGTACGGCACTCCCTCGGTACTGACCCTCCAAAATTGCGGCGCTCCCTCAGTACTGCCCCTCCGACAGTGCAGCACTCCCTCAGTACTGCCCCTCTGACATTGCCGCTCCCTCTCAGTACTGCCCCTCCGTCGGTGCAGCGCTCCCTCAGTACTGCCCCTCTGACATTTCGGCTCTTCCTCAGTGCTGCCCTTCCGACAGTGCGGCGTTCCCTCAGTACTGCCCCTCCAACAGTGCAACGCTCTCTCAGCACTGCCCCTCCGACAGTGCAGCGCTCCCTCAGTACTGCCCCTCTGACAGTGCAGCACTCCCTCAGTACTGCCGCTCCGACACTGCAGCGCTCCCTCAGTACAGGCCCTCCGACAGTGCAGCGCTCCCTCAGTACTGCCCCTCTGACAGTGCAATGCTGCCTCGGTACTGACCCTCCAACGGTGCTGCGCTCCCTCAGCACGGCCCCTTTGACAGTGCAGCGTTCGCTCAATACTGCCCCTCCGACAGTACAGCACTCCCTCAGTACTGCCCCTCTGACATTTCGGCTCTCCCTCAGTGCTGCCCTTCCGACAGTGCGGCGTTCCCTCAGTACTGCCCCTCCGACAGTGCAACGCTCTCTCAGCACTGCCCCTCCGACAGTGCAGCGCTCCCTCAGTACTGCCCCTCCGACAGTGCAGCGCTCCCTCAGTACTGCCCCTCCGACAGTGCAGCGCTCCCTCAGTACTGCCCCTCCGACAGTGCAGCGCTCCCTCAGTACTGCCCCTCCGAAAGTGTAGCGCTCCCTCAGTACTGCCCCTCCGACAGTGCAGCGCTCCCTCAGTACTGCCCCTCCGACAGTGCAGCGCTCCCTCAGTACTGCCCCTCCGACAGTGCAGCGCTCCCTCAGTACTGCCCCTCCGAAAGTGTAGCGCTCCCTCAGTACTGCCCCTCTGACAGTGGAGCGCTCCCTCAGTACTGCCCCTCTGACAGTGTAGCGCTCCCACAGTACTGCCCCTCCGACAGTGCAGCACTCCCTCAGTACTGCCCCTCCGACAGTACTGCGCTCCCTCAGTGCTGGCCCTCCGACAGTGCAGCGCTCCCTCAGAACTGCCCCTCTGACAGTGCAACGCTCCCTCGGTACTGACCCTCCAACAGTGCAATGCCCGCTCGGTACTGACCCTCCAACAGTGCGGCGCTCCTTCAGTACTGCCCCTCCGACAGAGCGCTGCTCCCTCAGTACTGCCCCTCCGACAGTACTGCCCCTCCGACACTGCGGCGCTCCCTCAGTACTGCCCCTCAGACAGTGCAGCGCACCCTCAGTACTGCCACTCCGACAGTGCAGCGCTCCCTCAGTACTGCCCCTCCGACAGTGCACGGCTCCATCAGTACTGCCACTCCGACAGTGCAGCGCTCCCTCAGTACTGCCCCTCTGACAGTGGAGCGCTCCCTCAGTACTGCCCCTCTGACAGTGCAGCGCTCCCTCAGTACTGCCCCTCTGACAGTGCAATGCTGCCTCGGTACTGACCCTCCAACAGTGCAATGTTGCCTCAGTACTGCCCCTCCAATGGTGCAGCGCTCCCTCAGTACGGCCACTTTGACAGTGCAGCATTCGCTCAATACTGCCCCTCCGACAGTGCAGCACTCCCTCGATACTGGCCCTCCGACAGTGCAGTGCTCCCTCAGTACTGCCCCTCCGACAGTGCAGCGCTCCCTCAGTACTGCCTCTCAGACAGTGCAGCGCTCCCTCAGTACTGCCTCTCAGACAGTGCAGCGCTCCCTCAGTAATGCCCCTCCGACAGTGCAGCACTCCCTCAGTACTGCCCTTCCGACAGTGCAGCACTCCCTCAGTACTGCCCCTCTGACATTGCAGCTCCCCCTCAGTACTGCCCCTCCGACAGTGCAACGCTGTCAGTACTGCCCCTCCAACGGTGCTGCGCTCCCTCAGTACGGCCCCTTTGACAGTGCAGCGCTCCATCAGTACTGCCGCTCCGTCGGTGCAGCACTCCCTCAGTACTGCCCCTCTGACAGTTCGGCTCTCCCTCAGCACTGCCCCTCCGACAGTTAAACGCTCCCTCAGTACTGCCCTTCCGACAGCCCAGCGCTCCCTCAGTACTGCCCCTCTGACAGTGCAGCGCTCCCTGAGTTCTGCCCCTCCGACAGTGCAGCGCTCCCTCAGTACTGCCCCTCCGACAGTGCAGCACTCCCTCAGTACTGCCCCTCTGACATTGCGGCTCCCTCTCAGTACTGCCCCTCCAACGGTGCTTCGCTCCCTCAGTACTGCCTCTCCGACAGTGCAGCACTCCCTCAGTACTGCCGCTCCGACAGCACAGCGCTCCCTCAGTACTGCCCTTCCGAGAGTGCAGCGCTCCCTCAGTACTGCCCCTCCGACAGTGCAGCCCTCCCTCAGGACTGCCCCTCCGAAAGTGTAGCGCTCCCTCAGTACTGCCCCTCCGACAGTGTAGCGCTCCCTCAGTACTGCCCCTCCGACAGTGCAGCGCTCCCTCAGTACTGCCCCTCCGACAATGCAGCGCTCCCTCAGTACTGCCCCTCCGAAAGTGTGGCGCTCCTTCAGTACTGCCCCTCTGACAGTGGAGCGCTCCCTCAGTACTGCCCCTCTGACAGTGTAGCGCTCCCACAGTACTGCCCCTCCGACAGTGCAGCACTCCCTCAGTACTGCCCCTCCGACAGTACTGCGCTCCCTCAGTGCTGACCCTCCGACAGTGCAGCGCTACCTCAGAACTGCCCCTCTGACAGTGCAACGCTCCCTCGGTACTGACCCTCCAACAGTGCAATGCCCGCTCGGTACTGACCCTCCGACAGTGCAGCGCTACCTCAGAACTGCCCCTCTGACAGTGCAACGCTCCCTCGGTACTGACCCTCCAACAGTGCAATGCCCGCTCGGTACTGACCCTCCAACAGTGCGGCGCTCCCTCAGTACTGCCCCTTTGACAGTGCAGTGTTCGCTCAATCCTGCCCCTCCGACAGTACGGCACTCCCTCGGTACTGACCCTCCAAAATTGCGGCGCTCCCTCAGTACTGCCCCTCCGACAGTGCAGCACTCCCTCAGTACTGCCCCTCTGACATTGCCGCTCC
This sequence comes from Pristiophorus japonicus, assembly GCF_044704955.1. Taxonomy (NCBI): domain Eukaryota; kingdom Metazoa; phylum Chordata; class Chondrichthyes; family Pristiophoridae; genus Pristiophorus; species Pristiophorus japonicus. Next base: position 67,085,713 of record NC_091992.1, on the reverse strand, counting down.
CTCTCAGTACTGCCCCTCCGTCGGTGCAGCGCTCCCTCAGTACTGCCCCTCTGACATTTCGGCTCTTCCTCAGTGCTGCCCTTCCGACAGTGCGGCGTTCCCTCAGTACTGCCCCTCCAACAGTGCAACGCTCTCTCAGCACTGCCCCTCCGACAGTGCAGCGCTCCCTCAGTACTGCCCCTCTGACAGTGCAGCACTCCCTCAGTACTGCCGCTCCGACACTGCAGCGCTCCCTCAGTACAGGCCCTCCGACAGTGCAGCGCTCCCTCAGTACTGCCCCTCTGACAGTGCAATGCTGCCTCGGTACTGACCCTCCAACGGTGCTGCGCTCCCTCAGCACGGCCCCTTTGACAGTGCAGCGTTCGCTCAATACTGCCCCTCCGACAGTACAGCACTCCCTCAGTACTGCCCCTCTGACATTTCGGCTCTCCCTCAGTGCTGCCCTTCCGACAGTGCGGCGTTCCCTCAGTACTGCCCCTCCGACAGTGCAACGCTCTCTCAGCACTGCCCCTCCGACAGTGCAGCGCTCCCTCAGTACTGCCCCTCCGACAGTGCAGCGCTCCCTCAGTACTGCCCCTCCGACAGTGCAGCGCTCCCTCAGTACTGCCCCTCCGACAGTGCAGCGCTCCCTCAGTACTGCCCCTCCGAAAGTGTAGCGCTCCCTCAGTACTGCCCCTCCGACAGTGCAGCGCTCCCTCAGTACTGCCCCTCCGACAGTGCAGCGCTCCCTCAGTACTGCCCCTCCGACAGTGCAGCGCTCCCTCAGTACTGCCCCTCCGAAAGTGTAGCGCTCCCTCAGTACTGCCCCTCTGACAGTGGAGCGCTCCCTCAGTACTGCCCCTCTGACAGTGTAGCGCTCCCACAGTACTGCCCCTCCGACAGTGCAGCACTCCCTCAGTACTGCCCCTCCGACAGTACTGCGCTCCCTCAGTGCTGGCCCTCCGACAGTGCAGCGCTCCCTCAGAACTGCCCCTCTGACAGTGCAACGCTCCCTCGGTACTGACCCTCCAACAGTGCAATGCCCGCTCGGTACTGACCCTCCAACAGTGCGGCGCTCCTTCAGTACTGCCCCTCCGACAGAGCGCTGCTCCCTCAGTACTGCCCCTCCGACAGTACTGCCCCTCCGACACTGCGGCGCTCCCTCAGTACTGCCCCTCAGACAGTGCAGCGCACCCTCAGTACTGCCACTCCGACAGTGCAGCGCTCCCTCAGTACTGCCCCTCCGACAGTGCACGGCTCCATCAGTACTGCCACTCCGACAGTGCAGCGCTCCCTCAGTACTGCCCCTCTGACAGTGGAGCGCTCCCTCAGTACTGCCCCTCTGACAGTGCAGCGCTCCCTCAGTACTGCCCCTCTGACAGTGCAATGCTGCCTCGGTACTGACCCTCCAACAGTGCAATGTTGCCTCAGTACTGCCCCTCCAATGGTGCAGCGCTCCCTCAGTACGGCCACTTTGACAGTGCAGCATTCGCTCAATACTGCCCCTCCGACAGTGCAGCACTCCCTCGATACTGGCCCTCCGACAGTGCAGTGCTCCCTCAGTACTGCCCCTCCGACAGTGCAGCGCTCCCTCAGTACTGCCTCTCAGACAGTGCAGCGCTCCCTCAGTACTGCCTCTCAGACAGTGCAGCGCTCCCTCAGTAATGCCCCTCCGACAGTGCAGCACTCCCTCAGTACTGCCCTTCCGACAGTGCAGCACTCCCTCAGTACTGCCCCTCTGACATTGCAGCTCCCCCTCAGTACTGCCCCTCCGACAGTGCAACGCTGTCAGTACTGCCCCTCCAACGGTGCTGCGCTCCCTCAGTACGGCCCCTTTGACAGTGCAGCGCTCCATCAGTACTGCCGCTCCGTCGGTGCAGCACTCCCTCAGTACTGCCCCTCTGACAGTTCGGCTCTCCCTCAGCACTGCCCCTCCGACAGTGCAGCGCTCCCTCAGTACTGCCCCTCCGACAGTGCAGCGCTCCCTCAGTACTGCCCCTCCGAAAGTGTAGCGCTCCCTCAGTACTGCCCCTCTGACAGTGGAGCGCTCCCTCAGTACTGCCCCTCTGACAGTGTAGCGCTCCCACAGTACTGCCCCTCCGACAGTGCAGCACTCCCTCAGTACTGCCCCTCCGACAGTACTGCGCTCCCTCAGTGCTGGCCCTCCGACAGTGCAGCGCTCCCTCAGAACTGCCCCTCTGACAGTGCAACGCTCCCTCGGTACTGACCCTCCAACAGTGCAATGCCCGCTCGGTACTGACCCTCCAACAGTGCGGCGCTCCTTCAGTACTGCCCCTCCGACAGAGCGCTGCTCCCTCAGTACTGCCCCTCCGACAGTACTGCCCCTCCGACACTGCGGCGCTCCCTCAGTACTGCCCCTCAGACAGTGCAGCGCACCCTCAGTACTGCCACTCCGACAGTGCAGCGCTCCCTCAGTACTGCCCCTCCGACAGTGCACGGCTCCATCAGTACTGCCACTCCGACAGTGCAGCGCTCCCTCAGTACTGCCCCTCTGACAGTGGAGCGCTCCCTCAGTACTGCCCCTCTGACAGTGCAGCGCTCCCTCAGTACTGCCCCTCTGACAGTGCAATGCTGCCTCGGTACTGACCCTCCAACAGTGCAATGTTGCCTCAGTACTGCCCCTCCAATGGTGCAGCGCTCCCTCAGTACGGCCACTTTGACAGTGCAGCATTCGCTCAATACTGCCCCTCCGACAGTGCAGCACTCCCTCAGTACTGCCCCTCTGACATTTCGGCTCTCCCTCAGTGCTGCCCTTCCGACAGTGCGGCGTTCCCTCAGTACTGCCCCTCCGACAGTGCAACGCTCTCTCAGCACTGCCCCTCCGACAGTGCAGCGCTCCCTCAGTACTGCCCCTCCGACAGTGCAGCGCTCCCTCAGTACTGCCCCTCCGACAGTGCAGCGCTCCCTCAGTACTGCCCCTCCGAAAGTGTAGCGCTCCCTCAGTACTGCCCCTCCGACAGTGCAGCGCTCCCTCAGTACTGCCCCTCCGACAGTGCAGCGCTCCCTCAGTACTGCCACTCTGACAGTGCAACGCTCCCTTGGTACTGCCCCTCCGACAGTGCAGCGCTCCCTCAGTACTGCCCCTCTGACAGTGCAATGCTCCCTCAGTACTGCCCCTCCAACGGTGCTGCGCTCCCACAGTACGGTCCCTTTGACAGTGCAGCGTTCGCTCAATACTGCCCCTCCGACAGTACCGCACTCCCTCGGTACTGAACCTCCAAAAGTGCGGCGCTCCCTCAGTACTGCCCCTCCGACAGTGCAGCGCTCCCTCAGTACTGCCCCTCCGTCGGTGCAGCGCTCCCTCAGGACTGCCCCTCTGACATTTTGGCTCTCCCTCAGCACTACCCCTCCGACAGTGCAACGCTCCCACAGTACTGCCCCTCCGACAGTACAGCGCTGCCTCAGTACTGGCCCTCCGACAGTGCAGCGCTCCCTCAGAACTGCCCCTCCGACAGTGCAACGCTCCCTCGGTACTGACCCTCCAACAGTGCAATGCCCGCTCGGTACTGACACTCCAACAGTGTGGCGCTCCCTCAGTACTGCCCCTCCGACAGAGCGGTGCTCCCTCAGTACTGCCCCTCCGGCAGTACTGCCCCTCCGACACTGCGGCGCTCCCTCAGTACTGCCCCTCCGACAGTGCAGCGCACCCTCAGTACTGCCCTTCCGACAGTGCAGCACTCCCTCAGTACTGCCCTTCCGACAGTGCAGCGTTCCCTCAATACTGCCCCTCCGACAGTGCAGCACTCCCTCGGTACTGAGCCTCCAACTGTGCGTCGCTCCCCCGGTACTGACCCTCCAACAGTGCAATGGCCGCTCGGTACTGATCCTCCAACAGAGCGGCGCTCCCTCAGTACTGCCCCTCCGACAGAGCAGTGCTCCCTCAGTACTGCCCCTCCGACAGTACTGCCCCTCCGACAGTGTGGCGCTCCCTCAGTACTGCCCCTCCGACAGTGCAATGCTCCCTCAGTACTGCCCCTCCAACGGTGCTGCACTCCCTCAGTACTGCCCCTCCGACAGTGCAAAGCTCCCTCAATACTGACCCTCCGACATTACAGCGCTCCCTCAGTACTGCCCTTCTGACAGTGCAACGCTCCCTCGGTACTGACCCTCCAACAGTGCAATGTTCCCTCGGTACTGACCCTCCAACAGTGCGGCGCTCCCTCACTACTGCCCCTCCGACAGTGCAGTGCTCCTTCAGTACTGACCCTCCAACAGTGCGGCACTCCCTCAGTACTGCCTCTCCGACAGAGCGGTGCTCCCTCAGTACTGCCGCTCTGACATTGCGGCTCACCCTCAGTACTGCCGCTCTGACAGTACAGCGCTCCCTCAGTACTGCCCCTCAGTCGGTGCAGCGCTCCCTCAGTACTGCCCCTCTGACATTTCGGCTCTTCCTCAGTGCTGCCCTTCCGACAGTGCGGCGTTCCCTCAGTACTGCCCCTCCGACAGTGCAACGTTCTCTCAGCACTGCCCCTCCGACAGTGCAGCGCTCCCTCAGTACTGCCCCTCCGACAGTGCAGCGCTCCCTCAGTACTGCCCCTCCGACAGTGCAGCGCTCCCTCAGTACTGCCCCTCCGACAGTGTAGCACTCCCTCAGTACTGCCCCTCTGACAATGGAGCACTCCCTCAGTACTGGCCCACTGACAGTGTAGCGCTCCCTCAGTACTGCCCCTCCGACAGTGCAGCACTCCCTCAGTACTGCCGCTCCGACACTGCAGCGCTCCCTCAGTACTGCCCCTCCGTCGGTGCAGCGCTCCCTCAGTACTGCCCCTCCGACAGTGTAGCGCTCCCTCAGTACTGCCCCTCCAACGGTGCTGCGCTCCCACAGTACGGCCCCTTTGACAGTGCAGCGTTCGCTCAATACTGCCCCTCCGACAGTACCGCACTCCCTCGGTACTGAACCTCCAAAAGTGCGGCGCTCCCTCAGTACTGCCCCTCCGACAGTGCAGCGCTCCCTCAGTACTGCCCCTCCGTCGGTGCAGCGCTCCCTCAGGACTGCCCCTCTGACATTTTGGCTCTCCCTCAGCACTACCCCTCCGACAGTGCAACGCTCCCACAGTACTGCCCCTCCGACAGTACAGCGCTCCCTCAGTACTGGCCCTCCGACAGTGCAGCGCTCCCTCAGAACTGCCCCTCCGACAGTGCAACGCTCCCTCGGTACTGACCCTCCAACAGTGCAATGCCCGCTCGGTACTGACGCTCCAACAGTGTAGCGCACCCTCAGTACTGCCCCTCCGACAGTGCAGCGCTCCCTCAGTACTGCCCCTCTGACAGTGCAACGCTCCCTCGGTACTGACCCTTCAACAGTGCAATGCCCGCTCGGTACTGACACTCCAACAGTGTGGCGCTCCCTCAGTACTGCCCCTCCGACAGAGCGGTGCTCCCTCAGTACTGCCCCTCCGGCAGTACTGCCCCTCCGACACTGCGGCGCTCCCTCAGTACTGCCCCTCCGACAGTGCAGCGCACCCTCAGTACTGCCCTTCCGACAGTGCAGCACTCCCTCAGTACTGCCCTTCCGACAGTGCAGCGTTCCCTCAATACTGCCCCTCCGACAGTGCAGCACTCCCTCGGTACTGAGTCTCCAACTGTGCGTCGCTCCCCCGGTACTGACCCTCCAACAGTGCAATGGCCGCTCGGTACTGACCCTCCAACAGAGCGGCGCTCCCTCAGTACTGCCCCTCCGACAGAGCAGTGCTCCCTCAGTACTGCCCCTCCGACAGTACTGCCCCTCTGACACTGCGGCGCTCCCTCAGTACTGCCCCTCCGACAGTGCAGCGCACCCTCAGTACTGCCACTCCGACAGTGCAGCGCTCCCTCAGTACTGCCCCTCCGACAGTGCAAGGCTCCATCAGTACTGCCACTCCGACAGTGCAGCGCTCCCTCAGTACTGCCCCTCTGACAGTGGAGCGCTCCCTCAGTACTGCCCCTCTGACAGTGCAGCACTCCCTCAGTACTGCCGCTCCGACACTGCAGCGCTCCCTCAGTACTGGCCCTCCGACAGTGCAGCGCTCCCTCAGTACTGCCCCTCTGACAGTGCAGCGTTCGCTCAATACTGCCCATCCGACAGTACAGCACTCCCTCGGTACTGACCTTCCAAAAGTGCGGCGCTCCCTCAGTACTGCCCCTCTGACAGTGCAGCACTCCCTCAGTACTGCCGCTCCGACAATGCAGCGCTCCCTCAGTACTGCCCCTCCGTCGGTGCAGCGCTCCCTCAGTACGGCCCCTTTGACAGTGCAGCGTTCGCTCAATACTGCCCCTCCGACAGTACAGCACTCCCTCGGTACTGACCTTCCAAAAGTGCGGCGCTCCCTCAGTACTGCCCCTCTGACAGTGCAGCACTCCCTCAGTACTGCCGCTCCGACAATGCAGCGCTCCCTCAGTACTGCCCCTCCGTCGGTGCAGCGCTCCCTCAGTACTGCCCCTCTGACATTTCGGTTCCCCCTCAGCACTGCCCCTCCGACAGTGCAACGCTCCCTCACTACTGCCCCTCCGACAGTACAGCGCTCCCTCGGTACTGACCCTCCGACAGTGCAGCGCACCCTCAGTACTGCCCCTCCGACAGTGCAGCGCTCCCTCAGTACTGCCCCTCTGACAGTGCAACGCTCCCTCGGTACTGACCCTCCAACAGTGCAATGCTCCCTCAGTACTGCCCCTCCAACGGTGCTGCGCTCCCACAGTATGGCCCCTTTGACAGTGCAGCATTCGCTCAATACTGCCCCTCCGACAGTACCGCACTCCCTCGGTACTGACCCTCCAAAAGTGCGGCGCTCCCTCAGTACTGCCCCTCCGACAATGCAGCACTCCCTCAGTACTGCCCCTCCGACAGTGCAGCGCTCCCTCAGTACTGCCTCTCCGTCGGTGCAGCGCTCCCTCAGGACTGCCCCTCTGACATTTCGGCTCTCCCTCAGCACTACCCCTCCGACAGTGCAACGCTCCCACAGTACTGCCCCTCCGACAGTACAGCGCTCCCTCAGTACTGGCCCTCCGACAGTGCAGCGCTCCCTCAGAACTGCCCCTCTGACAGTGCAACGCTCCCTCGGTCCTGATCCTCCAACAGTGCAATGCCTGCTCGGTACTCACCCTCCAACAGTGCGGCGCTCCCTCAGTACTGCCCCTCCGACAAAACGGTGCTCCCTCAGTACTGCCCCTCCGACAGTACTGCCTCTCCGACACTGCGGCGCTCCCTCAGTACTGCCCCTCCGACAGTGCAAGGCTCCATCAGTATTGCCACTCCGACAGTGCAGCGCTCCCTCAGTACTGCCCCTCTGACAGTGGAGCGCTCCCTCAGTACTGCCCCTCTGACAGTGCAGCACTCCCTCAGTACTGCCGCTCCGACACTGCAGCGCTCCCTCAGTACTGCCCCTCCGACAGTGCAAGGCTCCATCAGTACTGCCACTCCGACAGTGCAGCGCTCCCTCAGTACTGCCCCTCTGACAGTGCAGCACTCCCTCAGTACTGCCGCTCCGACACTGCAGCGCTCCCTCAGTACTGCCCCTCCGACAGTGCAGCGCTCCCTCAGTACTGCCCCTCCGACAGTACAGCGCTCCCTCAGTACTGCCCTTCTGACAGTGCAACGTTCCCTCGGTACTGACCGTCCAACAGTGCACTGCTCCCTCGGTACTGACCCTCCGACAGTGCAGCGCACCCTCAGTACTGCCCCTCCGACAGTGCAGCGCTCCCTCAGTACTGCCCCCCGACAGTACTGCCCCTCTGACAGTGTGGCGCTCCCTCAGTACTGCCCCTCTGACAGTGCAATGCTCCCTCGGTACTGACCCTCCAACAGTGCAATGCTCCCTCAGTACTGCCCCTCCAATGGTGCTGCGCTCCCACAGTACGGCCCCTTTGACAGTGCAGCGTTCGCTCAATACTGCCCCTCCGACAGTACAGCACTCCCTCAGTACTGCCCCTCCGACAGTACTGCGCTCCCTCAGTGCTGGCCCCCCGACAGTGCAGCGCTCCCTCAGAACTGCCCCTCTGACAGTGCAACGCTCCCTCGGTACTGACCCTCCAACAGTGCGGCGCTCCTTCAGTACTGCCCCTCCGACAGAGTGGTGCTGCCTCAGTACTGCCCCTCCGACAGTACTGCCCCTCCGACACTGCGGCGCTCCCTCAGTACTGCCCCTCCGACAGTGCAGCGCACCCTCAGTACTGCCACTCCGACAGTGCAGCGCTCCCTCAGTACTGCCCCTCTGACAGTGCAGCACTACCTCAGTACTGCCGCTCCGACACTGCAGCGCTCCCTCAGTACTGGCCCTCCGACAGTTCAGCGCTCCCTCAGTACTGCCCCTCTGACAGTGCAATGATGCCTCGGTACTGACCCTCCGACAGTGCAATGCTCCCTCAGTACTGCCCCTCCGACAGTACAGCGCTCCCACAGTACTGCCCCTCTGACATTTCCGCTCTCCCTCAGCACTGCCCCTCCGACAGTGCAACGCTCCCTCACTACTGCCCCTCCGACAGTACAGCGCTCCCTCAGTACTGCCCTTCTGACAGTGCACTGCTCCCTCGGTACTGACCCTCCGACAGTGCAGCGCACCCTCAGTACTGCCCCTCCGACAGTGCAGCGCTCCCTCAGTACTGCCCCTCTAACAGTGCAACGCTCCCTCGGTACTGACCCTCCAACAGTGCAATGCTCCCTCAGTACTGCCCCTCCAAAAGTGCGGCGCTCCCTGAGTACTGCCCCTCCGACAGTGCAGCACTCCCTCAGTACTGCCCCTCCGACAGTGCAGCGCTCCCTCAGTACTGCCCCTCCGTCGGTGCAGCGCTCCCTCAGGACTGCCCCTCTGACATTTCGGCTCTCCCTCAGCACTACCCCTCCGACAGTGCAACGCTCCCACAGTACTGCCCCTCCGACAGTACAGCGCTCCCTCACTACTGGCCCTCCGACAGTGCAGCGCTCCCTCGGTACTGACCCTCCAACAGTGCAATTCTCCCTCGGTACTGACCCTCCAACGGTGCAGCGCTCCCTCAGTCCGGCCACTTTGACAGTGCAGCATTCGCTCAATACTGCCCCTCCGACAGTGCAGCACTCCCTCGGTACTGGCCCTCCGACAGTGCAGCGCTCCCTCGGTACTGACCCTCCAACAGTGCAATTCTCCCTCGGTACTGACCCTCCAACGGTGCTGCGCTCCCTCAGCACGGCCCCTTTGACAGTGCAGCGCTCCATCAGTACTGCCGCTCCGTCGGTGCAGCACTCCCTCAGTACTGCCCCTCTGACAGTTCGGCTCTCCCTCAGCACTGCCGCTCCGACAGTGCAACGCTCCCTCAGTACTGCCCTTCCGACAGCCCAGCGCTCCCTCAGTACTGCCCCTCTGACAGTGCAGCGCTCCCTCAGTACTGCTCCTCTGACATTGCGGCTCCCTCTCAGTACTGCCCCTCCAACGGTGCTTCGCTCCCTCAGTACTGCCCCTCCGACAGTGCAGCACTCCCTCAGTACTGCCGCTCCGACAGTACAGCGCTCCCTCAGTACTGCCCCTCCGTCGGTGCAGCACTCCCTCAGTACTGCCCTTCCGACAGTGCGGCGCTCCCTCAGTACTGCCCCTCCGACAGTGCAGCGCTCCCTCAGTACTGCCCCTCCGACAGTGCAGCGCTCCCTCAGTACTGCCCCTCCGACAGTGCAACGCTCCCTCAGTACTGCCCCTCCGACAATGCAGCGCTCCCTCAGTACTGCCCCTCCGAAAGTGTAGCGCTCCCTCAGTACTGCCCCTCTGACAGTGGAGCGCTCCCTCAGTACTGCCCCTCTGACAGTGTAGCGCTCCCACAGTACTGCCCCTCCGACAGTGCAGCACTCCCTCAGTACTGCCTCTCCGACAGTACTGCGCTCCCTCAGTACTGCCTCTCCGACAGTACTGCGCTCCCTCAGTGCTGGCCCTCCGACAGTGCAGCGCTCCCTCAGAACTGCCACTCTGAAAGTGCAACGCTCCCTCGGTACTGACCCTCCAACAGTGCAATGCCCGCTCGGTACTGACCCTCCAACAGTGCGGCGCTCCCTCAGTACAGCCCCTCCGACAGAGCGGTGCTCCCTCAGTACTGCCCCTCCGACAGTACTGCCCCTCCGACACTGCGGCGCTCCCTCAGTACTGCCCCTCCGAAAGTGTAGCGCTCCCTCAGTACTGCCCCTCTGACAGTGGAGCGCTCCCTCAGTACTGCCCCTCTGACAGTGTAGCGCTCCCACAGTACTGCCCCTCCGACAGTGCAGCACTCCCTCAGTACTGCCTCTCCGACAGTACTGCGCTCCCTCAGTGCTGGCCCTCCGACAGTGCAGCGCTCCCTCAGTACTGCCCCTCCGACAATGCAGCGCTCCCTCAGTACTGCCCCTCCGAAAGTGTAGCGCTCCCTCAGTACTGCCCCTCTGACAGTGGAGCGCTCCCTCAGTACTGCCCCTCTGACAGTGTAGCGCTCCCACAGTACTGCCCCTCCGACAGTGCAGCACTCCCTCAGTACTGCCTCTCCGACAGTACTGCGCTCCCTCAGTGCTGGCCCTCCGACAGTGCAGCGCTCCCTCAGAACTGCCACTCTGACAGTGCAACGCTCCCTCGGTACTGACCCTCCAACAGTGCAATGCCCGCTCGGTACTGACCCTCCAACAGTGCGGCGCTCCCTCAGTACTGCCCCTCCGACAGAGCGGTGCTCCCTCAGTACTGCCCCTCCGACAGTACTGCCCCTCCGACACTGCGGCGCTCCCTCAGTACTGCCCCTCCGACAGTGCAGCGCACCCTCAGCACTGCCACTCCGACAGTGCAGCGCTCACTCAGTACTGCCCCTCTGACAGTGGAGCGCTCCCTCAGTACTGCCCCTCTGACAGTGTAGCGCTCCCTCAGTGCTGCCCCTCCGACAGTGCAGCACTCCCTCAGTACTGCCGCTCCGACACTGCAGCGCTCCCTCAGTACTGGCCCTCTGACAGTGCAGCGCTCCCTCAGTACTGCCCCTCTGACATTGCGGCTACCTCAGTGCAATGCTGCCTCGGTACTGACCCTCCAACAGTGCAATGCTCCCTCAGTACTGCCCCTCCAACGGTGCTGCCCTCCCTCAGTACGGCCCCTTTGACAGTGCAGTGTTCGCTCAATACTGCCCCTCCGACAGTACAGCACTCCCTCGGTACTGACCCTCCAAAATTGCGGCACTCCCTCAGTACTGCCCCTCCGACAGTGCAGCACTCCCTCAGTACTGCCCCTCTGACATTGCCGCTCCCTCTCAGTACTGCCCCTCCGTCGGTGCAGCGCTCCCTCAGTACTGCCCCTCCGACAGTGCAGCGCTCCCTCAGTACTGCCCCTCCGACAGTGCAGCGCTCCCTCAGTACTGCCCCTCCGACAGTGCAGCGCTCCCTCAGTACTGCCCCTCCGAAAGTGTAGCGCTCCCTCAGTACTGCCCCTCCGACAGTGCAGCGCTCCCTCAGTACTGCCCCTCTGACAGTGCAGCGCTCCCTCAGTACTGCCCCTCCGACAGTGCAGCGCTCCCTCAGTACTGCCCCTCCGACAATGCAGCGCTCCCTCAGTACTGCCCCTCCGAAAGTGTAGCGCTCCCTCAGTACTGCCCCTCTGACAGTGGAGCGCTCCCTCAGAACTGCCACTCTGACAGTGCAACGCTCCCTCGGTACTGACCCTCCAACAGTGCAATGCCCGCTCGGTACTGACCCTCCAACAGTGCCGCGCTCCCTCAGTACTGCCCCTCCGACAGAGCGGTGCTCCCTCAGTACTGCCCCTCCGACAGTACTGCCCCTCCGACACTGCGGCGCTCCCTCAGTACTGCCCCTCCGACAGTGCAGCGCACCCTCAGCACTGCCACTCCGACAGTGCAGCGCTCCCTCAGTACTGCCCCTCCGACAGTGCAAGGCTCCATCAGTACTGCCACTCCGACAGTGCAGCGCTCCCTCAGTACTGCCCCTCTGACAGTGGAGCGCTCCCTCAGTACTGCCCCTCTGACAGTGTAGCGCTCCTCAGTACTGCCCCTCCGACAGTGCAGCACTCCCTCAGTACTGCCGCTCCGACACTGCAGCGCTCCCTCAGTACTGGCCCTCTGACAGTGCAGCGCTCCCTCAGTACTGCCCTTCTGACATTGCGGCTACCTCAGTGCAATGCTGCCTCGGTACTGACCCTCCAACAGTGCAATGCTCCCTCAGTACTGCCCCTCCAACGGTGCTGCCCTCCCTCAGTACGGCCCCTTTGACAGTGCAGTGTTCGCTCAATCCTGCCCCTCCGACAGTACGGCACTCCCTCGGTACTGACCCTCCAAAATTGCGGCGCTCCCTCAGTACTGCCCCTCCGACAGTGCAGCACTCCCTCAGTACTGCCCCTCTGACATTGCCGCTCCCTCTCAGTACTGCCCCTCCGTCGGTGCAGCGCTCCCTCAGTACTGCCCCTCTGACATTTCGGCTCTTCCTCAGTGCTGCCCTTCCGACAGTGCGGCGTTCCCTCAGTACTGCCCCTCCAACAGTGCAACGCTCTCTCAGCACTGCCCCTCCGACAGTGCAGCGCTCCCTCAGTACTGCCCCTCTGACAGTGCAGCACTCCCTCAGTACTGCCGCTCCGACACTGCAGCGCTCCCTCAGTACAGGCCCTCCGACAGTGCAGCGCTCCCTCAGTACTGCCCCTCTGACAGTGCAATGCTGCCTCGGTACTGACCCTCCAACGGTGCTGCGCTCCCTCAGCACGGCCCCTTTGACAGTGCAGCGTTCGCTCAATACTGCCCCTCCGACAGTACAGCACTCCCTCAGTACTGCCCCTCTGACATTTCGGCTCTCCCTCAGTGCTGCCCTTCCGACAGTGCGGCGTTCCCTCAGTACTGCCCCTCCGACAGTGCAACGCTCTCTCAGCACTGCCCCTCCGACAGTGCAGCGCTCCCTCAGTACTGCCCCTCCGACAGTGCAGCGCTCCCTCAGTACTGCCCCTCCGACAGTGCAGCGCTCCCTCAGTACTGCCCCTCCGACAGTGCAGCGCTCCCTCAGTACTGCCCCTCCGAAAGTGTAGCGCTCCCTCAGTACTGCCCCTCCGACAGTGCAGCGCTCCCTCAGTACTGCCCCTCCGACAGTGCAGCGCTCCCTCAGTACTGCCCCTCCGACAGTGCAGCGCTCCCTCAGTACTGCCCCTCCGAAAGTGTAGCGCTCCCTCAGTACTGCCCCTCTGACAGTGGAGCGCTCCCTCAGTACTGCCCCTCTGACAGTGTAGCGCTCCCACAGTACTGCCCCTCCGACAGTGCAGCACTCCCTCAGTACTGCCCCTCCGACAGTACTGCGCTCCCTCAGTGCTGGCCCTCCGACAGTGCAGCGCTCCCTCAGAACTGCCCCTCTGACAGTGCAACGCTCCCTCGGTACTGACCCTCCAACAGTGCAATGCCCGCTCGGTACTGACCCTCCAACAGTGCGGCGCTCCTTCAGTACTGCCCCTCCGACAGAGCGCTGCTCCCTCAGTACTGCCCCTCCGACAGTACTGCCCCTCCGACACTGCGGCGCTCCCTCAGTACTGCCCCTCAGACAGTGCAGCGCACCCTCAGTACTGCCACTCCGACAGTGCAGCGCTCCCTCAGTACTGCCCCTCCGACAGTGCACGGCTCCATCAGTACTGCCACTCCGACAGTGCAGCGCTCCCTCAGTACTGCCCCTCTGACAGTGGAGCGCTCCCTCAGTACTGCCCCTCTGACAGTGCAGCGCTCCCTCAGTACTGCCCCTCTGACAGTGCAATGCTGCCTCGGTACTGACCCTCCAACAGTGCAATGTTGCCTCAGTACTGCCCCTCCAATGGTGCAGCGCTCCCTCAGTACGGCCACTTTGACAGTGCAGCATTCGCTCAATACTGCCCCTCCGACAGTGCAGCACTCCCTCGATACTGGCCCTCCGACAGTGCAGTGCTCCCTCAGTACTGCCCCTCCGACAGTGCAGCGCTCCCTCAGTACTGCCTCTCAGACAGTGCAGCGCTCCCTCAGTACTGCCTCTCAGACAGTGCAGCGCTCCCTCAGTAATGCCCCTCCGACAGTGCAGCACTCCCTCAGTACTGCCCTTCCGACAGTGCAGCACTCCCTCAGTACTGCCCCTCTGACATTGCAGCTCCCCCTCAGTACTGCCCCTCCGACAGTGCAACGCTGTCAGTACTGCCCCTCCAACGGTGCTGCGCTCCCTCAGTACGGCCCCTTTGACAGTGCAGCGCTCCATCAGTACTGCCGCTCCGTCGGTGCAGCACTCCCTCAGTACTGCCCCTCTGACAGTTCGGCTCTCCCTCAGCACTGCCCCTCCGACAGTTAAACGCTCCCTCAGTACTGCCCTTCCGACAGCCCAGCGCTCCCTCAGTACTGCCCCTCTGACAGTGCAGCGCTCCCTGAGTTCTGCCCCTCCGACAGTGCAGCGCTCCCTCAGTACTGCCCCTCCGACAGTGCAGCACTCCCTCAGTACTGCCCCTCTGACATTGCGGCTCCCTCTCAGTACTGCCCCTCCAACGGTGCTTCGCTCCCTCAGTACTGCCTCTCCGACAGTGCAGCACTCCCTCAGTACTGCCGCTCCGACAGCACAGCGCTCCCTCAGTACTGCCCTTCCGAGAGTGCAGCGCTCCCTCAGTACTGCCCCTCCGACAGTGCAGCCCTCCCTCAGGACTGCCCCTCCGAAAGTGTAGCGCTCCCTCAGTACTGCCCCTCCGACAGTGTAGCGCTCCCTCAGTACTGCCCCTCCGACAGTGCAGCGCTCCCTCAGTACTGCCCCTCCGACAATGCAGCGCTCCCTCAGTACTGCCCCTCCGAAAGTGTGGCGCTCCTTCAGTACTGCCCCTCTGACAGTGGAGCGCTCCCTCAGTACTGCCCCTCTGACAGTGTAGCGCTCCCACAGTACTGCCCCTCCGACAGTGCAGCACTCCCTCAGTACTGCCCCTCCGACAGTACTGCGCTCCCTCAGTGCTGACCCTCCGACAGTGCAGCGCTACCTCAGAACTGCCCCTCTGACAGTGCAACGCTCCCTCGGTACTGACCCTCCAACAGTGCAATGCCCGCTCGGTACTGACCCTCCGACAGTGCAGCGCTACCTCAGAACTGCCCCTCTGACAGTGCAACGCTCCCTCGGTACTGACCCTCCAACAGTGCAATGCCCGCTCGGTACTGACCCTCCAACAGTGCGGCGCTCCCTCAGTACTGCCCCTTTGACAGTGCAGTGTTCGCTCAATCCTGCCCCTCCGACAGTACGGCACTCCCTCGGTACTGACCCTCCAAAATTGCGGCGCTCCCTCAGTACTGCCCCTCCGACAGTGCAGCACTCCCTCAGTACTGCCCCTCTGACATTGCCGCTCCCTCTCAGTACTGCCCCTCCGTCGGTGCAGCGCTCCCTCAGTACTGCCCCTCTGACATTTCGGCTCTTCCTCAGTGCTGCCCTTCCGACAGTGCGGCGTTCCCTCAGTACTGCCCCTCCAACAGTGCAACGCTCTCTCAGCACTGCCCCTCCGACAGTGCAGCGCTCCCTCAGTACTGCCCCTCTGACAGTGCAGCACTCCCTCAGTACTGCCGCTCCGACACTGCAGCGCTCCCTCAGTACAGGCCCTCCGACAGTGCAGCGCTCCCTCAGTACTGCCCCTCTGACAGTGCAATGCTGCCTCGGTACTGACCCTCCAACGGTGCTGCGCTCCCTCAGCACGGCCCCTTTGACAGTGCAGCGTTCGCTCAATACTGCCCCTCCGACAGTACAGCACTCCCTCAGTACTGCCCCTCTGACATTTCGGCTCTCCCTCAGTGCTGCCCTTCCGACAGTGCGGCGTTCCCTCAGTACTGCCCCTCCGACAGTGCAACGCTCTCTCAGCACTGCCCCTCCGACAGTGCAGCGCTCCCTCAGTACTGCCCCTCCGACAGTGCAGCGCTCCCTCAGTACTGCCCCTCCGACAGTGCAGCGCTCCCTCAGTACTGCCCCTCCGACAGTGCAGCGCTCCCTCAGTACTGCCCCTCCGAAAGTGTAGCGCTCCCTCAGTACTGCCCCTCCGACAGTGCAGCGCTCCCTCAGTACTGCCCCTCCGACAGTGCAGCGCTCCCTCAGTACTGCCCCTCCGACAGTGCAGCGCTCCCTCAGTACTGCCCCTCCGAAAGTGTAGCGCTCCCTCAGTACTGCCCCTCCGACAGTGCAGCACTCCCTCAGTACTGCCGCTCCGACAGCACAGCGCTCCCTTAGTACTGCCCTTCCGACAGTGCAGCGCTCCCTCAGTACTGCCCCTCCGACAGTGCAGCACTCCCTCAGGACTGCCCCTCCGAAAGTGTAGCGCTCCCTCAGTACTGCCCCTCCGACAGTGTAGCGCTCCCTCAGTACTGCCCCTCCGACAGTGCAGCGCTCCCTCAGTACTGCCCCTCCGACAATGCAGCGCTCCCTCAGTACTGCCCCTCCGAAAGTGTAGCGCTCCTTCAGTACTGCCCCTCTGACAGTGGAGCGCTCCCTCAGTACTGCCCCTCTGATAGTGTAGCGCTCCCACAGTACTGCCCCTCCGACAGTGCAGCACTCCCTCAGTACTGCCCCTCCGACAGTACTGCGCTCCCTCAGTGCTGGCCCTCCGACAGTGCAGCGCTACCTCAGAACTGCCCCTCTGACAGTGCGGCGCTCCCTCAGTACTGCCCCTCCGACAGAGCGGTGCTCCCTTAGTACTGCCCCTCCGACAGTGCAGCGCACCCTCAGCACTGCCACTCCGACAATGCAGCGCTCCCTCAGTACTGCCCCTCCGACAGTGCAAGGCTCCATC
Organism: Pristiophorus japonicus; assembly: GCF_044704955.1. NCBI lineage: Eukaryota > Metazoa > Chordata > Chondrichthyes > Pristiophoridae > Pristiophorus > Pristiophorus japonicus. The sequence goes on along the minus strand of NC_091992.1, from coordinate 67,069,031 downwards.
AGTACTGCCACTCCGACAGTGCAGCGCTCCCTCAGTACTGCCCCTCTGACAGTGGAGCGCTCCCTCAGTACTGCCCCTCTGACAGTGTAGCGCTCCCTCAGTACTGCCCCTCCGACAGTGCAGCACTCCCTCAGTACTGCCCCTCCGACAGTGCAGCGCTCCCTCAGTACTGCCCCTCTGACAGTGCAGCGCTCCCTCAGTACTACCCCTCCGAAAGTGTAGCGCTCCCTCAGTACTGCCCCTCCGACAGTGCAGCGCTCCCTCAGTACTGCCCCTCCGACAGTGCAGCACTCCCTCAGTACTGCCCCTCCGACAGTGCAGCGCTCCCTCAGTACTGCCCCTCCGACAGTGCAGCACTCCCTCAGTACTGCTGCTCCGACACTGCAGCGCTCCCTCAGTACTGGCCCTCTGACAGTGCAGCGCTCCCTCAGTACTGCCCCTCTGACATTGCGGCTCCCTCAGTGCAATGCTGCCTCGGTACTGACCCTCCAACAGTGCAATGCTCCCTCAGTACTGCCCCTCCAACGGTGCTGCCCTCCCTCAGTACGGCCCCTTTGACAGTGCAGTGTTCGCTCAATACTGCCCCTCCGACAGTGCAGCACTCCCTCGGTACTGACCCTCCAAAATTGCGGCGCTCCCTTAGTACTGCCCCTCTGACAGTGCAGCACTCCCTCAGTACTGCCCCTCTGACATTGCGGCTCCCTCTCAGTACTGCCCCTCTGACAGTGGAGCGCTCCCTCAGTACTGCCCCTCTGACAGTGTAGCGCTCCCACAGTACTGCCCCTCCGACAGTGCAGCACTCCCTCAGTACTGCCCCTCCGACAGTACTGCGCTCCCTCAGTGCTGGCCCTCCGACAGTGCAGCGCTCCCTCAGAACTGCCCCTCTGACAGTGCAACGCTCCCTCGGTACTGACCCTCCAACAGTGCAATGCCCGCTCCGTACTGACCCTCCAACAGTGCGGCGCTCCTTCAGTACTGCCCCTCCGACAGAGCGCTGCTCCCTCAGTACTGCCCCTCCGACAGTACTGCCCCTCCGACACTGCGGCGCTCCCTCAATACTGCCCCTCAGACAGTGCAGCGCACCCTCAGTACTGCCACTCCGACAGTGCAGCGCTCCCTCAGTACTGCCCCTCCGACAGTGCACGGCTCCATCAGTACTGCCACTCCGACAGTGCAGCGCTCCCTCAGTACTGCCCCTCTGACAGTGGAGCGCTCCCTCAGTACTGCCCCTCTGACAGTGCAGCACTCCCTCAGTACTGCCGCTCCGACACTGCAGCGCTCCCTCAGTACTGGCCCTCCGACAGTGCCGCGCTCACTCAGTACTGCCCCTCTGACAGTGCAATGCTGGCTCGGTACTGACCCTCCAACAGTGCAATGTTCCCTCAGTACTGCCCCTCCAACGGTGCAGCGCTCCCTCAGTACGGCCACTTTGACAGTGCAGCATTCGCTCAATACTGCCCCTCCGACAGTGCAGCACTCCCTCGATACTGGCCCTCCGACAGTGCAGTGCTCCCTCAGTACTGCCCCTCTGACAGTGCAGCGCTCCCTCAGTACTGCCTCTCAGACAGTGCAGCGCTCCCTCAGTACTGCCTCTCAGACAGTGCAGCGCTCCCTCAGTAATGCCCCTCCGACAGTGCAGCACTCCCTCAGTACTGCCCCTCTGACATTGCAGCTCCCCCTCTGTACTGCCCCTCCGACAGTGCAACGCTCCGTCAGTACGGCCCCTTTGACAGTGCAGCGTTCGCTCAGTACTGCCCCTCCAACGGTGCTGCGCTCCCTCAGTACGGCCCCTTTGACAGTGCAGCGTTCGCTCAGTACTGCCCCTCCGACAGTTCGGCTCTCCCTCAGCACTGCCCCTCCGACAGTGCAGCGCTCCCTGAGTTCTGCCCCTCCGACAGTGCAGCGCTCCCTCAGTACTGCCCCTCCGACAGTGCAGCACTCCCTCAGTACTGCCCCTCTGACATTGCGGCTCCCTCTCAGTACTGCCCCTCCAACGGTGCTTCGCTCCCTCAGTACTGCCTCTCCGACAGTGCAGCACTCCCTCAGTACTGCCGCTCCGACAGCACAGCGCTCCCTCAGTACTGCCCTTCCGACAGTGCAGCGCTCCCTCAGTACTGCCCCTCCGACAGTGCAGCACTCCCTCAGGACTGCCCCTCCGAAAGTGTAGCGCTCCCTCAGTACTGCCCCTCCGACAGTGCGGCGCTCCCTCAGTACTGCCCCTCCGACAGTGCAGCGCTCCCTCAGTACTGCCCCTCCGACAATGCAGCGCTCCCTCAGTACTGCCCCTCCGAAAGTGTAGCGCTCCTTCAGTACTGCCCCTCTGACAGTGGAGCGCTCCCTCAGTACTGCCCCTCTGATAGTGTAGCGCTCCCACAGTACTGCCCCTCCGACAGTGCAGCACTCCCTCAGTACTGCCCCTCCGACAGTACTGCGCTCCCTCAGTGCTGGCCCTCCGACAGTGCAGCGCTACCTCAGAACTGCCCCTCTGACAGTGCAACGCTCCCTCAGTACTGACCCTCCAACAGTGCAATGCCCGCTCGGTACTGACCCTCCAACAGTGCGGCGCTCCCTCAGTACTGCCCCTCCGACAGAGCGGTGCTCCCTCAGTACTGCCCCTCCGACAGTGCAGCGCACCCTCAGCACTGCCACTCCGACAATGCAGCGCTCCCTCAGTACTGCCCCTCCGACAGTGCAAGGCTCCATCAGTACTGCCACTCCGACAGTGCAGCGCTCCCTCAGTACTGCCCCTCTGACAGTGGAGCGCTCCCTCAGTACTGCCCCTCTGACAGTGTAGCGCTCCCTCAGTACTGCCCCTCCGACAGTGCAGCACTCCCTCAGTACTGCCCCTCCGACAGTGCAGCGCTCCCTCAGTACTGCCCCTCTGACATTGCAGCTCCCCCTCAGTACTGCCCCTCCGACAGTGCAGCGCTCCCTCAGTACTGCCCCTCCGACAGTGCAGCACTCCCTCAGTACTGCCCCTCTGACATTGCGGCTCCCTCTCAGTACTGCCCCTCCAACGGTGCTTCGCTCCCTCAGTACTGCCTCTCCGACAGTGCAGCGCTCCCTCAGTACTGCCCCTCCGAAAATGTAGCGCTCCCTTAGTACTGCCCCTCTGACAGTGGAGCGCTCCCTCAGTACTGCCCCTCTGACAGTGTAGCGCTCCCACAGTACTGCCCCTCCGACAGTGCAGCGCTCCCTCAGAACTGCCCCTCTGACAGTGCAACGCTCCCTCGGTACTGACCCTCCAACAGTGCAATGCCCGCTCGGTACTGACCCTCCAACAGTGCGGCGCTCCTTCAGTACTGCCCCTCCGACAGAGCGGTGCTCCCTCAGTACTGCCCCTCCAACAGTACTGCCCCTCCGACACTGCGGCGCTCCCTCAGTACTGCCCCTCCGACAGTGCAGCGCTCCCTCAGTACTGCCCCTCCGACAGTGCACGGCTCCATCAGTACTGCCACTCCGACAGTGCAGCGCTCCCTCAGTACTGCCCCTCTGACAGTGGAGCGCTCCCTCAGTACTGCCCCTCTGACAGTGCAGCACTCCCTCAGTACTGCCGCTCCGACACTGCAGCGCTCCCTCAGTACTGGCCCTCCGACAGTGCCGCGCTCCCTCAGTACTGCCCCTCTGACAGTGCAATGCTGCCTCGGTACTGACCCTCCAACAGTGCAATGTTCCCTCAGTACTGCCCCTCCAACGGTGCAGCGCTCCCTCAGTACGGCCACTTTGACAGTGCAGCATTCGCTCAATACTGCCCCTCCGACAGTGCAGCACTCCCTCGATACTGGCCCTCCGACAGTGCAGTGCTCCCTCAGTACTGCCCCTCTGACAGTGCAGCGCTCCCTCAGTACTGCCTCTCAGACAGTGCAGCGCTCCCTCAGTACTGCCTCTCAGACAGTGCAGCGCTCCCTCAGTAATGCCCCTCCGACAGTGCAGCACTCCCTCAGTACTGCCCCTCTGACATTGCAGCTCCCCCTCAGTACTGCCCCTCCGACAGTGCAACGCTCCGTCAGTACTGCCCCTCCAACGGTGCTGTGCTCCCTCAGTACGGCCCCTTTGACAGTGCAGCGTTCGCTCAGTACTGCCCCTCCGACAGTTCGGCTCTCCCTCAGCACTGCCCCTCCGACAGTGCAGCGCTCCCTGAGTTCTGCCCCTCCGACAGTGCAGCGCTCCCTCAGTACTGCCCCTCCGACAGTGCAGCACTCCCTCAGTACTGCCCCTCTGACATTGCGGCTCCCTCTCAGTACTGCCCCTCCAACGGTGCTTCGCTCCCTCAGTACTGCCTCTCCGACAGTGCAGCACTCCCTCAGTACTGCCGCTCCGACAGCACAGCGCTCCCTCAGTACTGCCCTTCCGACAGTGCAGCGCTCCCTCAGTACTGCCCCTCCGACAGTGCAGCACTCCCTCAGGACTGCCCCTCCGAAAGTGTAGCGCTCCCTCAGTACTGCCCCTCCGACAGTGCGGCGCTCCCTCAGTACTGCCCCTCCGACAGAGCGGTGCTCCCTCAGTACTGCCCCTCCGACAGTACTGCCCCTCCGACACTGCGGCGCTCCCTCAGTACTGCCCCTCCGACAGTGCAGCGCACCCTCAGCACTGCCCCTCCGACAGTGCAAGGCTCCATCAGTACTGCCACTCCGACAGTGCAGCGCTCCCTCAGTACTGCCCCTCTCACACTGGAGCGCTCCCTCAGTACTGCCCCTCTGACAGTGTAGCGCTCCCTCAGTACTGCCCCTCCGACAGTGCAGCACTCCCTCAGTACTGCCGCTCCGACACTGCAGCGCTCCCTCGGTACTGACCCTCCAACAGTGCAATGCTCCCTCAGTACTGCCCCTCCAACGGTGCTGCCCTCCCTCAGTACGGCCCCTTTGACAGTGCAGTGTTCGCTCAATACTGCCCCTCCGACAGTACAGCACTCCCTCGGTACTGACCCTTCAAAATTGCGGCGCTCCCTCAGTACTGCCCCTCTGACATTTCGGCTCTCCCTCAGCACTGCCCCTCCGACAGTGCAACGCTCCCTCAGTACTGCCCCTCCGACAGTACAGCGCTCCCTCAGTACTGCCCTTCTGACAGTGCAACGTTCCCTCGGTACTGACCCTCCAACAGTGCACTGCTCCCTCGGTACTGACCCTCCGACAGTGCAGCGCACCCTCAGTACTGCCCCTCCGACAGTGCAGCGCTCCCTCAGTACTGCCCCCCGACAGTACTGCCCCTCCGACAGTGCAATGCTCCCTCGGTACTGACCCTCCAACAGTGCAATGCTCCCTCAGTACTGCCCCTCCAACGGTGCTGCGCTCCCACAGTACGGCCCTTTCACAGTGCAGCGTTCGCTCAATACTGCCCCTCTGACAGTGCAGCACTCTCTCAGTACTGCCGCTCCGACACTGCAGCGCTCCCTCAGTACTGCCCCTCCGTCGGTGCAGCGCTCCCTCAGGACTGCCCCTCTGACATTTCGGCTCTCCCTCAGCACGGCCCCTCCGACAGTGCAACGCTCCCTCAGCACTGCCCTTCTGACAGTGCAACGCTCCCTCGGTACTGACCCTCCAACAGTGCAATGCTCCCTCGGTACTGACCCTCCAACAGTGCGGCGCTCCCTCAGTACTGCCCCTCCAACAGTGCAGTGCTCCCTCAGTACTGACCCTCCAACAGTGCGGCACTCCCTCAGTACTGCCTCTCTGACAGAGCGGTGCTCCCTCAGTACTGCCCCTCTGACAGTACTGCCCCACGACAGTGCAGCGCTCCCTCAGTACTGCGCCTCCGGCAGTGCGGCGCTCCCTCAGTACTGCCCCTCCGACAGTGCAGCGCTCCCTCAGTACTACCCCTCCGACAGTGCAGCGCTCTCTCAGTACTGCCCCTCTGACATTGCGGCTCACCCTCAGTACTTCCCCTCCGACAGTGCAGCACTCCCTCAGGACTGCCCTTCCGACAGTGCTGCACTGCCTCAGTACTGCTCCTCCGACAGTTCAGCACTCCCTCAGTACTGCCCCTCTGACATTGCGTCTCCCCCTCAGTACTGTCCCTCCGACAGTGCAACGCTCCCTCAGTACTGCCCCTCCAACGGTGCTGCGCTCCCTCAGTACGGCCCCTTTGACAGTGCAGCGTTCCCTCAATACTGTCCCTTCGACAGTGCAGCTCTCCCTCGGTACTGACCCTCCAACTGTGCGGCGCTACCCCGGTACTGACCCTCCAACAGTGCAATGGCCGCTCGGTACTGACCCTCCAACAGTGCGGCGCTCCCTCAGTCCTGCCCCTCCGACAGAGCGGTGCTCCCTCAGTAGTGCCCCTCCGACAGTACTGCCCCTCCGACAGTGTGGCGCTCCCTCAGTACTGCCCCTCCGACAGTGCAATGTTCCCTCAGTACTGCCCCTCCAACGGTGCTGCACTCCATCAGTACTGCCCCTCCGACAGTGCAGCGCTCCCTCAGTACTGCCCCTCCGTCGGTGCAGCGCTCCCTCAGTACTGCCCCTCTGACATTACGGCTCTCCCTCAGCACTGCCCCTCCGACAGTGCAGCGCTCCCTCGGTACTGACCCTCCAACAGTGCAATTCTCCCTCGGTACTGACCCTCCAACAGTGCGGCGCTCCCTCAGTACTGCCCCTCCGACAGTGCAGTGCTCCCTCAGTACTGACCCCCCAATGGTGCAGCGCACCCTCAGTACTGCCCCTCTGACAGTGCAGTGCTCCCTCAGTACTGCCCCTCTGACAGTGCAACGCTCCCTCGGTACTGACCCTCCAACAGTGCAATGCTCCCTCAGTACTGCCCCTCCGACAGTGCAGTGCTCCCTCAGTACTGACCCCCCAACAGTGCGGCACTCCCTCAGTACTGCCTCTCCGACAGAGCGGTGCTCCCTCAGTACTGCCCCTCTGACAGTACTGCCCCACGACAGTGCAGCGCTCCCTCAGTACTGCGCCTCCGGCAGTGCGGCGCTCCCTCAGTACTGCCCCTCCGACAGTGCGGCGCTCCCTCAGTACCGCCCCTCCGACAGTGCAGCGCTCCCTCAGTACTGCCCCTCTGACATTGCGGCTCACCCTCAGTACTGCCCCTCCGACAGTGCAGCACTCCCTCAGTACTGCCCTTCCGACAGTGCAGCACTCCCTCAGTACTGCCCTTCCGACAGTGCAGCACTGCCTCAGTACTGCCCCTCCGACAGTTCAGCACACCCTCAGTACTGCCCCTCTGACATTGCGGCTCCCCCTCAGTACTGCCCCTCCGACAGTGCAACGCTCCCTCAGTACTGCCCCTCCAACGGTGCTGCGCTCCCTCAGTACGGCCCCTTGGACAGTGCAGCGTTCCCTCAATACTGCCCCTCCGACAGTGCAGCACTCCCTCGGTACTGACCCTCCAACTGTGCGGCGCTCCCCCGGTACTGACCCTCCAACAGTGCAATGGCCGCTCGGTACTGACCCTCCAACAGTGCGGCGCTCCCTCAGTACTGCCCTTCCGACAGAGCGGTGCTCCCTCAGTACTGCCCCTCCGACAGTACTGCCCCTCCGACAGTGTGGCGCTCCCTCAGTACTGCCCCTCCGACAGTGCAGCGCACCCTCAGTACTGCCCCTCCGACAGTGCAGCACTCCCACGGTACTGACCCTCCAACAGTGAGGCGCTCTCTCAGTACTGCCCCTCCGACAGTGCAGCACTCCCTCAGCACTGCCCCTCCGACAGTGCAACGCTCCATCAGTACTGCCCTTCTGACAGTGCGGCGCTCCCTCAGTACTGCCCCTCCGACAGTGCAGCGCTCCCTCAGTACTGCCCCTCTGACAGTGCAGCGCTCCCTCAGTACTGCCCCTCCGACAGTGCAGCGCTCCCTCAGTATTGCCCCTCCGACAGTGTCACGCTCCCTCAGTACTGCCCCTCCAATGGTGCAGCGCTCCCTCAGTACTGCCCCTCTGACAGTGCAGTGCTCCCTCAGTACTGCCCCTCTGACAGTGCGGCGCTCCCTCAGTACTGCCCCTCCGACAGTGCGGCGCTCCCTCAGTACTGCCCCTCCGACAGTGCCGCGCTCCCTCAGTACTGCCCCTTCAACAGTGCAGCGCTCCCTCAGTACTGCCCCTCCGACAGTGCAGCGCTCCCTCAGTATTGCCTCTCCGACAGTGTCACGCTCCCTCAGTACTGCTCCTCTGTCATTGCGGCTCCCCCTCAGTACTGCCCTTCCGACAGTGCAACGCTCCCTCAGTACTGCCCCTACAATGGTGCAGCGCTCTCTCAGTACGGCCACTTTGACAGTGCAGCATTTGCTCAATACTGCCCCTCCGACAGTGCAGCATTCCCTCGGTACTGACCCTCCAACAGTGCAGTGCTCCCTCAGTACTGCCCCTCCGACAGTGCAGCGCTCCATCAGTAATGCCCCTCCGACAGTGCAGCACTCCCTCAGTACTGCCCTTCCGATAGTGCAGCACTCCCTCAGTACTGCCCCTCTGACATTGCAGCTCCCCCTCAGTACTGCCCCTCCAACGGTGCTGCGCTCCCTCAGTACGGCCCCTTTGACAGTGCAGCGCTCCCTCTGTACTGCCGCTCCGTCGGTGCAGCACTCCCTCAGTACTGCCCCTCTGACAGTTCGGCTCTCCCTCAGCACTGCCCCTCCGACAGTGCAACGCTCCCTCAGTACTGCCCTTCCGACAGCCCAGCGCTCCCTCAGTCCAGCCCCTCTGACAGTGCAGCGCTCCCTGAGTTCTACCCCTCCGACAGTGCAGCACTCTCTCAGTATTGCCCCTCTGACATTGTGGCTCCCCCTCAGAACTGCCCCTCCGACAGTGGAGCACTCCCTCAGTACTGCTCCTCTGACAGTGTAGCGCTCCCTCAGTACTGCCCCTCCGACAGTGCAGCACTCCCTCAGTACTGCCGCTCCGACACTGCAGCGCTCCCTCAGTACTGCCCCTCCGTCGGTGCAGCGCTCCCTCAGTACGGCCCCTTTGACAGTGCAGCGTTCCCTCAATACTGTCCCTTCGACAGTGCAGCTCTCCCTCGGTACTTACCCTCCAACTGTGCGGCGCTACCCCGGTACTGACCCTCCAACAGTGCAATGGCCGCTCGGTACTGACCCTCCAACAGTGCGGCGCTCCCTCAGTCCTGCCCCTCCGACAGAGCGGTGCTCCCTCAGTAGTGCCCCTCCGACAGTACTGCCCCTCCGACAGTGTGGCGCTCCCTCAGTACTGCCCCTCCGTCGGTGCAGCGCTCCCTCAGTACTGCCCCTCTGACATTACGGCTCTCCCTCAGTACTGCCCCTCCGACAGTGCAATGTTCCCTCAGTACTGCCCCTCCAACGGTGCTGCACTCCCTCAGTACTGCCCCTCCGACAGTGCAGCGCTCCCTCAGTACTGCCCCTCCGTCGGTGCAGCGCTCCCTCAGTACTGCCCCTCTGACATTACGGCTCTCCCTCAGCACTGCCCCTCCGACAGTGCAACGCTCCCTCAGTACTGCCCCTCCGACAATACAGCGCTCCCTCAGTACTGGCCCTCCGACAGTGCAGCGCTCCCTCGGTACTGACCCTCCAACAGTGCAATTCTCCCTCGGTACTGACCCTCCAACAGTGCAATGTTCCCTCAGTACTGCCCCTCCAACGGTGCTGCACTCCCTCAGTACTGCCCCTCCGACAGTGCAGCGCTCCCTCAGTACTGCCCCTCCGTCGGTGCAGCGCTCCCTCAGTACTGCCCCTCTGACATTACGGCTCTCCCTCAGCACTGCCCCTCCGACAGTGCAACGCTCCCTCAGTACTGCCCCTCCGACAATACAGCGCTCCCTCAGTACTGGCCCTCCGACAGTGCAGCGCTCCCTCGGTACTGACCCTCCAACAGTGCAATTCTCCCTCGGTACTGACCCTCCAACAGTGCAGCGCTCCCTCAGTACTGCCCCTCCGTCGGTGCAGCGCTCCCTCAGTACTGCTCCTCTGACCTTTCGGCTCTCCCTCAGCACGGCCCCTCCGACAGTGCAAAGCTCCCTCAATACTGACCCTCCAACATTACAGCGCTCCCTCAGTACTGCCCTTCTGACAGTGCAACGCTCCCTCAGTACTGACCCTCCAACAGTGCAATGCTCCCTCAGTACTGACCCTCCAACAGTGCGGCGCTCCCTCAGTACTGCCCCTCCGACAGTGCAGTGCTCCCTCAGTACTGACCCCCCAACAGTGCGGCACTCCCTCAGTACTGCCTCTCCGACAGAGCGGTGCTCCCTCAGTACTGCCCCTCTGACAGTACTGCCCCACGACAGTGCAGCGCTCCCTCAGTACTGCGCCTCCGGCAGTGCGGCGCTCCCTCAGTACCGCCCCTCCGACAGTGCGGCGCTCCCTCAGTACCGCCCCTCCGACAGTGCAGCGCTCCCTCAGTACTGCCCCTCTGACATTGCGGCTCACCCTCAGTACTGCCCCTCCGACAGTGCAGCACTCCCTCAGTACTGCCCTTCCGACAGTGCAGCACTCCCTCAGTACTGCCCTTCCGACAGTGCAGCACTGCCTCAGTACTGCCCCTCCGACAGTGCAGCGCTCCCTCAGTATTGCCCCTCTGACAGTGTCACGCTCCCTCAGTACTGCTCCTCTGACATTGCGGCTCCCCCTCAGTACTGCCCCTCCGACAGTGCAACGCTCCCTCAGTACTGCCCCTCCAACGGTGCTGCGCTCCCTCAGTACGGCCCCTTGGACAGTGCAGCGTTCCCTCAATACTGCCCCTCCGACAGTGCAGCACTCCCTCGGTACTGACCCTCCAACTGTGCGGCGCTCCCCCGGTACTGACCCTCCAACAGTGCAATGGCCGCTCGGTACTGACCCTCCAACAGTGCGGCGCTCCCTCAGTACTGCCCTTCCGACAGAGCGGTGCTCCCTCAGTACTGCCCCTCCGACAGTACTGCCCCTCCGACAGTGTGGCGCTCCCTCAGTACTGCCCCTCCGACAGTGCAGCGCACCCTCAGTACTGCCCCTCCGACAGTGCAGCACTCCCACGGTACTGACCCTCCAACAGTGAGGCGCTCTCTCAGTACTGCCCCTCCGACAGTGCAGCACTCCCTCAGCACTGCCCCTCCGACAGTGCAACGCTCCATCAGTACTGCCCTTCTGACAGTGCGGCGCTCCCTCAGTACTGCCCCTCCGACAGTGCAGCGCTCCCTCAGTACTGCCCCTCTGACAGTGCAGCGCTCCCTCAGTACTGCCCCTCCGACAGTGCAGCGCTCCCTCAGTATTGCCCCTCCGACAGTGTCACGCTCCCTCAGTACTGCCCCTCCAATGGTGCAGCGCTCCCTCAGTACTGCCCCTCTGACAGTGCAGTGCTCCCTCAGTACTGCCCCTCTGACAGTGCAACGCTCCCTCGGTACTGACCCTCCAACAGTGCAATGCTCCCTCAGTACTGCCCCTCCAACGGTGCTGCGCTCCCACAGTACGGCCCCTTTGACAGTAACAGCGTTCGCTCAATACTGCCCCTCCGACAGTACCGCACTCCCTCGGTACTGACCCTCCAAAAGTGCGGCGCTCCCTCAGTACTGCCCCTCCGACAGTGCGGCGCTCCCTCAGTACTGCCCCTCCGACAGTGCCGCGCTCCCTCAGTACTGCCCCTTCAACAGTGCAGCGCTCCCTCAGTACTGCCCCTCCGACAGTGCAGCGCTCCCTCAGTATTGCCTCTCCGACAGTGTCACGCTCCCTCAGTACTGCTCCTCTGTCATTGCGGCTCCCCCTCAGTACTGCCCTTCCGACAGTGCAACGCTCCCTCAGTACTGCCCCTACAATGGTGCAGCGCTCTCTCTGTACGGCCACTTTGACAGTGCAGCATTTGCTCAATACTGCCCCTCCGACAGTGCAGCATTCCCTCGGTACTGACCCTCCAACAGTGCAGTGCTCCCTCAGTACTGCCCCTCCGACAGTGCAGCGCTCCATCAGTAATGCCCCTCCGACAGTGCAGCACTCCCTCAGTACTGCCCTTCCGATAGTGCAGCACTCCCTCAGTACTGCCCCTCTGACATTGCAGCTCCCCCTCAGTACTGCCCCTCCAACGGTGCTGCGCTCCCTCAGTACGGCCCCTTTGACAGTGCAGCGCTCCCTCTGTACTGCCGCTCCGTCGGTGCAGCACTCCCTCAGTACTGCCCCTCTGACAGTTCGGCTCTCCCTCAGCACTGCCCCTCCGACAGTGCAACGCTCCCTCAGTACTGCCCTTCCGACAGCCCAGCGCTCCCTCAGTCCAGCCCCTCTGACAGTGCAGCGCTCCCTGAGTTCTACCCCTCCGACAGTGCAGCACTCTCTCAGTATTGCCCCTCTGACATTGTGGCTCCCCCTCAGAACTGCCCCTCCGACAGTGGAGCACTCCCTCAGTACTGCCCCTCTGACAGTGTAGCGCTCCCTCAGTACTGCCCCTCCGACAGTGCAGCACTCCCTCAGTACTGCCGCTCCGACACTGCAGCGCTCCCTCAGTACTGCCCCTCCGTCGGTGCAGCGCTCCCTCAGTACGGCCCCTTTGACAGTGCAGCGTTCCCTCAATACTGTCCCTTCGACAGTGCAGCTCTCCCTCGGTACTTACCCTCCAACTGTGCGGCGCTACCCCGGTACTGACCCTCCAACAGTGCAATGGCCGCTCGGTACTGACCCTCCAACAGTGCGGCGCTCCCTCAGTCCTGCCCCTCCGACAGAGCGGTGCTCCCTCAGTAGTGCCCCTCCGACAGTACTGCCCCTCCGACAGTGTGGCGCTCCCTCAGTACTGCCCCTCCGTCGGTGCAGCGCTCCCTCAGTACTGCCCCTCTGACATTACGGCTCTCCCTCAGTACTGCCCCTCCGACAGTGCAATGTTCCCTCAGTACTGCCCCTCCAACGGTGCTGCACTCCCTCAGTACTGCCCCTCCGACAGTGCAGCACTCCCTCAGTACTGCCCCTCCGTCGGTGCAGCGCTCCCTCAGTACTGCCCCTCTGACATTACGGCTCTCCCTCAGCACTGCCCCTCCGACAGTGCAACGCTCCCTCAGTACTGCCCCTCCGACAATACAGCGCTCCCTCAGTACTGGCCCTCCGACAGTGCAGCGCTCCCTCGGTACTGACCCTCCAACAGTGCAATTCTCCCTCGGTACTGACCCTCCAACAGTGCAATGTTCCCTCAGTACTGCCCCTCCAACGGTGCTGCACTCCCTCAGTACTGCCCCTCCGACAGTGCAGCGCTCCCTCAGTACTGCCCCTCCGTCGGTGCAGCGCTCCCTCAGTACTGCCCCTCTGACATTACGGCTCTCCCTCAGCACTGCCCCTCCGACAGTGCAACGCTCCCTCAGTACTGCCCCTCCGACAATACAGCGCTCCCTCAGTACTGGCCCTCCGACAGTGCAGCGCTCCCTCGGTACTGACCCTCCAACAGTGCAATTCTCCCTCGGTACTGACCCTCCAACAGTGCAGCGCTCCCTCAGTACTGCCCCTCCGTCGGTGCAGCGCTCCCTCAGTACTGCTCCTCTGACCTTTCGGCTCTCCCTCAGCACGGCCCCTCCGACAGTGCAAAGCTCCCTCAATACTGACCCTCCGACATTACAGCGCTCCCTCAGTACTGCCCTTCTGACAGTGCAACGCTCCCTCAGTACTGACCCTCCAACAGTGCAATGCTCCCTCAGTACTGACCCTCCAACAGTGCGGCGCTCCCTCAGTACTGCCCCTCCGACAGTGCAGTGCTCCCTCAGTACTGACCCCCCAACAGTGCGGCACTCCCTCAGTACTGCCTCTCCGACAGAGCGGTGCTCCCTCAGTACTGCCCCTCTGACAGTACTGCCCCACGACAGTGCAGCGCTCCCTCAGTACTGCGCCTCCGGCAGTGCGGCGCTCCCTCAGTACCGCCCCTCCGACAGTGCGGCGCTCCCTCAGTACCGCCCCTCCGACAGTGCAGCGCTCCCTCAGTACTGCCCCTCTGACATTGCGGCTCACCCTCAGTACTGCCCCTCCGACAGTGCAGCACTCCCTCAGTACTGCCCTTCCGACAGTGCAGCACTCCCTCAGTACTGCTCTTCCGACAGTGCAGCACTGCCTCAGTACTGCCCCTCCGACAGTGCAGCGCTCCCTCAGTATTGCCCCTCTGACAGTGTCACGCTCCCTCAGTACTGCTCCTCTGACATTGCGGCTCCCCCTCAGTACTGCCCCTCCGACAGTGCAACGCTCCCTCAGTACTGCCCCTCCAACGGTGCTGCGCTCCCTCAGTACGGCCCCTTGGACAGTGCAGCGTTCCCTCAATACTGCCCCTCCGACAGTGCAGCACTCCCTCGGTACTGACCCTCCAACTGTGCGGCGCTCCCCCGGTACTGACCCTCCAACAGTGCAATGGCCGCTCGGTACTGACCCTCCAACAGTGCGGCGCTCCCTCAGTACTGCCCTTCCGACAGAGCGGTGCTCCCTCAGTACTGCCCCTCCGACAGTACTGCCCCTCCGACAGTGTGGCGCTCCCTCAGTACTGCCCCTCCGACAGTGCAGCGCACCCTCAGTACTGCCCCTCCGACAGTGCAGCACTCCCACGGTACTGACCCTCCAACAGTGAGGCGCTCTCTCAGTACTGCCCCTCCGACAGTGCAGCACTCCCTCAGCACTGCCCCTCCGACAGTGCAACGCTCCATCAGTACTGCCCTTCTGACAGTGCGGCGCTCCCTCAGTACTGCCCCTCCGACAGTGCAGCGCTCCCTCAGTACTGCCCCTCTGACAGTGCAGCGCTCCCTCAGTACTGCCCCTCCGACAGTGCAGCGCTCCCTCAGTATTGCCCCTCCGACAGTGTCACGCTCCCTCAGTACTGCCCCTCCAATGGTGCAGCGCTCCCTCAGTACTGCCCCTCTGACAGTGCAGTGCTCCCTCAGTACTGCCCCTCTGACAGTGCAACGCTCCCTCGGTACTGACCCTCCAACAGTGCAATGCTCCCTCAGTACTGCCCCTCCAACGGTGCTGCGCTCCCACAGTACGGCCCCTTTGACAGTGCAGCGTTCGCTCAATACTGCCCCTCCGACAGTACCGCACTCCCTCGGTACTGACCCTCCAAAAGTGCGCCGCTCCCTCAGTACTGCCCCTCCGACAATACAGCGCTCCCTCAGTACTGGCCCTCCGACAGTGCAGCGCTCCCTCGGTACTGACCCTCCAACAGTGCAATTCTCCCTCGGTACTGACCCTCCAACAGTGCAGCGCTCCCTCAGTACTGCCCCTCCGTCGGTGCAGCGCTCCCTCAGTACTGCTCCTCTGACATTTCGGCTCTCCCTCAGCACGGCCCCTCCGACAGTGCAAAGCTCCCTCAATACTGACCCTCCGACATTACAGCGCTCCCTCAGTACTGCCCTTCTGACAGTGCAACGCTCCCTCAGTACTGACCCTCCAACAGTGCAATGCTCCCTCAGTACTGACCCTCCAACAGTGCGGCGCTCCCTCAGTACTGCCCCTCCGACAGTGCAGTGCTCCCTCAGTACTGACCCCCCAACAGTGCGGCACTCCCTCAGTACTGCCTCTCCGACAGAGCGGTGCTCCCTCAGTACTGCCCCTCTGACAGTACTGCCCCACGACAGTGCAGCGCTCCCTCAGTACTGCGCCTCCGGCAGTGCGGCGCTCCCTCAGTACTGCCCCTCCGACAGTGCAGCACTCCCTCAGTACTGCCCTTCCGACAGTGCAGCACTGCCTCAGTACTGCCCCTCCGACAGTTCAGCACACCCTCAGTACTGCCCCTCTGACATTGCGGCTCCCCCTCAGTACTGCCCCTCCGACAGTGCAACGCTCCCTCAGAACTGCCCCTCCAACGGTGCTGCGCTCCCTCAGTACGGCCCCTTGGACAGTGCAGCGTTCCCTCAATACTGCCCCTCCGACAGTGCAGCACTCCCTCGGTACTGACCCTCCAACTGTGCGGCGCTCCCCCGGTACTGACCCTCCAACAGTGCAATGGCCGCTCGGTACTGACCCTCCAACAGTGCGGCGCTCCCTCAGTACTGCCCTTCCGACAGAGCGGTGCTCCCTCAGTACTGCCCCTCCGACAGTACTGCCCCTCCGACAGTGTGGCGCTCCCTCAGTACTGCCCCTCCGACAGTGCAGCGCACCCTCAGTACTGCCCCTCCGACAGTGCAGCACTCCCACGGTACTGACCCTCCAACAGTGAGGCGCTCTCTCAGTACTGCCCCTCCGACAGTGCAGCACTCCCTCAGCACTGCCCCTCCGACAGTGCAACGCTCCATCAGTACTGCCCTTCTGACAGTGCGGCGCTCCCTCAGTACTGCCCCTCTGACAGTGCAGCGCTCCCTCAGTACTGCCCCTCCGACAGTGCAGCGCTCCCTCAGTATTGCCCCTCCGACAGTGTCACGCTCCCTCAGTACTGCCCCTCCAATGGTGCAGCGCTCCCTCAGTACTGCCCCTCTGACAGTGCAGTGCTCCCTCAGTACTGCCCCTCCAACGGTGCTGCGCTCCCACAGTACGGCCCCTTTGACAGTGCAGCGTTCGCTCAATACTGCCCCTCCGACAGTACCGCACTCCCTCGGTACTGACCCTCCAAAAGTGCGCCGCTCCCTCAGTACTGCCCCTCCGACAGTGCGGCGCTCCCTCAGTACTGCCCCTCCGACAGTGCCGCGCTCCCTCAGTACTGCCCCTTCAACAGTGCAGCGCTCCCTCAGTACTGCCCCTCCGACAGTGCAGCGCTCCCTCAGTATTGCCTCTCCGACAGTGTCACGCTCCCTCAGTACTGCTCCTCTGTCATTGCGGCTCCCCCTCAGTACTGCCCCTACAATGGTGCAGCGCTCTCTCAGTACGGCCACTTTGACAGTGCAGCATTTGCTCAATACTGCCCCTCCGACAGTGCAGCATTCCTTCGGTACTGACCCTCCAACAGTGCAGTGCTCCCTCAGTACTGCCCCTCCGACAGTGCAGCGCTCCATCAGTAATGCCCCTCCGACAGTGCAGCACTCCCTCAGTACTGCCCTTCCGATAGTGCAGCACTCCCTCAGTACTGCCCCTCTGACATTGCAGCTCCCCCTCAGTACTGCCCCTCCAACGGTGCTGCGCTCCCTCAGTACGGCCCCTTTGACAGTGCAGCGCTCCCTCTGTACTGCCGCTCCGTCGGTGCAGCACTCCCTCAGTACTGCCCCTCTGACAGTTCGGCTCTCCCTCAGCACTGCCCCTCCGACAGTGCAACGCTCCCTCAGTACTGCCCTTCCGACAGCCCAGCGCTCCCTCAGTCCAGCCCCTCTGACAGTGCAGCGCTCCTTGAGTTCTACCCCTCCGACAGTGCAGCACTCTCTCAGTATTGCCCCTCTGACATTGTGGCTCCCCCTCAGAACTTCCCCTCCGACAGTGCAACGCTCCCTCAGTACTGCCCCTCCAACAGTGCTGCGCTCCCTCAGTACTGCCCCTCCGACAGTGGAGCACTCCCTCAGTACTGCCCCTCTGACAGTGTAGCGCTCCCTCAGTACTGCCCCTCCGACAGTGCAGCACTCCCTCAGTACTGCCGCTCCGACACTGCAGCGCTCCCTCAGTACTGCCCCTCCGTCGGTGCAGCGCTCCCTCAGGACTGCCCCTCTGACATTTCGGCTCTCCCTCAGCACTACCCCTCCGACAGTGCAACGCTCCCACAGTACTGCCCCTCCGACAGTGCAGCGCTCCCTCAGTACTGCCCCTCCGTCAGTGCAGCGCTCCTTCAGGACTGCCCCTCTGACATTTCGGCTCTCCCTCAGCACTACCCCTCCGACAGTGCAACGCTCCCACAGTACTGCCCCTCCGACAGTACAGCGCTCCCTCAGTACTGGCCCTCCGACAGTGCAGCGCTCCCTCGGTACTGACCCTCCAACAGTGCAATTCTCCCTCGGTACTGACCCTCCAACCGTGCAGCGCTCCCTCATTACTTCCCCTCCGTCGGTGCAGCGCTCCCTCAGTACTGCTCCTCTGACATTTCGGCTTTCCCTCAGCACGGCCCCTCCGACAGTGCAAAGCTCCCTCAATACTGACCCTCTGACATTGCAGCGCTCCCTCAGTACTGCCCTTCTGACAGTGCAACGCTCCCTCGGTACTTACCCTCCAACAGTGCAATGCTCCCTCGGTACTGACCCTCCAACAGAGCGGTGCTCCCTCAGTACTGCCCCTCTGACAGTACTGCCCCACGACAGTGCAGCGCTCCCTCAGTACTGCGCCTACGGCAGTGCGGCACTCCCTCAGTACTGCCCCTCTGACAGTGCAGCGCTCCCTCAGTACTACCCCTCCGACAGTGCAGCGCTCTCTCAGTACTGCCCCTCTGACATTGCGGCTCACCCTTCGTACTGCCCCTCCGACAGTGCAGCACTCCCTCAGTACTGCCCTTCCGACAGTGCAGCACTCCCTCAGTACTGCCCTTCCGACAGTGCAGCACTGCCTCAGTACTGCTCCTCCGACAGTTCAGCACTCCCTCAGTACTGCCCCTCTGTCATTGCGGCTCCCCCTCAGTACTGTCCCTCCGAAAGTGCAACGCTCCCTCAGTACTGCCCCTCCAACGGTGCTGCGCTCCCTCAATACGGCCCCTTTGACAGTGCAGCGTTCCCTCAATACTGCCCCTCCGACAGTGCAGCACTCCCTCGGTACTGACCCTCCAACTGTGCGGCGCTCCCCCGGTACTGACCCTCCAACAGTGCAATGGCCGCTCGGTACTGACCCTCCAACAGTGCGGCGCTCCCTCAGTACTGCCCCTCCGACAGAGCGGTGCTCCCTCAGTACTGCCCCTCCGGCAGTACTGCCCCTCCGACAGTGTGGCGCTCCCACAGTCCTGCCCCTCAGACAGTGCAATGCTCCCTCAGTACTGCCCCTCCAACGGTGCTGCACTCCCTCAGTACTGCCCCTCCGACAGTGCAGCGCTCCCTCAGTACTGCCCCTCCGTCGGTAGGCAGCGCTCCCTCAGTACTGCCCCTCCGACAGTACAGCGCTCCCTCAGTACTGGCCCTCCGACAGTGCAGCGCTCCCTCGGTACTGACCCTCCAACAGTGCAATTCTCCCTCGGTACTGCCCCTCCAACAGTGCAGCGCTCCCTCAGTACTGCCCCTCCGTCGGTGCAGCGCTCCCTCAGTACTGCTCCTCTGACATTTCGGCTCTCCCTCAGCACGGCCCCTCCGACAGTGCAAAGCTCCCTCAATACTGACCCTCCAACAGTGCAATGCTCCCTCGGTACTGACCCTCCCAACAGTGCGGCGCTCCTTCAGTACTGCCCCTCCGACAGTGCAATGCTCCCTCAGTACTGACCCTCCAACAGTGCGGCACTCCCTCAGTACTGCCTCCCCGACAGAGCGGTGCTCCCTCAGTACTGCCCCTCTGACAGTACTGCCCCACGACAGTGCAGCGCTCCCTCAGTACTGCGCCTCCGGCAGTGCGGCGCTCCCTCAGTACTGCCCCTCCGACAGTGCAGCGCTCCCTCAGTACTGCCCCTCCGACAGTGCAGCGCTCCCTCAGTACTGCCCCTCTGACATTGCGGCTCACCCTCAGTACTGCCCCTCTGACAGTGCGGCACTCCCTCAGTACTGCCCTTCCGACAGTGCAGCACTCCCTCAGTACAGCCCTTACGACAGTGCAGCACTGCCTCAGTACTGCCCCTCCGACAGTTCAGCACTCCCTCAGTACTGCCCCTCTGACATTGCGGCTCCCCCTCAGTACTGCCCCTCCAACGCTGCTGCGCTCCCTCAGTACGGCCCCTTGGACAGTGCAGCGTTCCCTCAATACTGTCTCTCCGACAGTGCAGCACTCCCTCTGTACTGACCCTCCAACAGTGCAATGCCCGCTCGGTACTGACCCTCCAACAGTGCGGCGCTCACTCAGTACTGCCCCTCCGACAGAGCGGTGCTCCCTCAGTACTGCCCGTCCGACAGTACTGCCCCTCCGACACTGCGGCGCTCCCTCAGTACTGCCCCTCCGACAGTGCAGCGCACCCTCAGCACTGCCACTCCGACAGTGCAGCGCTCCCTCAGTACTGCCTCTCCGACAGTGCAAGGCTCCATCAGTACTGCCACTCCGACAGTGCAGCGCTCCCTCAGTACTGCCCCTCTGACACTGGAGCGCTCCCTCAGTACTGCCCATCTGACAGTGTAGCGCTCCCTCAGTACTGCCCCTCCGACAGTGCAGCACTCCCTCAGTACTGCCGCTCCGACACTGCAGCGCTCCCTCAGAACTGGCCCTCCAACAGTGCAGCGCTCCCTCAGTACTACCCCTCCAACGATGCTCCCCTCCCTCAGTACGGCCCCTTTGACAGTGCAGTGTTCGCTCAATACTGCCCCTCCGACAGTACAGCACTCCCTCGGTACTGACCCTCCAAAATTGCGGCGCTCCCTCAGTACTGCCCCTCTGACAGTGCAGCACTCCCTCAGTACTGCCCCTCCGACAGTGCAGCGCTCCCTCAGTACTGCCCCTCCGTCGGTGCAGCGCTCCCTCAGTACTGCCCCTCTGACATTTCGGTTCCCCCTCAGCACTGCCCTTCCGACAGTGCAACGCTCCCACAGTACTGCCCCTCCGACAGTACAGCCCTCCCACAGGACTGCCCCTCTGACATTTCGGCTCTCCCTCAGCACTGCCCCTCCGACAGTGCAACGTTCCCTCAGTACTGCCCCTCCGACAGAACAGCACTCCCTCAGTACTGCCCTTCTGACAGTGCAACGTTCCCTCGGTACTGACCCTCCAACAGTGCACTGCTCCCTCGGTACTGACCCTCCGACAGTGCAGCGCACCCTCAGTACTGCCCCTCCGACAGTGCAGCGCTCCCTCAGTACTGCCCCCCGACAGTACTGCCCCTCTGACAGTCTGGCGCTCCCTCAGTACTGCCCCTCCGACAGTGCAGCGCTCCCTCAGTACTGCCCCTCTGACAGTGCAATGCTCCCTCGGTACTGACCCTCCAACAGTGCAATGCTCCCTCGGTACTGCCCCTCCAACGGTGCTGCGCTCCCACAGTACGGCCCCTTTGACAGTGCAGCGTTCGCTCAATACTGCCCCTCTGACAGTACCGCACTCCCTCGGTACTGACCCTCCAAAAGTGCAGCGCTCCCTCAGTACTGCCCCTGCGACAGTGCAGCGCTCCCTCAGTACTGCCCCTCCGTCGGTGCAGCGCTCCCTCAGGACTGCCCCTCTGACATTTCGGCTCTCCCTCAGCACGGCCCCTCCGACAGTGCAAAGCTCCCTCAATACTGACCCTCCGACATTGCAGCGCTCCCTCAGTACTGCCCTTCTGACAGTGCAACGCTCCCTCGGTACTGACCCTCCAACAGTGCAATGCTCCCTCTGTACTGACCCTCCAACAGTGCGGCACTCCCTCAGTACTGCCTCTCTGACAGAGCGGTGCTCCCTCAGTACTGCCCCTCTGACAGTACTGCCCCACGACAGTGCAGCGCTCCCTCAGTACTGCGCCTCCGGCAGTGCGGCGCTCCCTCAGTACTGCCCCTCCGACAGTGCAGCGCTCCCTCAGTACTACCCCTCCGACAGTGCAGCGCTCTCTCAGTACTGCCCCTCTGACATTGCGGCTCACCCTCAGTACTGCCCCTCCGACAGTGCAGCACTCCCTCAGTACTGCCCTTCCGACAGTGCAGCACTCCCTCAGTACTGCCCTTCCGACAGTGCAGCACTGCCTCAGTACTGCTCCTCCGACAGTTCAGCACTCCCTCAGTACTGCCCCTCTGACATTGCGGCTCCCCCTCAGTACTGTCCCTCCGACAGTGCAACGCTCCCTCAGTACTGCCCCTCCAACGGTGCTGCGCTCCCTCAGTACGGCCCCTTTGACAGTGCAGCGTTCCCTCAATACTGCCCCTCCGACAGTGCAGCACTCCCTTGGTACTGACTCTCCAACTGTGCGGCGCTCCCCCGGTACTGACCCTCCAACAGTGCAATGGCCGCTCGGTACTGACCCTCCAACAGTGCGGCGCTCCCTCAGTACTGCCCCTCCGACAGAGCGGTGCTCCCTCAGTACTGCCCCTCCGACAGTACTGCCCCTCCGACAGTGTGGTGCTCCCTCAGTACTGCCCCTCTAACAGTGCAATGTTCCCTCAGTACTGCCCCTCCAACGGTGCTGCACTCCCTCAGTACTGCCCCTCCGACAGTGCAGCGCTCCCTCAGTACTGCCCCTCCGTCGGTGCAGCGCTCCCTCAGTTCTGGCCCTCCGACAGTGCAGCGCTCCCTCGGTACTGACCCTCCAACAGTGCCATTCTCCCTCAGTACTGACGCTCCAACTGTGCAGCGCTCCCTCAGTACTGCCCCTCCGTCGGTGCAGCGCTCCCTCAGTACTGCTCCTCTGACATTTCGGCTCTCCCTCAGCACGGCCCCTCCGACAGTGCAAAGCTCCCTCAATACTGAATCTCCGACATTACAGCGCTCCCTCAGTACTGCCCTTCTGACAGTGCAACGCTCCCTCGGTACTGACCCTCCAACAGTGCAATGCTCCCTCGGTACTGCCCCTCTGACAGTGCAGTGCTCCCTCAGTACTGACCCCCCAACAGTGCGGCACTCCCTCAGTACTGCCTCTCCGACAGAGCGGTGCTCCCTCAGTACTGCCCCTCTGACAGTACTGCCCCACGACAGTGCAGCGCTCCCTCAGTACTGCGCCTCCGGCAGTGCGGCGCTCTCTCAGTACTGCCCCTCCGACAGTGCGGCGCTCCCTCAGTACTGCCCTTCCGACAGTGCAGCGCTCCCTCAGTACTGCCCCTCTGACATTGCGGCTCACCCTCAGTAATGCCCCTCCGACAGTGCAGCACTCCCTCAGTACTGCCCTTCCGACAGTGCAGCACTCCCTCAGTACTGCCCTTCCGACAGTGCAGCACTGCCTCAGTACTGCCCCTCCGACAGTTCAGCACTCCCTCAGAACTTCCCCTCTGACATTGCGGCTCCCCCTCAGTACTGCCCCTCCGACAGTGCAACGCTCCCTCAGTACTGCCCCTCCAACGGTGCTGCGCTCCCTCAGTACGGCGCCTTGGACAGTGCAGCGTTCCCTCAATACTGCCCCTCCGACAGTGCAGCACTCCCTCTGTACTGACCCTCCAACAGTGCAATGGCCGCTCGGTACTGACCCTCCAACAGTGCAGTGCTCCCTCAGTACTGCCCCTCCAACGGTGCTGCGCTCCCACAGTACGGCCCCTTTGACAGTGCAGCGTTCGCTCAATACTGCCCCTCCGACAGTACCGCACTCCCTCGGTACTGACCCTCCAAAAGTGCGGCGCTCCCTCAGTACTGCCCCTCCGACAGTGCGGCGCTCACTCAGTACTGCCCCTCCGACAGTGCGGCGCTCCCTCAGTACTGCCCCTCCGACAGTGCAGCGCTCCCTCAGTACTGCCCCTCCGACAGTGCGGCGCTCCCTCAGTACTGCCCCTCCGACAGTGCGGCGCTCACTCAGTACTGCCCCTCCGACAGTGCGGCGCTCCCTCAGTACTGCCCCTCCGACAGTGCAACGCTCCCTCAGTACTGCCCCTCCAATGGTGCAGCGCTTCCTCAGTATGGCCACTTTGACAGTGCAGCATTCGCTCAATACTGCCCCTCTGACAGTGCAGCACTCCCTCGGTACTGACCCTCCAACAGTGCGGTGCTCCCTCAGCACTGCCCCTCCGACAGTGCGCCGTTCCCTCAGTACTGACCCTCCGACAGTGCAGTGCTCCATCAGTAATGCCCCTCCGACAGTGCAGCACTCCCTCAGTACTGCCTCTCAGACAGTGCAGCGCTCCCTCAGTACTGCCCCTCTGACATTGCAGCTCCCCCTCAGTACTGCCCCTCCAACGGTGCTGCGCTCCCTCAGTACGGCCCCTTTGACAGTGCAGCGCTCCCTCTGTACTGCCGCTCCGTCGGTGCAGCACTCCCTCAGTACTGGCCCTCTGACAGTTCGGCTCTCCCTCAGCACTGCCCCTCCGACAGGCAACGCTCCCTCAGTACTGACCTTCCGACAGCCCAGCGCTCCCTCAGTACTGCCCCTCTGACAGTGCAGCGCTCCCTGAGTTCTGCCCCTCCGACAGTGCAGCGCTCCCTGAGTTCTGCCCCTCCGACAGTGCAACGCTCCCTCAGCACTGCCCCTCCGACAGCCCAGCGCTCCCTCAGTACTGCCCCTCTGACAGTGAAGCGCTCCCTGAGTTCTGCCCCTCCGACAGTGCAACGCTCCCTCAGTACTGCCCCTCCAACAGTGCAGCGCTCCCTCAGTACTGCCCCTCCGACAGTGCAGCGCTCCCTCAGTACTGCCCTTCCGACAGTGCAGCACTCCCTCAGTACTGTCCCTCTGACATTGCGGCTCCCTCTCAGTACTGCCCCTCCAACGCTGCTTCGCTCCCTCAGTACTGCCTCTCCGACAGTGCAGCACTCCCTCAGTACTGCCGCTCCGACAGTACAGCGCTCCCTCAGTACTGCCCCTCCGTCGGTGCAGCGCTCCCTCAGTACTGCCCCTCTGACATTGCGGCTCTCCCTCAGTACTGCCCCTCCGATAGTGCAGCGCTCCCTCAGTACTGCCCCTCTGACATTGCTGTGCTCCCTCAGTACTGCTCCTCTGACATTGCTGTGCTCCCTCAGTACTGCCCCTCTGACAGTACTGCCCCTACGATAGTGCAGCGCTCCCTCAGTACTGCGTCTCCGACAGTGCGGCGCTCCCTGAGTACTGCCCCTCCGACAGTGCAGCGCTCCCTCAGTACTGCCCCACCGACAGTGCAGCACTCCCTCCGTACTGCCTCTCTGACATTGCGGCTCACCCTCAGTACTGCCCTTCCGACAGTGCAGCACTCCCTCCGTACTGCCCCTCTGACATTGCGGCTCACCCTCAGTACTGCCCCTTCGACAGTGCAATGCTCCCTCAGTACTGCCCCTCCAACAGTGCAGCATTCCCTCAGTACTGCCCTTCCGACAGTGCAGCACTCCCTCAGTACTGCCCTTCCGACAGTGCAACACTCCCTCAGTACTGCCCCTCTGACATTGCAGCTCCCCCTCAGTACTGCCCCTCCAACGGTGCTGCGCTCCCTCAGTACGGCCCCTTTGACAGTGCAGCGTTCGCTCAATACTGCCCCTCCGACAGTGCAGCACTCCCTCAGTACTGCCCCTTTGACAGTTCGGCTCTCCCTCAGCACTGCCCCTCCGACAGTGCAACGCTCCCTCAATACTGCCCTTCCGACAGCCCACCGCTCCCTCAGTACTGCCCCTCTGACAGTGCAGCGCTCCCTGAGTTCTGCCCCTCCGACAGTGCAGCACTCCCTCAGTACTGCCCCTCTGACAGTGCAGCGCTCTCTCAGTACTGACCCTCCAAAAGTGCGGCGCTCCCTCAGTACTGCCCCTCCGACAGTGCAGCACTCCCTCAGTACTGCCCCTCCGACATTGCAGCACTCCCTCAGTACTGCCCCTCCGTCAGTGCAGCGCTCCCTCAGGACTGCCCCTCTGACATTTCGGCTCTCCCTCAGCACTACCCCTCCGACAGTGCAACGCTCCCACAGTACTGCCCCTCCGACAGTACAGCGCTCCCTCAGTACTGGCCCTCCGACAGTGCAGCGCTCCCTCGGTACTGACCCTCCAACAGTGCAATTCTCCCTCGGTATTGACCCTCCAACCGTGCAGCGCTCCCTCATTACTGCCCCTCCGTCGGTGCAGCGCTCCCTCAGTACTGCTCCTCTGACATTTCGGCTCTCCCTCAGCACGGCCCCTCCGACAGTGCAAAGCTCCCTCAATACTGACCATCCGACATTGCAGCGCTCCCTCAGTACTGCCCTTCTGACAGTGCAACGCTCCCTCGGTACTGACCCTCCAACAGTGCAATGCTCCCTCGGTACTGACCCTCCAACAGTGCGGCGCTCCCTCAGTACTGCCCCTCCGACAGTGCAGTGCTCCCTCAGTACTGACCCTCCAACAGTGCGGCACTCCCTCAGTACTGCCTCTCCGACAGAGCGGTGCTCCCTCAGTACTGCCCCTCTGACAGTACTGCCCCACGACAGTGCAGCGCTCCCTCAGTACTGCGCCTACGGCAGTGCGGCACTCCCTCAGTACTGCCCCTCCGACAGTGCAGCGCTCTCTCAGTACTGCCCCTCTGACATTGCGGCTCACCCTTAGTACTGCCCCTCCGACAGTGCAGCACTCCCTCAGTACTGCCCTTCCGACAGTGCAGCACTGCCTCAGTACTGCTCCTCCGACAGTTCAGGACTCCCTCAGTACTGCCCCTCTGTCATTGCGGCTCCCCCTCAGTACTGTCCCTCCGAAAGTGCAACGCTCCCTCAGTACTGCCCCTCCAACGGTGCTGCGCTCCCTCAGTACGGCCCCTTTGACAGTGCAGCGTTCCCACAATACTGCCCCTCCGACAGTGCAGCACTCCTTCGGTACTGACCCTCCAACTGTGCGGCGCTCCCCCGGTACTGACCCTCCAACAGTGCAATGGCCGCTCGGTACTGACCCTCCAACAGTGCGGCGCTCCCTCAGTACTGCCCCTCCGACAGAGCGGTGCTCCCTCAGTACAGCCCCTCCGACAGTACTGCCCCTCCGACAGTGTGGCGCTCCCTCAGTACTGCCCCTCCGACAGTGCAGCGCTCCCTCAGTGCTGCCCTTCCGACAGTGCAGCACTCCCTCAGTACTGTCCCTCTGACATTGCGGCTCCCTCTCAGTACTGCCCCTCCAACGCTGCTTCGCTCCCTCAGTACTGCCTCTCCGACAGTGCAGCACTCCCTCAGTACTGCCGCTCCGACAGTACAGCGCTCCCTCAGTACTGCCCCTCCGTCGGTGCAGCGCTCCCTCAGTACTGCCCCTCTGACATTGCGGCTCTCCCTCAGTACTGCCCCTCCGATAGTGCAGCGCTCCCTCAGTACTGCCCCTCTGACATTGCTGTGCTCCCTCAGTACTGCTCCTCTGACATTGCTGTGCTCCCTCAGTACTGCGTCTCCGACAGTGCGGCGCTCCCTGAGTACTGCCCCTCCGACAGTGCAGCGCTCCCTCAGTACTGCCCCACCGACAGTGCAGCACTCCCTCCGTACTGCCCCTCTGACATTGCGGCTCACCCTCAGTACTGCCCCTCCGACAGTGCAGCACTCCCTCCGTACTGCCCCTCTGACATTGCGGCTCACCCTCAGTACTGCCCCTTCGACAGTGCAATGCTCCCTCAGTACTGCCCCTCCAACAGTGCAGCATTCCCTCAGTACTGCCCTTCCGACAGTGCAGCACTCCCTCAGTACTGCCCTTCCGACAGTGCAACACTCCCTCAGTACTGCCCCTCTGACATTGCAGCTCCCCCTCAGTACTGCCCCTCCAACGGTGCTGCGCTCCCTCAGTACGGCCCCTTTGACAGTGCAGCGTTCGCTCAATACTGCCCCTCCGACAGTGCAGCACTCCCTCAGTACTGCCCCTTTGACAGTTCGGCTCTCCCTCAGCACTGCCCCTCCGACAGTGCAACGCTCCCTCAATACTGCCCTTCCGACAGCCCACCGCTCCCTCAGTACTGCCCCTCTGACAGTGCAGCGCTCCCTGAGTTCTGCCCCTCCGACAGTGCAGCACTCCCTCAGTACTGCCCCTCTGACAGTGCAGCGCTCTCTCAGTACTGACCCTCCAAAAGTGCGGCGCTCCCTCAGTACTGCCCCTCCGACAGTGCAGCACTCCCTCAGTACTGCCCCTCCGACATTGCAGCACTCCCTCAGTACTGCCCCTCCGTCAGTGCAGCGCTCCCTCAGGACTGCCCCTCTGACATTTCAGCTCTCCCTCAGCACTACCCCTCCGACAGTGCAACGCTCCCACAGTACTGCCCCTCCGACAGTACAGCGCTCCCTCAGTACTGGTCCTCCGACAGTGCAGCGCTCCCTCGGTACTGACCCTCCAACAGTGCAATTCTCCCTCGGTATTGACCCTCCAACCGTGCAGCGCTCCCTCATTACTGCCCCTCCGTCGGTGCAGCGCTCCCTCAGTACTGCTCCTCTGACATTTCGGCTCTCCCTCAGCACGGCCCCTCCGACAGTGCAAAGCTCCCTCAATACTGACCATCCGACATTGCAGCGCTCCCTCAGTACTGCCCTTCTGACAGTGCAACGCTCCCTCGGTACTGACCCTCCAACAGTGCAATGCTCCCTCGGTACTGACCCTCCAACAGTGCGGCGCTCCCTCAGTACTGCCCCTCCGACAGTGCAGTGCTCCCTCAGTACTGACCCTCCAACAGTGCGGCACTCCCTCAGTACTGCCTCTCCGACAGAGCGGTGCTCCCTCAGTACTGCCCCTCTGACAGTACTGCCCCACGACAGTGCAGCGCTCCCTCAGTACTGCGCCTACGGCAGTGCGGCACTCCCTCAGTACTGCCCCTCCGACAGTGCAGCACTGCCTCAGTACTGCTCCTCCGACAGTTCAGCACTCCCTCAGTACTGCCCCTCTGTCATTGCGGCTCCCCCTCAGTACTGTCCCTCCGAAAGTGCAACGCTCCCTCAGTACTGCCCCTCCAACGGTGCTGCGCTCCCTCAGTACGGCCCCTTTGACAGTGCAGCGTTCCCACAATACTGCCCCTCCGACAGTGCAGCACTCCCTCAGTACTGACCCTCAAACTGTGCGGCGCTCCCCCGGTACTGACCCTCCAACAGTGCAATGGCCGCTCGGTACTGACCCTCCAACAGTGCGGCGCTCCCTCAGTACTGCCCCTCCGACAGAGCGGTGCTCCCTCAGTACAGCCCCTCCGACAGTACTGCCCCTCCGACAGTGTGGCGCTCCCACAGTACTGCCCCTCAGACAGTGCAATGCTCCCTCAGTACTGCCCCTCCAACGGTGCTGCACTCCCTCAGTACTGCCCCTCCGACAGTGCAGCGCTCCCTCAGTACTGGCCCTCCGACAGTACAGCGCTCCCTCAGTACTGGCCCTCCGACAGTGCAGCGCTCCCTCGGTACTGACCCTCCAACAGTACAATTCTCCCTTGCTACTGACCGTCCAACAGTGCAGCGCTCCCTCAGTACTGACCCTCCCAACAGTGCGGCACTCCCTCAGTACTGCCTCTCCGACAGAGCGGTGCTCCCTCAGTACTGCCCCTCTGACAGTACTGCCCCACGACAGTGCAGCGCTCCCTCAGTACTGCGCCTCCGGCAGTGCGGCGCTCCCTCAGTACTGCCCCTCCGACAGTGCAGCGCTCCCTCAGTACTGCCCCTCCGACAGTGCAGCGCTCCCTCAGTACTGCCCCTCTGACAGTACTGCCCCACGACAGTGCAGCGCTCCCTCAGTACTGCCCCTCCGACAGTGCAGCGCTCCCTTAGTACTGCCCCTCCGACAGTGCAGCGCTCCCTCAGTACTGCCCCTCTGACAGTACTGCCCCACGACAGTGCAGCGCTCCCTCAGTACTGCCCCTCCGATAGTGCAGCGCTCCCTCAGTACTGCCGCTCTGACATTGCGGCTCACCCTCAGTACTGCCCCTCCGACAGTGCAGCACTCCCTCAGTACTGCCCTTCCGACAGTGCAGCACTGCCTCAGTACTGCCCCTCCGACAGTTCAGCACTCCCTCAGTACTGCCCCTCTGACATTGCGGCTCCCCCTCAGTACTGCCCCTCCGACAGTGCAACGCTCCCTCAGTACTGCCCCTCCAACGGTGCTGCGCTCCCTCAGTACGGCCCCTTGGACAGTGCAGCGTTCCCTCAATACTGCCTCTCCGACAGTGCAGCACTCCCTCGGTACTGACCCTCCAACTGTGCGGCGCTCCCCCGGTACTGACCCTCCAACAGTGCAATGGCCGCTCGGTACTGACCCTCCAACAGTGCGGCGCTCTCTCAGTACTGCCGCTCCGACAGAGCGGTGCTCCCTCAGTACTGCCCCTCCGACAGTACTGCCCCTCCGACAGTGTGGCGCTCCCTCAGTACTGCCCCTCCGACAGTGCAGCGCACCCTCAGTACTGCCCCTCCGACAGTGCAGCACTCCCTCAGTACTGCCCCTCTGACATTGCGGCTCCCCCTCAGTACTGCCCCTCCAACAGTGCAGCGCTCCCTCAGTACTGCCCCTCCAACGGTGCTGCGCTCCCTCAGTACTGCCCCTTTGACAGTGCAGCGCTCCCTCAATACTGCCCCTCCGACAGTGCAGCACTCCCACGGTCCTGACCCTCCAACAGTGCGGCGCTCTCTCAGTACTGCCCCTCCGACAGTGCAGCACTCCCTCAGTACTTTCCCTCCGACAGTGCAATGCTGCCTCGGTACTGACCCTCCAACAGTGCAATGCTCCCTCAGTACTGCCCCTCCAACGGTGCTGCCCTCGATCAGTAGGGCCCCTTTGACAGTGCAGTGTTCGCTCAATACTGCCCCTCCGTCGGTGCAGCGCTCCCTCAGTACTGCCCCTCTGACATTTCGGTTCCCCCTCAGCACTGCCCCTCCGACAGTGCAACGCTCCCACAGTACTGCCCCTCCGACAGTACAGCGCTCCCACAGTACTGCCCCTCTGACATTTCGGCTCTCCCTCAGCACTGCCCCTCCGACAGTGCAACGCTCCCTCAGTACTGCCCCTCCGACAGTACAGCGCTCCCTCAGTACTGCCCTTCTGACAGTGCAACGTTCCCTCGGTACTGACCCTCCAACAGTGCACTGCTCCCTCGGTACTGACCCTCCGACAGTGCAGCGCACCCTCAGTACTGCCCCTCCGACAGGAGTGCCCCTCTGACAGTGTGGCGCTCCCTCAGTACTGCCCCTCCGACAGTGCAGTGCTCCCTCAGTACTGCCCCTCTGACAGTGCAATGCTCCCTCGGTACTGACCCTCCAACAGTGCAATGCTCCCTCAGTACTGCCCCTCCGACAGTGCAGCGCTCCCTCAGTACTGCCCCTCCGTCGGTGCAGCGCTCCCTCAGGACTGCCCCTCTGACAGTGCAATGCTCCCTCGGTACTGACCCTCCAACAGTGCAATGCTCCCTCAGCACGGCCCCTCCGACAGTGCAAAGCTCCCTCAATACTGACCCTCCGACATTGCAGCGCTCCCTCAGTACTGCCCTTCTGACAGTGCAACGCTCCCTCGGTACTGACCCTCCAACAGTGCAATGCTCCCTCGGTACTGACCCTCCAACAGTGCGGCGCTCCCTCAGTACTGCCCCTCCGACAGTGCAGTGCTCCCTCAGTACTGACCCTCCAACAGTGCGGCACTCCCTCAGTACTGCCTCTCTGACAGAGCGGTGCTCCCTCAGTACTGCCCCTCTGACAGTACTGCCCCACGACAGTGCAGCGCTCCCTCAGTACTGCCCCTCCGACAGTGCAGCGCACCCTCAGTACTGCCCCTCCGACAGTGCAGCACTCCCTCAGTACTGCCCCTCTGACATTGCGGCTCCCCCTCAGTACTGCCCCTCCAACAGTGCAACGCTCCCTCAGTACTGCCCCTCCAACGGTGCTGCGCTCCCTCAGTACTGCCCCTTTGACAGTGCAGCGCTCCCTCAATACTGCCCCTCCGACAGTGCAGCACTCCCACGGTCCTGACCCTCCAACAGTGCGGCGCTCTCTCAGTACTGCCCCTCCGACAGTGCAGCACTCCCTCAGTACTTTCCCTCCGACAGTGCAATGCTGCCTCGGTACTGACCCTCCAACAGTGCAATGCTCCCTCAGTACTGCCCCTCCAACGGTGCTGCCCTCCCTCAGTACGGCCCCTTTGACAGTGCAGTGTTCGCTCAATACTGCCCCTCCGTCGGTGCAGCGCTCCCTCAGTACTGCCCCTCTGACATTTCGGTTCCCCCTCAGCACTGCCCCTCCGACAGTGCAACGCTCCCACAGTACTGCCCCTCCGACAGTACAGCGCTCCCACAGTACTGCCCCTCTGACATTTCGGCTCTCCCTCAGCACTGCCCCTCCGACAGTGCAACGCTCCCTCAGTACTGCCCCTCCGACAGTACAGCGCTCCCTCAGTACTGCCCTTCTGACAGTGCAACGTTCCCTCGGTACTGACCCTCCAACAGTGCACTGCTCCCTCGGTACTGACCCTCCGACAGTGCAGCGCACCCTCAGTACTGCCCCTCCGACAGTACTGCCCCTCTGACAGTGTGGCGCTCCCTCAGTACTGCCCCTCCGACAGTGCAGTGCTCCCTCAGTACTGCCCCTCTGACAGTGCAATGCTCCCTCGGTACTGACCCTCCAACAGTGCAATGATCCCTCAGTACTGCCCCTCCGACAGTGCAGCGCTCCCTCAGTACTGCCCCTCCGTCGGTGCAGCGCTCCCTCAGGACTGCCCCTCTGACATTTCGGCTCTCCCTCAGCACGGCCCCTCCGACAGTGCAAAGCTCCCTCAATACTGACCCTCCGACATTGCAGCGCTCCCTCAGTACTGCCCTTCTGACAGTGCAACGCTCCCTCGGTACTGACCCTCCAACAGTGCAATGCTCCCTCGGTACTGACCCTCCAACAGTGCGGCGCTCCCTCAGTACTGCCCCTCCGACAGTGCAGTGCTCCCTCAGTACTGACCCTCCAACAGTGCGGCACTCCCTCAGTACTGCCTCTCTGACAGAGCGGTGCTCCCTCAGTACTGCCCCTCTGACAGTACTGCCCCACGACAGTGCAGCGCTCCCTCAGTACTGCGCCTCCGGCAGTGCGGCGCTCCCTCAGTACTGCCCCTCCGACAGTGCAGCGCTCCCTCAGTACTACCCCTCCGACACTGCAGCGCTCTCTCAGTACTGCCCCTCTGACATTGCGGCTCACCCTCAGTACTGCCCTTCCGACAGTGCAGCACTCCCTCAGTACTGCCCTTCCGACAGTGCAGCGCTCCCTCAGTACTGTCCCTCTATCATTGCGGCTCCCCCTCAGTACTGTCCCTCCGACAGTGCAGCGCTCCCTCAGTACTACCCCTCCGACAGTGCAGCGCTCTCTCAGTACTGCCCCTCTGACATTGCGGCTCACCCTCAGTACTGCCCCTCCGACAGTGCAGCACTCCCTCAGTACTGCCCTTCCGACAGTGCAGCACTCCCTCAGTACTGCCCCTCTGACAGTGCAGCACTCCCTCAGTACTGCCTCTCCGACAGTGCAGCACTCCCTCAGTACTGCCCTTCCGACAGTTCAGCACTCCCTCAGTACTGCCCCTCTGACATTGCGGCTCCCACTCAGTACTGTCCCTCCGACAGTGCAACGCTCCCTCAGTACTGCCCCTCCAACGGTGCTGCGCTCCCTCAGTACGGCCCCTTTGACAGTGCAGCGTTCCCTCAATACTGCCCCTCCGACAGTGCAGCACTCCCTCGGTACTGACCCTCCAACTGTGCGGCGCTCCCTCAGTACTGCCCCTCCGACAGAGCGGTGCTCCCTCAGTACTGCCCCTCCGACAGTACTGCCCCTCTGACAGTGTGGCGCTCCCTCAGTACTGCCCCTCCGACAGTGCAATGTTCCCTCAGTACTGCCCCTCCAACGGTGCTGCACTCCCTCAGTACTGCCCCTCCGACAGTGCAGCGCTCCCTCAGTACTGCCCCTCCGTCGGTGCAGCGCTCCCACAGTACTGCCCCTCTGACATTACGGCTCTCCCTCAGCACTGCCCCTCCGACAGTGCAACGCTCCCTCAGTACTGCCCCTCCGACAGTACAGCGCTCCCTCAGTACTGCCCCTCCGACAGTGCAACGCTCCCTCAGTACTGACGCTCCAACAGTGCAGCGCTCCCTCAGTACTGCCCCTCCGTCGGTGCAGCGCTCCCTCAGTACTGCTCCTCTGACATTTCGGCTCTCCCTCAGCACGGCCCCTCCGACAGTGCAAAGCTCCCTCAATACTGACCATCCGACATTACAGCGCTCCCTCAGTACTGCCCTTCTGACAGTGCAACGCTCCCTCGGTACTGACCCTCCAGCAGTGCAATGCTCCCTCGGTACTGACCCTCCAACAGTGCGGCGCTCCCTCAGTACTGCCCCTCCGACAGTGCAGTGCTCCCTCAGTACTGACCCCCCAACAGTGCGGCACTCCCTCAGTACTGCCTCTCCGACAGAGTGGTGCTCCCTCAGTACTGCCCCTCTGACAGTACTGCCCCACGACAGTGCAGCGCTCCCTCAGTACTGCGCCTCCGGCAGTGCGGCGCTCTCTCAGTACAGCCCCTCCGACAGTGCGGCGCTCCCTCAGTACTGCCCCTCCGACAGTGCAGCGCTCCCTCAGTACTGCCCCTCTGACATTGCGGCTCACCCTCAGTACTGCCCCTCCGACAGTGCAGCACTCCCTCAGTAATGCCCTTCCGACAGTGCAGCACTCCCTCAGTACTGCCCTTCCGACAGTGCAGCACTGCCTCAGTACTGCCCCTCCAACAGTTCAGCACTCCCTCAGTACTGCCCCTCTGACATTGTGGCTCCCCCTCAGTACTGCCCTTCGACAGTGCAACGCTCCCTCAGTACTGCCCCTCCAACGGTGCTGCGCAACCTCGGTACTGACCCTCCAACTGTGCGGCACTCCCCCGGTACTGACCCTCCAACAGTGCAATGGCCGCTCGGTACTGACCCTCCAACAGTGCGGCGCTCCCTCAGTACTGCCCCTCCGACAGAGCGGTGCTCCCTCAGTACTGCCCTTCCGACAGTACTGCCCCTCCGACAGTGTGGCGCTCCCTCAGTACTGCCCCTCCGACAGTGCAGCGCACCCTCAGTACTGCCCGTCCGACAGTGCAGCACTCCCACGGTACTGACCCTCCAACAGTGCGGCGCTCTCTCAGTACTGCCCCTCCGACAGTGCAACACTCCCTCAGTACTGTCCCTCCGACAGTGCAGCGTTCCCTCAGTACTGCCCCTCCATCGGTGCAGCGCTCCCTCAGTACTGCTCCTTTTACATTTTGGCTCTCCCTCAGCACTGCCCCTCCGACAGTGCAACGCTCCCTCAGTACTGCCCCTCTGACAGTGCAGCGCTCCCTCAGTACTGCCCCTCCGACAGTGCAGCGCTCCCTCAGTATTGCCCCTCCGACAGTGTCACGCTCCCTCAGTACTGCCCCTCCAATGGTGCAGCGCTCCCTCAGTACAGCCACTTTGACAGTGCAGCATTCGCTCAATACTGCCCCTCCGACAGTGCGCCGTTCCCTCAGTACTGACCCTCCAACAGTGCAGTGCTCCCTCAGTACTGCCCCTCTGACAGTGCAACGCTCCCTCGGTACTGACCCTCCAACAGTGCAATGCTCCCTCAGTACTGCCCCTCCAACGGTGCTGCGCTCCCACAGTACGGCCCCTTTGACAGTGCAGCGTTCGCTCAATACTGCCCCTCCGACAGTACCGCACTCCCTCGGTACTGACCTTCCAAAAGTGCGGCGCTCCCTCAGTACTGCCCCTCCGACAGTGCGGCGCTCCCTCAGTACTGCCCCTCCGACAGTGCGGCGCTCCCTCAGTACTGCCCCTCCGACAGTGCAGCGCTCCCTCAGTATTGCCCCTCTGACAGTGTCACGCTCCCTCAGTACTGCTTCTCTGACATTGCGGCTCCCCCTCAGTACTGCCCCTCCGACAGTGCAACGCTCCCTCAGTACTGCCCCTCCAATGGTGCAGCGCTCCCTCAGTACGGCCACTTTGACAGTGCAGCATTCGCTCAATACTGCCCCTCTGACAGTGCAGCACTCCCTCGGTACTGACCCTCCAACAGTGCGGTGCTCCCTCAGCACTGCCCCTCCGACAGTGCGCCGTTCCCTCAGTACTGACCCTCCGACAGTGCAGTGCTCCATCAGTAATGCCCCTCCGACAGTGCAGCACTCCCTCAGTACTGCCTCTCAGACAGTGCAGCACTCCCTCAGCACTGCCCCTCTGACATTGCAGCTCCCCCTCAGTACTGCCCCTCCAACGGTGCTGCGCTCCCTCAGTACGGCCCCTTTGACAGTGCAGCGCTCCCTCTGTACTGCCGCTCCGTCGGTGCAGCACTCCCTCAGTACTGCCCCTCTGACAGTTCGGCTCTCCCTCAGCACTGCCCCTCCGACAGTGCAACGCTCCCTCAGTACTGCCCTTCCGACAGCCCAGCGCTCCCTCAGTACTGCCCCTCTGACAGTGCAGCGCTCCCTGAGTTCTGCCCCTCCGACAGTGCAGCGCTCCCTGAGTTCTGCCCCTCCGACAGTGCAACGCTCCCTCAGCACTGCCCCTCCGACAGGCAACGCTCCCTCAGTACTGCCCTTCCGACAGCCCAGCGCTCCCTCAGTACTGCCCCTCTGACAGTGCAGCGCTCTCTCAGTACTGACCCTCCAAAAGTGCGGCGCTCCCTCAGCACTGCCCCTCCGACAGTGCGCCGTTCCCTCAGTACTGACCCTCCGACAGTGCAGTGCTCCATCAGTAATGCCCCTCCGACAGTGCAGCACTCCCTCAGTACTGCCTCTCAGACAGTGCAGCACTCCCTCAGCACTGCCCCTCTGACATTGCAGCTCCCCCTCAGTACTGCCCCTCCAACGGTGCTGCGCTCCCTCAGTACGGCCCCTTTGACAGTGCAGCGCTCCCTCTGTACTGCCGCTCCGTCGGTGCAGCACTCCCTCAGTACTGCCCCTCTGACAGTTCGGCTCTCCCTCAGCACTGCCCCTCCGACAGTGCAACGCTCCCTCAGTACTGCCCTTCCGACAGCCCAGCGCTCCCTCAGTACTGCCCCTCTGACAGTGCAGCGCTCCCTGAGTTCTGACCCTCCGACAGTGCAGCGCTCCCTGAGTTCTGCCCCTCCGACAGTTCAACGCTCCCTCAGCACTGCCCCTCCGACAGGCAACGCTCCCTCAGTACTGCCCTTCCGACAGCCCAGCGCTCCCTCAGTACTGCCCCTCTGACAGTGCAGCGCTCTCTCAGTACTGACCCTCCAAAAGTGCGGCGCTCCCTCAGTACTGCCCCTCCGACAGTGCAGCACTCCCTCAGTACTGCCCCTCCGACAGTGCAGCACTCCCTCAGTACTGCCCCTCTGACAGTGCAGCGCTCCCTCAGTACTGCCGCTCCGTCAGTGCAGCGCTCCCTCAGGACTGCCCCTCTGACATTTCGGCTCTCCCTCAGCACTACCCCTCCGACAGTGCAACGCTCCCACAGTACTGCCCCTCCGACAGTACAGCGCTCCCTCAGTACTGCCCTCCGACAGTGCAGCACTCCCTCAGTACTGCCCCTCTGACAGTGCAGCGCTCCCTCAGTACTGCCCCTCCGTCAGTGCAGCGCTCCCTCAGGACTGCCCCTCTGACATTTCGGCTCTCCCTCAGCACTACCCCTCCGACAGTGCAACGCTCCCACAGTACTGCCCCTCCGACAGTACAGCGCTCCCTCAGTACTGGCCCTCCGACAGTGCAGCGCTCCCTCGGTACTGACCCTCCAACAGTGCAATTCTCCCTCGGTATTGACCCTCCAACCGTGCAGCGCTCCCTCATTACTGCCCCTCCGTCGGTGCAGCGCTCCCTCAGTACTGCCCCTCCGACAGAGCGGTGCTCCCTCAGTACTGCCCCTCCGACAGTACTGCCCCTCTGACAGTGTGGCGCTCCCTCAGTACTGCCCCTCCGACAGTGCAATGTTCCCTCAGTACTGCCCCTCCAACGGTGCTGCACTCCCTCAGTACTGCCCCTCCGACAGTGCAGCGCTCCCTCAGTACTGCCGCTCCGTCGGTGCAGCGCTCCCTCAGTACTGCCCCTCTGACATTACGGCTCTCCCTCAGCACTGCCCCTCCGACAGTGCAACGCTCCCTCAGTACTGCCCCTCCGACAGTACAGCGCTCCCTCAGTACTGGCCCTCCGACAGTGCAGCGCTCCCTCGGTACTGACCCTCCAACAGTGCCATTCTCCCACAGTACTGACGCTCCAACAGTGCAGCGCTCCCTCAGTACTGCCGCTCCGTCGGTGCAGCGCTCCCTCAGTACTGCCCCTCTGACATTACGGCTCTCCCTCAGCACTGCCCCTCCGACAGTGCAACGCTCCCTCAGTACTGCCCCTCCGACAGTACAGCGCTCCCTCAGTACTGGCCCTCCGACAGTGCAGCGCTCCCTCGGTACTGACCCTCCAACAGTGCCATTCTCCCACAGTACTGACGCTCCACCAGTGCAGCGCTCCCTCAGTACTGCCCCTCCGTCGGTGCAGCGCTCCCTCAGTACTGCTCCTCTGACATTTCGGCTCTCCCTCGGTACTGACACTCCAACAGTGCAATGCTCCCTCGGTACTGACCCTCCAACAGTGCGGCGCTCCCTCAGTACTGCCCCTCCGACAGTGCAGTGCTCCCTCAGTACTGACCCCCCAACAGTGCGGCACTCCCTCAGTACTGCCTCTCCGACAGAGTGGTGCTCCCTCAGTACTGCCCCTCTGACAGTACTGCCCCACGACAGTGCAGCGCTCCCTCAGTACTGCCCCTCCGACAGTGCAGCGCTCCCTCAGTATTGCCCCTCCGACAGTGTCACGCTCCCTCAGTACTGCCCCTCCAATGGTGCAGCGCTCCCTCAGTACAGCCACTTTGACAGTGCAGCATTCGCTCAATACTGCCCCTCCGACAGTGCAGCACTCCCTCGGTACTGACCCTCCAACAGTGCGGTGCTCCCTCAGCACTGTCCCTCCGACAGTGCGCCGTTCCCTCAGTACTGACCCTCCAACAGTGCAGTTCTCCCTCAGTACTGCCCCTCTGACAGTGCAACGCTCCCTCGGTACTGACCCTCCAACAGTGCAATGCTCCCTCAGTACTGCCCCTCCAACGGTGCTGCGCTCCCACAGTACGGCCCCTTTGACAGTGCAGCGTTCGCTCAATACTGCCCCTCCGACAGTACCGCACTCCCTCGGTACTGACCTTCCAAAAGTGCGGCGCTCCCTCAGTACTGCCCCTCCGACAGTGCGGCGCTCCCTCAGTACTGCCCCTCCGACAGTGCGGCGCTCCCTCAGTACTGCCCCTCCGACAGTGCCGCGCTCCCTCAGTACTGCCCCTCCGACAGTGCAGCGCTCCCTCAGTATTGCCCCTCTGACAGTGTCACGCTCCCTCAGTACTGCTTCTCTGACATTGCGGCTCCCCCTCAGTACTGCCCCTCCGACAGTGCAACGCTCCCTCAGTACTGCCCCTTCAATGGTGCAGCGCTCCCTCAGTACGGCCACTTTGACAGTGCAGCATTCGCTCAATACTGCCCCTCTGACAGTGCAGCACTCCCTCGGTACTGACCCTCCAACAGTGCGGTGCTCCCTCAGCACTGCCCCTCCGACAGTGCGCCGTTCCCTCAGTACTGACCCTCCGACAGTGCAGTGCTCCATCAGTAATGCCCCTCCGACAGTGCAGCACTCCCTCAGTACTGCCTCTCAGACAGTGCAGCACTCCCTCAGCACTGCCCCTCTGACATTGCAGCTCCCCCTCAGTACTGCCCCTCCAACGGTGCTGCGCTCCCTCAGTACGGCCCCTTTGACAGTGCAGCGCTCCCTCTGTACTGCCGCTCCGTCGGTGCAGCACTCCCTCAGTACTGCCCCTCTGACAGTTCGGCTCTCCCTCAGCACTGCCCCTCCGACAGGCAACGCTCCCTCAGTACTGCCCTTCCGACAGCCCAGCGCTCCCTCAGTACTGCCCCTCTGACAGTGCAGCGCTCCCTGAGTTCTGCCCCTCCGACAGTGCAGCGCTCCCTGA
Source organism: Pristiophorus japonicus (assembly GCF_044704955.1). Classification (NCBI taxonomy): domain Eukaryota; kingdom Metazoa; phylum Chordata; class Chondrichthyes; family Pristiophoridae; genus Pristiophorus; species Pristiophorus japonicus. The sequence goes on along the minus strand of NC_091992.1, from coordinate 67,029,747 downwards.
GTTCTGCCCCTCCGACAGTGCAACGCTCCCTCAGCACTGCCCCTCCGACAGGCAACGCTCCCTCAGTACTGCCCTTCCGACAGCCCAGCGCTCCCTCAGTACTGCCCCTCTGACAGTGCAGCGCTCCCTGAGTTCTGCCCCTCCGACAGTGCAACGCTCCCTCAGTACTGCCCCTCCAACAGTGCAGCGCTCCCTCAGTACTGCCCCTCCGACAGTGCAGCGCTCCCTCAGTACTGCCCTTCCGACAGTGCAGCACTCCCTCAGTACTGTCCCTCTGACATTGCGGCTCCCTCTCAGTACTGCCCCTCCAACGCTGCTTCGCTCCCTCAGTACCGCCTCTCCGACAGTGCAGCACTCCCTCAGTACTGCCGCTCCGACAGTACAGCGCTCCCTCAGTACTGCCCCTCCGTCGGTGCAGCGCTCCCTCAGTACTGCCCCTCTGACATTGCGGCTCTCCCTCAGTACTGCCCCTCCGATAGTGCAGCGCTCCCTCAGTACTGCCCCTCTGACGTTGCTGTGCTCCCTCAGTACTGCTCCTCTGACATTGCTGTGCTCCCTCAGTACTGCCCCTCTGACAGTACTGCCCCTACGATAGTGCAGCGCTCCCTCAGTACTGCGTCTCCGACAGTGCGGCGCTCCCTGAGTACTGCCCCTCCGACAGTGCAGCGCTCCCTCAGTACTGCCCCACCGACAGTGCAGCACTCCCTCCGTACTGCCCCTCTGACATTGCGGCTCACCCTCAGTACTGCCCCTCCGACAGTGCAGCACTCCCTCCGTACTGCCCCTCTGACATTGCGGCTCACCCTCAGTACTGCCCCTTCGACAGTGCAATGCTCCCTCAGTACTGCCCCTCCAACAGTGCAGCATTCCCTCAATACTGCCCTTCCGACAGTGCAGCACTCCCTCAGTACTGCCCTTCCGACAGTGCAACACTCCCTCAGTACTGCCCCTCTGACATTGCAGCTCCCCCTCAGTACTGCCCCTCCAACGGTGCTGCGCTCCCTCAGTACGGCCCCTTTGACAGTGCAGCGTTCGCTCAATACTGCCCCTCCGACAGTGCAGCACTCCCTCAGTACTGCCCCTTTGACAGTTCGGCTCTCCCTCAGCACTGCCCCTCCGACAGTGCAACGCTCCCTCAATACTGCCCTTCCGACAGCCCACCGCTCCCTCAGTACTGCCCCTCTGACAGTGCAGCGCTCCCTGAGTTCTGCCCCTCCGACAGTGCAGCACTCCCTCAGTACTGCCCCTCTGACAGTGCAGCGCTCTCTCAGTACTGACCCTCCAAAAGTGCGGCGCTCCCTCAGTACTGCCCCTCCGACAGTGCAGCACTCCCTCAGTACTGCCCCTCCGACAGTGCAGCACTCCCTCAGTACTGCCCCTCTGACAGTGCAGCGCTCCCTCAGTACTGCCCCTCCGTCAGTGCAGCGCTCCCTCAGGACTGCCCCTCTGACATTTCGGCTCTCCCTCAGCACTACCCCTCCGACAGTGCAACGCTCCCACAGTACTGCCCCTCCGACAGTACAGCGCTCCCTCAGTACTGGCCCTCCGACAGTGCAGCGCTCCCTCGGTACTGACCCTCCAACAGTGCAATTCTCCCTCGGTATTGACCCTCCAACCGTGTAGCGCTCCCTCATTACTGCCCCTCCGTCGGTGCAGCGCTCCCTCAGTACTGCTCCTCTGACATTTCGGCTCTCCCTCAGCACGGCCCCTCCGACAGTGCAAAGCTCCCTCAATACTGACCATCCGACATTGCAGCGCTCCCTCAGTACTGCCCTTCTGACAGTGCAACGCTCCCTCGGTACTGACCCTCCAACAGTGCAATGCTCCCTCGGTACTGACCCTCCAACAGTGCGGCGCTCCCTCAGTACTGCCCCTCCGACAGTGCAGTGCTCCCTCAGTACTGACCCTCCAACAGTGCGGCACTCCCTCAGTACTGCCTCTCCGACAGAGCGGTGCTCCCTCAGTACTGCCCCTCTGACAGTACTGCCCCACGACAGTGCAGCGCTCCCTCAGTACTGCGCCTCCGGCAGTGCGGCACTCCCTCAGTACTGCCCCTCCGACAGTGCAGCGCTCCCTCAGTACTACCCCTCCGAGAGTGCAGCACTCTCTCAGTACTGCCCCTCTGACATTGCGGCTCACCCTCAGTACTGCCCCTCCGTCGGTGCAGCGCTCCCTCAGTACTGCCCCTCTGACATTACGGCTCTCCCTCAGCACTGCCCCTCCGACAGTGCAACGCTCCCTCAGTACTGCCCTTCCGACAGTACAGCGCTCCCTCAGTACTGGCCCTCCGACAGTGCAGCGCTCCCTCGGTACTGACCCTCCAACAGTACCATTCTCCCACAGTACTGACGCTCCAACAGTGCAGCGCTCCCTCAGTACTGCCCCTCCGTCGGTGCAGCGCTCCCTCAGTACTGCTCCTCTGACATTTCGGCTCTCCCTCAGCACGGCCCCTCCGACAGTGCAAAGCTCCCTCAATACTGACCCTCCGACATTACAGCGCTCCCTCAGTACTGCCCTTCTGACAGTGCAACGCTCCCTCGGTACTGACCCTTCAACAGTGCAATGCTCCCTCAGTACTACCCCTCCGACAGTGCGGCGCTCTCTCAGTACTGCCCCTCTGACATTGCGGCTCACCCTTAGCACTGCCCCTCCGACAGTGCAGCACTCCCTCAGTACTGCCCTTCCGACAGTGCAGCACTGCCTCAGTACTGCTCCTCCGACAGTTCAGCACTCCCTCAGTACTGCCCCTCTGTCATTGCGGCTCCCCCTCAGTACTGTCCCTCCGAAAGTGCAACGCTCCCTCAGTACTGCCCCTCCAACGGTGCTGCGCTCCCTCAGTACGGCCCCTTTGACAGTGCAGCGTTCCCTCAATACTGCCCCTCCGACAGTGCAGCACTCCCTCGGTACTGACCCTCCAACTGTGCGGCGCTCCCCCGGTACTGACCCTCCAACAGTGCAATGGCCGCTCGGTACTGACCCTCCAACAGTGCGGCGCTCCCTCAGTACTGCCCCTCCGACAGAGCGGTGCTCCCTCAGTACAGCCCCTCCGACAGTACTGCCCCTCCGACAGTGTGGCGCTCCCACAGTACTGCCCCTCAGACAGTGCAATGCTCCCTCAGTACTGCCCCTCCAACGGTGCTGCACTCCCTCAGTACTGCCCCTCCGACAGTGCAGCGCTCCCTCAGTACTGCCCCTCCGTCGGTAGGCAACGCTCCCTCAGTACTGCCCCTCCGACAGTACAGCGCTCCCTCAGTACTGGCCCTCCGACAGTGCAGCGCTCCCTCGGTACTGACCCTCCAACAGTACAATTCTCCCTTGCGACTGACCCTCCAACAGTGCAGCGCTCCCTCAGTACTGACCCACCCAACAGTGTGGCACTCCCTCAGTACTGCCTCTCCGACAGAGCGGTGCTCCCTCAGTACTGCCCCTCTGACAGTACTGCCCCACGACAGTGCAGCGCTCCCTCAGTACTGCGCCTCCGGCAGTGCGGCGCTCCCTCAGTACTGCCCCTCCGACAGTGCAGCGCTCCCTCAGTACTGCCCCTCCGACAGTGCAGCGCTCCCTCAGTACTGCCCCTCTGACAGTACTGCCCCACGACAGTGCAGCGCTCCCTCAGTACTGCCCCTCCAACAGTGCAGCGCTCCCTCAGTACTGCCCCTCCGACAGTGCAGCGCTCCCTCAGTACTGCCCCTCTGACAGTACTGCCCCACGACAGTGCAGCGCTCCCTCAGTACTGCCCCTCCGACAGTGCAGCGCTCCCTCAGTACTGCCCCTCTGACAGTACTGCCCCACGACAGTGCAGCGCTCCCTCAGTACTGCCCCTCCGACAGTGCAGCGCTCCCTCAGTACTGCCGCTCTGACATTGCGGCTCACCCTCAGTATTGCCCCTCCGACAGTGCAGCACTCCCTCAGTACTGCCCTTCCGACAGTGCAGCACTGCCTCAGTACTGCCCCTCCGACAGTTCAGCACTCCCTCAGTACTGCCCCTCTGACATTGCGGCTCCCCCTCAGTACTGCCCCTCCGACAGTGCAACGCTCCCTCAGTACTGCCCCTCCAACGGTGCTGCGCTCCCTCAGTACGGCCCCTTGGACAGTGCAGCGTTCCCTCAATACTGCCTCTCCGACAGTGCAGCACTCCCTCGGTACTGACCCTCCAACTGTGCGGCGCTCCCCCGGTATTGACCCTCCAACAGTGCAATGGCCGCTCGGTACTGACCCTCCAACAGTGCGGCGCTCTCTCAGTACTGCCGCTCCGACAGAGCGGTGCTCCCTCAGTACTGCCCCTCCGACAGGACTGCCCCTCCGACAGTGTGGCGCTCCCTCAGTACTGCCGCTCTGACATTGCGGCTCACCCTCAGTACTGCCCCTCCGACAGTGCAGCACTCCCTCAGTACTGCCCTTCCGACAGTGCAGCACTGCCTCAGTACTGCCCCTCCGACATTGCGGCTCCCCCTCAGTACTGCCCCTCCAACAGTGCAACGCTCCCTCAGTACTGCCCCTCCAACGGTGCTGCGCTCCCTCAGTACTGCCCCTTTGACAGTGCAGCGCTCCCTCAATACTGCCCCTCCGACAGTGCAGCACTCCCACGGTCCTGACCCTCCAACAGTGCGGCGCTCTCTCAGTACTGCCCCTCCGACAGTGCAGCACTCCCTCAGTACTTTCCCTCCGACAGTGCAATGCTGCCTCGGTACTGACCCTCCAACAGTGCAATGCTCCCTCAGTACTGCCCCTCCAACGGTGCTGCCCTCCCTCAGTACGGCCCCTTTGACAGTGCAGTGTTCGCTCAATACTGCCCCTCCGTCGGTGCAGCGCTCCCTCAGTACTGCCCCTCTGACATTTCGGTTCCCCCTCAGCACTGCCCCTCCGACAGTGCAACGCTCCCACAGTACTGCCCCTCCGACAGTACAGCGCTCCCACAGTACTGCCCCTCTGACATTTCGGCTCTCCCTCAGCACTGCCCCTCCGACAGTGCAACGCTCCCTCAGTACTGCCCCTCCAACAGTACAGCGCTCCCTCAGTACTGCCCTTCTGACAGTGCAACGTTCCCTCGGTACTGACCCTCCAACAGTGCACTGCTCCCTCGGTACTGACCCTCCGACAGTGCAGCGCACCCTCAGTACTGCCCCTCCGACAGTGCAGCGCTCCCTCAGTACTGCCCCCCGACAGTACTGCCCCTCTGACAGTGTGGCGCTCCCTCAGTACTGCCCCTCCGACAGTGCAGTGCTCCCTCAGTACTGCCCCTCTGACAGTGCAATGCTCCCTCGGTACTGACCCTCCAACAGTGCAATGCTCCCTCAGTACTGCCCCTCCGACAGTGCAGCGCTCCCTCAGTACTGCCCCTCCGTCGGTGCAGCGCTCCCTCAGGACTGCCCCTCTGACATTTCGGCTCTCCCTCAGCACGGCCCCTCCGACAGTGCAAAGCTCCCTCAATACTGACCCTCCGACATTGCAGCGCTCCCTCAGTACTGCCCTTCTGACAGTGCAACGCTCCCTCGGTACTGACCCTCCAACAGTGCAATGCTCCCTCGGTACTGACCCTCCAACAGTGCGGCGCTCCCTCAGTACTGCCCCTCCGACAGTGCAGTGCTCCCTCAGTACTGACCCTCCAACAGTACGGCACTCCCTCAGTACTGCCTCTCTGACAGAGCGGTGCTCCCTCAGTACTGCCCCTCTGACAGTACTGCCCCACGACAGTGCAGCGCTCCCTCAGTACTGCGCCTCCGGCAGTGCGGCGCTCCCTCAGTACTGCCCCTCCGACAGTGCAGCGCTCCCTCAGTACTACCCCTCCGACACTGCAGCGCTCTCTCAGTACTGCCCCTCTGACATTGCGGCTCACCCTCAGTACTGCCCCTCCGACAGTGCAGCACTCCCTCAGTACTGCCCTTCCGACAGTGCAGCACTCCCTCAGTACTGCCCTTCCGACAGTGCAGCACTCCCTCAGTACTGTCCCTCTATCATTGCGGCTCCCCCTCAGTACTGTCCCTCCGACAGTGCAGCGCTCCCTCAGTACTACCCCTCCGACAGTGCAGCGCTCTCTCAGTACTGCCCCTCTGACATTGCGGCTCACCCTCAGTACTGCCCCTCCGACAGTGCAGCACTCCCTCAGTACTGCCCTTCCGACAGTGCAGCACTCCCTCAGTACTGCCCCTCTGACAGTGCAGCACTCCCTCAGTACTGCCTCTCCGACAGTGCAGCACTCCCTCAGTACTGCCCTTCCGACAGTTCAGCACTCCCTCAGTACTGCCCCTCTGACATTGCGGCTCCCACTCAGTACTGTCCCTCCGACAGTGCAACGCTCCCTCAGTACTGCCCCTCCAACGGTGCTGCGCTCCCTCAGTACGGCCCCTTTGACAGTGCAGCGTTCCCTCAATACTGCCCCTCCGACAGTGCAGCACTCCCTCGGTACTGACCCTCCAACTGTGCGGCGCTCCCCCGGTACTGACCCTCCAACAGTGCAATGGCCGCTCGGTACTGACCCTCCAACAGTGCGGCGCTCCCTCAGTACTGCCCCTCCGACAGAGCGGTGCTCCCTCAGTACTGCCCCTCCGACAGTACTGCCCCTCTGACAGTGTGGCGCTCCCTCAGTACTGCCCCTCCGACAGTGCAATGTTCCCTCAGTACTGCCCCTCCAACGGTGCTGCACTCCCTCAGTACTGCCCCTCCGACAGTGCAGCGCTCCCTCAGTACTGCCCCTCCGTCGGTGCAGCGCTCCCTCAGTACTGCCCCTCTGACATTACGGCTCTCCCTCAGCACTGCCCCTCCGACAGTGCAACGCTCCCTCAATACTGCCCTTCCGACAGCCCACCGCTCCCTCAGTACTGCCCCTCTGACAGTGCAGCGCTCCCTGAGTTCTGCCCCTCCGACAGTGCAGCACTCCCTCAGTACTGCCCCTCTGACAGTGCAGCACTCCCTCAGTACTGCCCCTCTGACAGTGCAGCGCTCCCTCAGTACTGCCCCTCCGACAGTGCAGCACTCCCTCAGTACTGCCCCTCCGACAGTGCAGCACTCCCTCAGTACTGCCCCTCTGACAGTGCAGCGCTCCCTCAGTACTGCCCCTCCGTCAGTGCAGCGCTCCCTCAGGACTGCCCCTCTGACATTTCGGCTCTCCCTCAGCACTACCCCTCCGACAGTGCAACGCTCCCACAGTACTGCCCCTCCGACAGTACAGCGCTCCCTCAGTACTGGCCCTCCGACAGTGCAGCGCTCCCTCGGTACTGACCCTCCAACAGTGCAATTCTCCCTCGGTATTGACCCTCCAACTGTGCAGCGCTCCCTCAGTACTGCCCCTCCGTCGGTGCAGCGCTCCCTCAGTACTGCCCCTCTGACATTACGGCTCTCCCTCAGCACTGCCCCTCCGACAGTGCAACGCTCCCTCAGTACTGCCCCTCCGACAGTACAGCGCTCCCTCAGTACTGGCCCTCCGACAGTGCAGCGCTCCCTCGGTACTGACCCTCCAACAGTGCCATTCTCCCACAGTACTGACGCTCCAACAGTGCAGCGCTCCCTCAGTACTGCCCCTCCGTCGGTGCAGCGCTCCCTCAGTACTGCTCCTCTGACATTTCGGCTCTCCCTCAGCACGGCCCCTCTGACAGTGCAAAGCTCCCTCAATACTGACCCTCCGACATTACAGCGCTCCCTCAGTACTGCCCTTCTGACAGTGCAACGCTCCCTCGGTACTGACCCTCCAACAGTGCAATGCTCCCTCGGTACTGACCCCCCAACAGTGCGGCACTCCCTCAGTACTGCCTCTCCGACAGAGTGGTGCTCCCTCAGTACTGCCCCTCTGACAGTACTGCCCCACGACAGTGCAGCGCTCCCTCAGTACTGCGCCTCCGGCAGTGCGGCGCTCTCTCAGTACAGCCCCTCCGACAGTGCGGCGCTCCCTCAGTACTGCCCCTCCGACAGTGCAGCGCTCCCTCAGTACTGCCCCTCTGACATTGCGGCTCACCCTCAGTACTGCCCCTCCGACAGTGCAGCACTCCCTCAGTACTGCCCTTCCGACAGTGCAGCACTCCCTCAGTACTGCCCTTCCGACAGTGCAGCACTGCCTCAGTACTGCCCCTCCGACAGTTCAGCACTCCCTCAGTACTGCCCCTCTGACATTGTGGCTCCCCCTCAGTACTGCCCCTCCGACAGTGCAACGCTCCCTCAGTACTGCCCCTCCAACGGTGCTGCGCTCCCTCGGTACTGACCCTCCAACTGTGCGGCACTCCCCCGGTACTGACCCTCCAACAGTGCAATGGCCGCTCGGTACTGACCCTCCAACAGTGCGGCGCTCCCTCAGTACTGCCCCTCCGACAGAGCGGTGCTCCCTCAGAACTGCCCTTCCGACAGTACTGCCCCTCCGACAGTGTGGCGCTCCCTCAGTACTGCCCCTCCGACAGTGCAGCGCACCCTCAGTACTGCCCGTCCGACAGTGCAGCACTCCCACGGTACTGACCCTCCAACAGTGCGGCGCTCTCTCAGTACTGCCCCTCCGACAGTGCAACACTCCCTCAGTACTGTCCCTCCGACAGTGCAGCGTTCCCTCAGTACTGCCCCTCCATCGGTGCAGCGCTCCCTCAGTACTGCCTATTTTACATTTCGGCTCTCCCTCAGCACTGCCCCTCCGACAGTGCAACGCTCCCTCAGTACTGCCCTTCTGACAGTGCGGCGCTCCCTCAGTACTGCCCCTCTGACAGTGCAGCGCTCCCTCAGTACTGCCCCTCCGACAGTGCAGCGCTCCCTCAGTATTGCCCCTCCGACAGTGTCACGCTCCCTCAGTACTGCCCCTCCAATGGTGCAGCGCTCCCTCAGTACAGCCACTTTGACAGTGCAGCATTCGCTCAATACTGCCCCTCCAACAGTGCAGCACTCCCTCGGTACTGACCCTCCAACAGTGCGGTGCTCCCTCAGCACTGTCCCTCCGACAGTGCGCCGTTCCCTCAGTACTGACCCTCCAACAGTGCAGTGCTCCCTCAGTACTGCCCCTCTGACAGTGCAACGCTCCCTCGGTACTGACCCTCCAACAGTGCAATGCTCCCTCAGTACTGCCCCTCCAACGGTGCTGCGCTCCCACAGTACGGCCCCTTTGACAGTGCAGCGTTCGCTCAATACTGCCCCTCCGACAGTTCCGCACTCCCTTGGTACTGACCTTCCAAAAGTGCGGCGCTCCCTCAGTACTGCCCCTCCGACAGTGCGGCGCTCCCTCAGTACTGCCCCTCCGACAGTGCGGCGCTCCCTCAGTACTGCCCCTCCGACAGTGCCGCGCTCCCTCAGTACTGCCCCTCCGACAGTGCAGCGCTCCCTCTGTATTGCCCCTCTGACAGTGTCACGCTCCCTCAGTACTGCTTCTCTGACATTGCGGCTCCCCCTCAGTACTGCCCCTCCGACAGTGCAACGCTCCCTCAGTACTGCCCCTCCAATGGTGCAGCGCTCCCTCAGTACGGCCACTTTGACAGTGCAGCATTCGCTCAATACTGCCCCTCTGACAGTGCAGCACTCCCTCGGTACTGACCCTCCAACAGTGCGGTGCTCCCTCAGCACTGCCCCTCCGACAGTGCGCCGTTCCCTCAGTACTGACCCTCCGACAGTGCAGTGCTCCATCAGTAATGCCCCTCCGACAGTGCAGCACTCCCTCAGTACTGCCTCTCAGACAGTGCAGCACTCCCTCAGCACTGCCCCTCTGACATTGCAGCTCCCCCTCAGTACTGCCCCTCCAACGGTGCTGCGCTCCCTCAGTACGGCCCCTTTGACAGTGCAGCGCTCCCTCTGTACTGCCGCTCCGTCGGTGCAGCACTCCCTCAGTACTGCCCCTCTGACAGTTCGGCTCTCCCTCAGCACTGCCCCTCCGACAGTGCAACGCTCCCTCAGTACTGCCCTTCCGACAGCCCAGCGCTCCCTCAGTACTGCCCCTCCGACAGTGCAGCGCTCCCTCAGTACTGCCCTTCCGACAGTGCAGCACTCCCTCAGTACTGTCCCTCTGACATTGCGGCTCCCTCTCAGTACTGCCCCTCCAACGGTGCTTCGCTCCCTCAGTACTGCCCCTCTGACAGTGCAGCACTCCCTCAGTACTGCCCCTCTGACAGTGCAGCACTCCCTCAGTACTGCCGCTCCGACAGTACAGCGCTCCCTCAGTACTGCCCCTCTGACATTTCGGCTCTTCCTCAGTGCTGCCCTTCCGACAGTGCGGCGCTCCCTCAGTACTGCCCCTCCGACAGTGCAGCGCTCCCTCAGTACTGCCCCTCCGAAAGTGTAGCGCTCCCTCAGTACTGCCCCTCCGACAGTGCAGCGCTCCCTCAGCACTGCCCCTCCGACAGTGCAGCGCTCCCTCAGTACTGCCCCTCCAACAGTGCAGCGCTCCCTCAGTACTGCCCCTCCGAAAGTGTAGCATTCCCTCAGTACTGCCCCTCTGACAGTGGAGCGCTCCCTCAGTACTGCCCCTCTGACAGTGTAGCGCTCCCACAGTACTGCCCCTCCGACAGTGCAGCACTCGCTCAGTACTGCCCCTCCGACAGTACTGCGCTCCCTCAGTGCTGGCCCTCCGACAGTGCAGCGCGCCCTCAGAACTGCCCCTCTGATAGTGCAACGCTCCCTCGGTACTGACCCTCCAACAGTGCAATGCTCGCTTGGTACTGACCCTCCAACAGTGCGGCGCTCCCTCAGTACTGCCCCTCCGACAGAACGGTGCTCCCTCAGTACTGCCCCTCCGACAGTACTGCCCCTCCGACACTGCGGCGCTCCCTCAGTACTGCCCCTCCGACAGTGCAGCGCACCCTCAGTACTGCCACTCCGACAGTGCAGCGCTCCCTCAGTACTGCCCCTCCGACAGTGCAAGGCTCCATCAGTACTGCCACTCCGACAGTGCAGCGCTCCCTCAGTACTGCCCCTCTGACAGTGGAGCGCTCCCTCAGTACTGCCCCTTTGACAGTGTAGCGCTCCCTCAGTACTGCCCTTCCGACAGTACTGCCGCTCCGACACTGCAGCGCTCCCTCAGTACTGGCCCTCCGACAGTGCAGCACTCCCTCAGTACTGCCCTTCCGACAGTGCAGCACTCCCTCAGTACTGCCGCTCCGACACTGCAGCGCTCCCTCAGTACTGGCCCTCCGACAGTACAGCGCTCCCTCAGTACTGGCCCTCCGACAGTGCAGCGCTCCCTCAGTACTGCCCCTCCAACAGTGCAATGCTGCCTCGGTACTGACCCTCCAACCGTGCAATGCTCCCTCAGTACAGCCCCTCCAACGGTGCTGCGCTCCCTCAGTACGACCCCTTTGACAGTGCAGCGTTCGCTCAATACTGTCCCTCCGACAGTACAGCACTCCCTCTGTACTGACCCTCCAAAAGTGCGGCGCTCCCTCAGTACTGCCCCTCCGACAGTGCAGCGCTCCCTCAGTACTGCCCCTCCGTCGGTGCAGCGCTCCCTCAGTACTGCCCCTCTGACATTTCGGTTCCCCCTCAGCACTGCCCCTCCGACAGTGCAACGCTCCCACAGTACTGCCCCTCCGACAGTACAGCGCTCCCACAGTACTGCCCCTCTGACATTTCGGCTCTCCCTCAGCACTGCTCCTCCGACAGTGCAACGCTCCCTCAGTACTGCCCCTCCGACAGTACAGCGCTCCCTCAGTACTGCCCTTCTGACAGTGCAACGTTCCCTCGGTACTGACCCTCCAACAGTGCACTGCTCCCTCGGTACTGACCCTCCGACAGTACTGCCCCTCCGACAGTGCAGCGCTCCCTCAGTACTGCCCCCCGACAGTACTGCCCCTCTGACATTTCGGCTCTCCCTCAGCACTACCCCTCTGACAGTGCAACGCTCCCACAGTACTGCCCCTCCGACAGTACAGCGCTCCCTCAGTACTGGCCCTCCGACAGTACAGCGCTCCCTCGGTACTGACCCTCCAACAGTGCAATTCTCCCTCGGTACTGACCCTCCAACCGTGCAGCGCTCCCTCATTACTGCCCCTCCGTCGGTGCAGCGCTCCCTCAGTACTGCTCCTCTGACATTTCGGCTCTCCCTCAGCACGGCCCCTCCGACAGTGCAAAGCTCCCTCAATACTGACCCTCCGACATTGCAGCGCTCCCTCAGTACTGCCCTTCTGACAGTGCAACGCTCCCTCGGTACTGACCCTCCAACAGTGCAATGCTCCCTCGGTACTGACCCTCCAACAGTGCGGCGCTCCCTCAGTACTGCCCCTCCGACAGTGCAGTGCTCCCTCAGTACTGACCCTCCAACAGTGCGGCACTCCCTCAGTACTGCCTCTCCGACAGAGCGGTGCTCCCTCAGTACTGCCCCTCTGACAGTACTGCCCCACGACAGTGCAGCGCTCCCTCAGTACTGCGCCTACGGCAGTGCGGCACTCCCTCAGTACTGCCCCTCCGACAGTGCAGCGCTCCCTCAGTACTACCCCTCCGACAGTGCAGCACTCTCTCAGTACTGCCCCTCTGACATTGCGGCTCACCCTTAGTACTGCCCCTCTGACAGTGCAGCACTCCCTCAGTACTACCCCTCCGACAGTGCAGCGCTCTCTCAGTACTGCCCTTCCGACAGTGCAGCACTCCCTCAGTACTGCCCTTCCGACAGTGCAGCACTGCCTCAGTACTGCTCCTCCGACAGTTCAGCACTCCCTCAGTACTGTCCCTCTGTCATTGCGGCTCCCCCTCAGTACTGTCCCTCCGAAAGTGCAACGCTCCCTCAGTACTGCCCCTCCAACGGTGCTGCGCTCCCTCAGTACGGCCCCTTTGACAGTGCAGCGTTCTCTCAATACTGCCCCTGCGACAGTGCAGCACTCCCTCGGTACTGACCCTCCAACTGTGCGGCGCTCCCCCGGTACTGATCCTCCAACAGTGCAATGGCCGCTCGGTACTGACCCTCCAACAGTGCGGCGCTCCCTCAGTACTGCCCCTCCGACAGAGCGGTGCTCCCTCAGTACTGACCCTCCGACAGTACTGCCCCTCCGACAGTGTGGCGCTCCCACATTACTGCCCCTCAGACAGTGCAATGCTCCCTCAGTACTGCCCCTCCAACGGTGCTGCACTCCCTCAGTACTGCCCCTCCGACAGTGCAACGCTCCCTCAGTACTGCCCCTCCAACGGTGCTGCGCTCCCTCAGTACTGCCCCTTTGACAGTGCAGTGCTCCCTCAATACTGCCCCTCCGACAGTGCAGCACTCCCACGGTACTGACCCTCCAACAGTGCGGCGCTCTCTCAGTACTGCCCCTCCGACAGTGCAGCACTCCCTCAGTACTGCCCCTCCGACAGTGCAGCGCTCCCTCAGTACTGCCCCTCCGTCGGTGCAGCGCTCCCTCAGTACTGCCCCTCTGACATTTCGGCTCTCCCTCAGCACTGCCCCTCCGACAGTGCAACGCTCCCTCAGTACTGCCCTTCCGACAGTGCGGCGCTCCCTCAGTACTGCCCCTCCGACAGTGCAGCGCTCCCTCAGTACTGCCCCTCCGACAGTGCAGCGCTCCCTCAGTACTGCCCCTCCGACAGTGCAGCGCTCATCAGTACTGCCCCTCCGACAGTGCAACGCTCCCTCGGTACTGACCCTCCAACAGTGCAATGCCCGCTCGGTACTGACCCTCCAACAGTGCGACGCTCCCTCAGTACTGCCCCTCCGACAGAGCGGTGCTCCCTCAGTACTGCCCATCCTACAGTCCTGCCCCTCCGACAGTGCAGTGCTCCCTCAGTACTGCCCCTCCGACAGTGCAGCGCTCCCTCTCTACTGCCCCTCTGACATTGCGGCTCCTCCTCAGTACTGCCCCTCCGACAGTGCAGCGCTCCCTCAGTACTGACCCTTTGACAGTGCAGCGCTCCGTCAATACTGCCTCTCCGACAGTGCACAACTCCCTCAGTATTGCCCCACCGACAGTGCCGCGCTCCTTCAGTACTGCGCCTCCGACAGTGCAGCGCTCCCTCGGTACTGACCCTCCAACAGTGCGGCGCTCCCTCAGTACTGCCCCTCCGGCAGAGCGGTGCTCCCTCAGTACTGCCCCTCCGGCAGAGTGGTGCTCCCTCAGTACTGCCCCTCCGACAGTGCGCCACTCCCTCAGTACTGCCCCTCCGACAGTGCAGCGCTCCCTCAGTACTGCCCCTCCGACAGTGCAGCGCTCCCTCACTACTGCCCCTCCGACAGTGCAGCGCTCCCTCAGTACTACACTGAGGTGTCAGCCTAGATCTGTGCTCAAGTCTCTGGAGTGGGACTTGGACCCACAACCTTCTGATTCAGAAGTTTGCGTTCCAATACTGAGGCACACCTGACACCGAATATACCGCACAAGTGTCAGTACATTACACAGTAATAATTAAATCGAGGGATTCAGATGGCACCTAAAACATCGAGATCTGAGCCCCAAGCCTTGTGATTTGTGTTTGGTATTATTTATATTATATTGGCAGATCTTCTGTGGCACTGCTGAGAGTAAGTCAGAGGATGTGTTTTACGCAAAGAGCGACACTGTTATGTGTGACGCGCAATCTATTATTCTGCTGCTGATATGGACGGAGAATCCAGTGTCTCAATTCTTGTCACAGGTTTTCTGCCTCCAGGGGTCAGTGAGACCATGATTGGTCTGAGGCAGATGCCGAGATCAGTCAGAACAAACCAGCAGGAAATAAGTTGCTTTGTTTGGGTGTTTTCGGTGTGAGGGCAGTGGTGAAGCAGCAGGTACTTCCTTGTGTTGGGGAAGTGTCTCTGTCATTTCAGAATGATTTGTAACTTTCCTTTTTTACAGTTTCTTTAACATGTCCAGTCTTTCACCTAAAGAGGGATGGATCCATTTCAAAACATTTATATCAATTGGCAAATATTAAGGATAATGATTTTTTTTAATTTTTGGAACAAAATACGCTCTGAAGTCTTGTGTGATGCCTGGGAGATTGGGTCTGAGACGGAGGATCTCACAGCAGGACAGTAGATACCAGTCAAAGCACCTCACAGATATCTGCTGTAAGACTGTGCAAAGCCTAGGATCTGTGGTGCAGCACCTGAACTGATATCGGGTCTGTTTCATAGAATTCAGCGCAGAAGCTGGCCATTTGGCCCAATGCCGGTGTTTAAGCTTCACAGCCGCCTCCCCATCAACATATTCGCCCTCTCCTTTCTCCCTCTCGCCTCCCCTTAAAGGCTTCTCTGTTATTTGCTTCAACCACTCCCTGTGAGAGCGAGTTTCACATTCTCACCCCTCTCTGGCTAAAGAAGTTGCTCCTAAATTCCCTACTGGACTTCTTGGTGACTATTTTATATTTATGGCCTCTAGTTCTGGTCTCGCTGTAAAGTGGAAATATCTTTTCTTCGTATACCCTGTCAAACCCTTTCATAATCTGAAAGACCTCCATCAGGTCGCCTCTCAGTCTTCTCTTTTCTGGAGAGCAGAATCTCAGTGGGTTCAATCTTCCCCGATAGTTACACCCTCTTAGTTCTGGTATCATCATTGTAAATTGCTTTAGATTTAGAGCCAACAGGAGATCGGGTTATTTTCCACAGTGAATTCTATAAATATTCACCAGTGCATACAAAATATCTATTTTTAAAACTATTTTCCTGTGGGTCGTGTGCTCTGACTAGTGTGTCGAATTGAAGAAAATGTTTTAATGTGATGCAATATGGGGCTGCTGCTGATCGGAGCGAGAGTGTGAAGCAGGCTGCCCATTCACCATCACACGTGGGCAGTGCAGGAATCGCAACCTGCACCTATACAGGTAACTTGTTAATTTGTGCTCGATTACTTTCTGTTCCAAGCCTGTTTGAGTTTGTTTGTCATTTCAGGTGTGGCGGGGCGTCAGGGCCCCCAAGGTCCGAGAGGGTTCCCAGGAGAGACGGGACTGCCAGGCCCCCCGGGTATCCCGAGCTTCCCGCAGGAAGCCACCCAATACACGCTGGGCTACCCAGATGGAGATGCGAGTAGGTCCAAGGCCTTATCTTGTTATAGCAGGACTCTGTACAGCGCGGTCCCAGTGCAGAGCTGTAGCTGGGAATGGGGAGTGGCCCCACTGTATGGTCAGCGGGTCAATGAGCAAAGGGCTGGTGGCACGGCAAATCATTGATTGTACAAATAATTGCAGTCACCTCTTTGAGGCAAAGCTGCTCCTTCCTAATCATCTCATCGCCGCAATGCTGCGACATTGTACACACAGATTCACAGGGCGGGGGATTGGGAGACAGGGCGGGGGATTGAGAAAGAGACAGGGCGGGGGATTGAGAGAGAGACAGCGTGGGGGATTGAGAGACAGGGCGGGGGATTGAGAGAGAGAGACAGGGCGAGGGATTGAGAGAGAGAGACAGGGCAGGGGATTGAGAGAGAGACAGGCGGGGGATTTGGGGGATTTAGAGATCGCTCTCCTCCCCACCCCCCCATGTTATCCGTCCCTCCCCGTTATTCCCTTCTCCCTCGGCGCATGTTTGAAGGCCGGAAGTTGTTGCTCTCGCTGCACTGCACTGGGTGTGGGCAGCCATCGGCAGCTCAGACTGGGGTAGCTAAGGCTAGGCCCCTGTGACACAGGCATGCCTGAGGGTCAGGGTTAGAACCTGGGGGTCAGGGTCAGAACCTGGAGGTCGTGGAGCCCAGCGGCAGTTTCCTGATCAAATTGAGCTCACATTTGGTGATGTCTGACGGCACAGCCTGTCCCCTGCCCCTTTCGACCGGGCAGCAAACACCGGGCCGGTATGGGGCGGATGGGGGAACCTCCTGGATGCCTTGAAGGAAGCAGGTGGCCAGGAGCTTGGGATTTAGGACAGGGTCAGGGTCGGACCAAACGGACACTCTGGGCAGCAGAGCAGGGCTGCGGGAATCTTTTGTTGGGCCGAAGGGTAGATGCAGAAACCCACCCCCATGTTTAACAATCTCCAAACTAAACTACCGAGAGAGTGTCTGTCCATCCAATATGGAGTGTGCTCACTCTCCCTGTTGGAACACACCCCATTCATCCAAACCCACACAGCGTGTGTCCAGGTTGGCAGAGCTTAGCTTCAGGGCTGGAACTGCTGGAGGTCAGTCCGCCAGCACGGAGCATGGGTCACCTGGACTGAACGAGCAGAATGCCAGCCCTCTGCGTCAGTTCCACCGCTCCAGGCTCGAGGGGCTGAATGGCTTCCTTGAGTAAGTCACTGGCCAATCAGCAGCAACCCTGGGACACTGCCGATCTGATTGGTTCAGGGATGGGATTACCCAGTCTGTCGCAGACCTCGCCGGGCAGTCCAGCTACCCTCCCGCAACCCAGTGAGGAAGGTGGTCCCTAGATTCTCGTCTGAAACACAGATTGCAAAGTGACGCAAATCAACATCTTGTTCCTATAAAACTTTCTGAAACATTGGAGTAGTATTCTGAAGGTGCTCGAGTTTCCAGTCAATTGAACATTTTATTGACTTGAACATTCCTGACGTGTTTTCCCAATGAAACAAAAAGGCATATTTACATAGAATGTAGCACAGAAACAGGCCATCCCACCCTGCCTGGTGTGTGCCAGTGGGCATGCTCCCCACAGGCCTCCTCCACACTGCCTCATCTTACCCCAGCAGTGTAACTTTCTATTCCCTTTTCCCTCATGTGTTTATCCAGCCTCCCCTTAAATGCATCGAGACTATTCCCCTCAACCGCTCCCTGTGGCAGCGAGTTCCACATTCTCACCACTCTCCTGAACTCCTCATTGGATTGGATTATCTTATATTGATGGCCTTTCGTTTTGGTCTCCCACACAAGTGGAAATACCTTTCCCTGTTGGAATGACTATGATTACTTCTCATCCTCAATGATGAGGAACAAATGAGTCTCCTTTCAGTATGTTCTCTGGCAGCAGCACAGCCCACTGTCAGCCAAGGGAAGCTCAACTCTCACATCGGCCCACATTCCCACCATCTTTACTCTGCACAGCAATTGCCTCCAGCTGCAGCTTTCTTGCCAGCAGACTTTTGGCAAGTTGCTCGCGTGTAATAAATATGTTAAAATAAAGTTTGAGGGAAGTACGAGTTAAGGGTGTCCAACAACCCAAGAAAGCAGGTGCCAGAAATTATCGTGGGGAGGGGGGTCCGCGGTGAAACGCTGTAAGTGTCCCGTTACACCGTGTATCTAGACTTACCGGCAATTTTCTGACAAAGATACAGTGAGAGATTGACATTGTGATGTGCATTGGCCATCGGGTGCTGGCCAGACAGCGCCTGTAACATGGGGCAGCAGCAGCCATTGGCACCATTTACAGGGGCACCATCATCATGGCAGTGATCTGTGACGGACTGCAAACGCACAGGTCGTCACTATTTAGGGATTAACCATGGGGCACGGCAAGATTGTGGATGGAATGACGCCCAGTGTCACTGACAGGCATACATTGTGTCCTATAAAACTCACATAGCCACAGAAGTCTTAACTATTTTTTCCTGGAGTAAAAGAATTTGCAGGGCCATGGGGAAAGGGCGGGGAGTGGGACTCGCTGAAGGGCTCTTGCAGAGAACCGGCACGGGCTCGACGGGCCGAATGGCCTCCTCCTGTGCTGTGACCATTCAATGATTCTAACCCTGCCGAGCAGCGGATCATTGCGTTCATGTCAACCCCAGCATTTGCGCAGAAGAGGACAGGACATTGATTCTCTCCGATACTGGCAGTGTCCAGAGCTCACAGGAGATGTGTCGGTGACTGGTCAGTGGAGGTGCTGATAACAGGAGGACGGGACTGGAGGGCAGTGTGTGGGGAACTGAAGGCTATCTTCCTGAGAATCATCTCGCTCAGCAAACCTGGGAACAAATAGCAGATGGGACAGGGCTTCATTGATACACGTTGGGGCTCCCAGCTAAACTCCCTGGCATATGTCAATGGAAAAGTTTGTCATCTCATGAGTGGTATCGAACCATCGGAATGAAATAATGCCAAGGCGTCATCTCCTGACGGGTATCCTAGCAACCCTGAACCCTGACCTGTTGAGAAACCCTTGGAGAGGGTGCGGAGGAGATTGATCAGAATGATTCCAAGGATGAGGAACTTCAGTTATGTGGAGAGACTGGAGAAACTGGGATTGTTCTCCTTAGAGCGGGGAAGGTTAAGGGGAGATGTAATAAAAGTGTTCAAACATATGAGGGGTTTTGCAAGAGCAGATAGGCAGAACCTGTATCCACTGGCAGAAGGGTCAGTAACCAGAGGACACAGATTTTTGCTAATTGGCAAAAAAAGAAAAAAGGAGAATATTTTTACGCAGCGAGTTGTTGTGATCAGGAACACGCTGCCTGAAAGGGCGGTGAGAGCAGATTCAATAATAACTTTCAAAAAAGAATTGGATAAATATTTGAAAAGGAAAAATTTGCAGGGCTATGGGGGAAGTGGAACTAACTGAATAACTGTTTCAGAGCTTTCAGCACTGCACTGGGAGTATCACCCCAGATTTGCTTTGCACTTGAGTGGGACATGAACCCACAACCTTCTGACTCAGAGACGAGAGTGCTGCCCACTGAGCCACAGCTGATAAGGGAGAGTTTGATCGATATTTGAGGGAGTGCGTGATTGAGGGGCATTCGTTTTGGAATCAGCTCGATGGACTGTGGGATCTTTTCTGTTCCTGTAATGTTCCTCTGTCAGCAGATGTCTGGGAGCGTGTTGTGGGACTTCCTTCTGATATGCTGCATGGATAGACTCCAAGGGGGAGGAAGAAGGAAGATGAGAATAAAATAATGTGGTGACAATACTGATAATAATGGACTGTTTACTCTCATTGATTGATTTTTCTTCCCATGTCCAGCTGAGGAGCCATTGCCTACCACCAGGACTGACACTGTGCTGAGAGGCCTCCCGGGGCCTGTGGGAAATCGAGGTCCACCTGGATTACCAGGTAACATCACTGCTTTACCTTCACACATGTCCTGGCCGAGCCTTTTTAATCAGACTGTGATGTAAAGCAATGATCACATGGCAGGAACAGTTGGGTGCTTGATGAATACCTTGGGCATACAGTTCGGTTGTAAGGTGACGCTTGCTGCTGGGTTGATCACACACACTGAGAATGTAGAGATTCTTTGAAAGCAAGTGATTTTAGCAATGTAGTTCTGTGGGGGGCCAATGGAGGAGCAGTTCGGGCTCACATCCGCATACCCCGAGCTGGGTCCAGTCTCAGCTGTGTCACTGTCGGGAGGGGGTAGCACAAAGCCAAGGTTACCCTCACAGGGCCAAGGCGACTAGAGGAGAGGGCAGCTCAGAGCAGCCAGCTTCTGAATCTTCTGTCAGAGCCTCAGCACCAGCAACCCCAGCCACTTTCCCAGCTGGGGACTGTATGTGGTGATGGGAGATAGTGAGAAACGAGATGGGGAGGAAGTGCAATAGAAGAATAACCGGGGAAATAAGTTTGATAAGTTAGCATTGCAAACTGAGGAAGGATAAAGGCAGACATAACTTGCATTTATATAGCGCCTTGCACAACTTCAGGATGTCCCAAAGTGCTTTACAGCCAATTAAGTACTTTTTGAAGTGTGGTCACTGTTCTAATGTAGGAAACGCGGCAGTCAATTTGCTCACAGCAAGCTCCCACAAACAGCAATGTGATGATCAGTTCATCTGTTTTTTGATGATGTTAGTTGAGGGATAAATATTGACCAGGACACCAGGAGAACTCCCCTGCTCTACTTTGAATAGTGCCGTGGGATATTTTGCGTACACCTGAGAGGGCAGATGGGGACTTGGTTTAACATCTCAATTGAAAGACGGTCCCTCCGACAGTGCAGCACTCCCTCAGCACTGCACTGGAGTGTCAGCCTGAATTTATATACTCGAGCCTCTGGAGTGGGACTTGACCCACAAGCTCTGACACTACCACTGAGCAGATCCAGCACTGAGTGTTCACCATGCTAAAGTTAATAAAAATCATCGGTGAACTACTGACATCATAGGACCTGATTTGCATATTTTACTGAGGCTCCTGCCTATTGTTGGGCCTCCAATCAGAGGGGATCCCAGCACAGGAGCACCTCTGCAAGTGGGAGGCAAGTGAGG
The DNA here is from genome assembly GCF_044704955.1 of Pristiophorus japonicus. NCBI lineage: Eukaryota > Metazoa > Chordata > Chondrichthyes > Pristiophoridae > Pristiophorus > Pristiophorus japonicus. The sequence continues at coordinate 67,008,808 of NC_091992.1, read as the reverse complement.
CCGAAGGAACACTGGGCCTGCACTACTCCAGGTTCGGGTCCATCTTTCCCCACTCATGGAAGGCCTAGCAATCCCAGGGCCGTGTAAAGGAATGAGTCCCTGTCTCCTTTTCCTCTCCATAATGCTTGGAAAATAAATTTTCCCCAAGTGTAACCGACAGGACTATTGGAGTCGTAATGCTTCTGTTGAATAGATATACAAGGCACAATGGAAGATAGGGTATAAAGTGGCACTTGAATGGAGAGATTGAGGGTAATTGTTTTTTGAGGAAGGAGCTGATAAGTGTAGTTTTGAAGGGCTGGATTTTACCAACTTTGGCGGGTCCGTGACGGGCGATGTCGGTGGTGGGTCCCGACCCGCTGTGTAATGATTTTCCCTTGATTGGGCTTGTTAATCCCACCCAGCGAGTTTCCCGGCCAATTGAAGGAAGCGAATTTGATGACCCATCATCAACCGGTTTCCTTAAAGGGGCCATGTCCACATTGATTTTAACATTTGTTCTACAGCATGACTCCATCACTGGGCACGGCCTCTGTTTCCTCCCCCTACACTTACTCTGCCAGTTACTGGGTTCTGAACGATTTTGTTGCCCTGATTACCCTGAGGAAAGGCTGAAATATCTATTTCAAATATTTACTGTGTTTGACTGATGAATAGAATTTTTGCCCGTGTTGAAAGCTGCCACATCCTGGTCAATTTTCCCAACAACCCTTTAAAAGGAGTGCCTGCCACAGAGCGAACAGTGATGGATCCATTGGAGGTGAAGCTGATCAACTGAGGCTGATCCGGCACACATTAAATTCGCAGCTCCCGATCCCCATCTGGTCCACACACTGCAATACCTGGCCGCTATCACTATGTAACTTACCCCAGAGCCTATCCCTGGGCTCATTCAGCAGGAAAGGATGTACTATTTGACCAGAGGCAAGACCTTGATTGCTGGACTGAGTTTCAGTACTTGATTTAGTGAAGCTCGCCTCTATAAAGGACTCTCTCAGGCCCGGCACAGAGCAGGCACAGACTGCAGTTCCTGAAATAGGTGCAGTTACATTTGAGGCTGGCCACTGAATGCAAGCTTTTGTCTTTGATGCAGAACATGCTGGGATGGAGCCGTAACTAAGGTGCAAAGCTGAATGTAAATTTAAACGCTGATGAACCAAAGTGACTCGAGAATTAACAATTCCAAAAAAATAAGTTCAATCTTGATAGTGTAAAATAATTTTTGAGTGAGTAAATGCAAATGTTCGGAGACTGCTGCTCACTCGCCATATCTGGCTCAAATGAGAAGAATGAAATGTTTTGTTATTTGTGTATCTAGGGCCTCCTGGAACTCCTGGATCTGCTGGGCCAACAGTGAGTCATTTCATCATTAGTTGCTCACCTCACATTCAATAGCCGTCATAGCAATATGTAAAACGACCCACGTCTGGGCAGCTGTTTTGTTCAAACGTATTTGCAACGGTATCTGACATATTGCAGAGCATGGTCCCCTCTACTCAAGGCTTCAGGCCTACCCAGAGATGGCTCACTAAAAATTGTCCCTTCAATTAACAGTTGAGAGCAGTTGTTCTTACTGCTCCTTCATTGGTCTGCTTTCCCTTACACTCCCCTCTCACCGGAACCGGGCCCTCCTTCCCACCGGGGCCTCCCTCCCACCGGGAACAGGACACTCCCTCCCACCGGGCACTCCCTCCCACCGGGATCTCCCTCCCACCGGGCACTCCCTCGCACCGGGAACAGGACACTCCCTCCCACCGGGATCTCCCTCCCACCGGACCCTCCCTCCCACCGGGAACTCCCTCCCACCGGGTCCTCCCTCCCACCTGGTACTCCCTCCCACGGGGAACTCCCTCCCACCAGGCCCTCCCTCCCACCGGGAACTCCCTCCCACTGGGCCCTCCCTCCCAGCGGGAACTCCCTCGCACCGGGAACACGGCACTCTCTCCCACCGGTATCTCCCTCCCACTGGGCCCACCCTTCCACCGGGAACAGGACACTCCCTCCCCCCCACCAGGCACTCCCTCGCACAGGGAACAGGACATTCCCTCCCAGCAGATACCTGGAACTCCCTCGCATCTGGAACCAGGAACTCCCTCCCACCGGGCCCTCCCTCCCACCGGACACTCCCTCCCACCGGGAACAGGACACTCCTTCCCACCGGGAACCAGGAACTCCCTCCCACCAGGCACTCCCTCCCACTGGGAACAGGACACTCCCTCCCACCAGGAACCAGGAACTCCCTCCCACCGGGCCCACCCTTCCACCGGGAACAGGACACTCCCCCCCCCCCCCCCACCAGGCACTCCCTCGCACAGGGAACAGGACAATCCCTCCCAGCGGATATCTGGTACTCCCTCGCATCTGGAACCAGGAACTCCCTCCCACCGGGAATAGGGCATTCCCTCCCACCGGGCCCTCCCTCCCACCGGACACTCCCTCCCACCGGGAACAGGACACTCCCTCCCACCGGGAACCAGGAACTCCCTCCCACCGGGCACTCCCTCCCACCGGGAACAGGTCACTCCCTCCCACCAGGCACAGGGTGGGTTCAGGTCAGACTCTCAATGTGCACCCCTGTCTGATTACTGGAGCTAATTTGTTTGTAATGCTGTAGCGAATAGGACACAATGAGCCGAATGGACTCCTTCGATGTTGATACGGCTATGGTGCTCACCTCTGGTGCAATCCCTGCCGCCAGATTTTTTCATATGCCGGGTGCCCGACATTCAACCTAGGAGGGGGGCTGGAGGAATGATCACTCCCATCTCATCACATTGCAAAATTGGGCCCGCACCTACTCCAGAAGCAGGCCGATGACATAATTTTGGGAAGCTTCAAGAAATCCTGGGACAGTGCAATGATGGAGATCTGACATAATGGGTCAATTGGCCTCTTTTTCCTTTCCGTTGCACCGGGGAGTTGATTGGAACATGCACCCTAGTCAGTCACATAAGCCCTTGACTCCGATCATCAAGTCAGCAGGGGAGGAATCATAAGTTTCTCCAGATGGGTGAGCTGGATGGATCGAAAACCCTCCCTTATTGATATTGTGTCAGTTTGGCTGAGTTGGAAATGCACTCTCCCTTGAATCAGAAAGTGCGAGTTTCTGTCCCTGCTGCACAGGGTTTGGGTCAGTACTGAGGGAGTTCTGCATTGTTCGAGGGGGCGCATTATGTGCCTGCTCCTGTTCAAGTGGATACAAAAATATTCCTATTCAAAGAAGAAAGTTTTGGTTTACTGGCCAAGGTTGCTCTCTCAACCAACACCACCAAAAACCAACAGATTACCAGATCACTTATCTCAGTCGCTGTTTATGAGACATGGCTGTTGCACTTGCCATCCAAACAACAATGTCTACCTCAAAAGTAATTTACTGGATGTGAAATGTTCTGGGATGTCCTGAGGTGACTAGGTGCTGTACAAATGAAAGTTCTTTCTGACTTATTGCTGACCACCAACCGTTGGACTGGGGTCATGGAGGTCGCGTTAAAAAGCACGTGTCTGTAACCTCAATGTGATGGAAATATTTTCTAAAGAAAGAACCTTCATTTATATAGCACCATATCACATGCTCAGAATGTCCCAAAATACTTTCCCTTTACTTGTGTTTAAAATGCAGTGATGTTTGGTAAACAAGGCATCATTTCACACCACGCAAGGTGATACAAACATCAAATGAGACGAATGGCCAGTTAATATATTTGGTTGAAAGAAGAATGTTGTACAGGAATGCAAGAAAACCTCCCCTGCTTTTCTTCAAATAGTGCCATGGAATCTTTTACACCCACTTGAGCAAGCAGATGAGGCCTTGGTTTAATACCTCCAACAGTGCAGCACTCCCTCAGTACTGCACGGAGTATTGTCCTCGAGCTGAGTTCTGTAATGAGGCAGTGAGACTAATTACTGGCTCAGAGCAAGAGTGCGACCAACTGAGACAGCCTGACACCTCCTAGATTAAAGCTGACGTGACAAATGATCCTTATTTACTGCCACAACAGAACATGACAGCGCGCAGTTAATGTGTATTATTAATATCATCGGATGACCAAGAACATGAACTAAATCCGTCACTGGCACCCTCGTGAAGGAACTGCTACCTGACTATTATGGACTAGCGTGGTTTCATTGTTTACAAATTGTCTGATTATTAACGACTTCTTTTAAAATACGGTAGCAGGTTTGGTGTGGCTATTCTCACAGAGAAATCGCATTATTAAATGTACTTGCTGACATTCTATATAAAGGATCAGACTGATACGATTCTGTGGGGTTGTTATTTTAATTGCAGGGCAGCCCAGGGAGCAGCGGCCTGCTGGGTCTGAAAGGGGATCCAGGGGACAGAGTAAGTGCTGCCTTTTCATTACCCGCCGGTTGGTCCTGTTACAGTAAAACCAAAGGTATTATTTTGGAAAGGGGATAATTCACTTTCTGTATCTCTCAGCAAATGATCAAAATAGGGGGAAGGAGTCATCCATTTGCCGCTGATAGCAAAATTCTAAAGAGGCTGCCCATGTTTGATTCACCACTACTGGTGAATAGAGCACAGCTTTCCCCGCTGTGGACCATCTCCATCGTTCACTCATTTTAGTCAAAACAATTAGACACAAGTAGAACACAAGGTAACCACTCTCATTCATTATGTGATCAGTAGCCCAATCAATGAGCAATATTACTTAATGTATAAAGCTTAAGGAGTAAAACAGGGGTAAAACAGGCCAATATGGGAATGTATCTGTTGTGTCCCCGTTTCTTTATTTGATATTCCTCCTCCCCGTGCTGTCTCTTTGCTCTTCTGTACAGTCACCTAAGAACTCACTTTTAGAGTGGAAGCAAGTCTTCCTCAATTTCAAGGGACTGCCTATGATGATGATGATGTTTGCGAGGTAATTCCTTTGCCTCTGGCTGATGAGGTTTCGAACACGGCCTAATTCTTCGGATGAGATTGCATCCTCTGGAGGAGCCTTACATTCCTACATATGTTGTCAGGCACCATGAACCTATGAATCCGTCAGTTCCTCCATATTAATGTTGGACTTCTAACTAAGAAATAATAAATCTTACCATCGATTACATGTTCTCTTTAATATTCATGAATAGGGGGTTGCTCACTGCAGGTAGGATATCTCAGACTGCAGAAATCCAGCGATCTATGTTTCTGGTGATACTCCACCAACACGCACCATCGGAGGCCCGTTACTGTGATCTGCTGGGGGTTATGGACGGGAATAACCTTCCTCTGATGCTTTGAACATACTGCGACTGAAGTTATTATTCGTCGCAATGGAATGTTCCTTTAATCCAACACAAAGAAATGCTGCTGTGATAATCTGCTGAGATTCATCTGACATCTGTCTGGTTGTGTACATAAAAAGCCTTGTCAATGGGAATTTATGATCAGGCGCCTGGATTTGATAAAGTTGATTAATTCCCATGGAGTTGCACATTGATGTACATATACATGCGATTCTGTCCAATCTATTATTATGATACACTGATCCGTATCTGTCCCATGACAGTCTGTTCTGCTACACAGACTGATTGATAGTTAGTAGGAAATATCAGGTTTTGTTTGCTTCTCAGTGTTCAGTGGGGTAAGGAATATGCTCTCTCTCTAATCAAAAGCAAAGATTCCATTGGATAATCTCTGTCCGTAGTCAGCAGCGAGCGAGAGAGCAAGGCAGGAACAAAGACAGCCCTTTGCTCCGCCCCTCAACTCTGTGTATCAGGATTGGCCTGCTGAGGTGCCAATCAAAGTTACAACCCAGATTGAAATGTGCCTCCTATGATGTTGCCCTCGGCTCCTATATATCTTGTTCAGCAAAGCCTCCTAGGCACATTGACTGAAACTCATTCTATCAGCATGGTGTGAAATATTCAGCAGCAAATTTAGTCACCTTTATTGTCCCAAAGCTGATGTAATGTGCAAAAGTTCACAGTTTGATGACCGTTCCATGTGTGGGGTCCCAGTCATGAGCCATTCTGATTAACATTCTAAATGACTTTATAAATATGAAGTCAAAAAATGTTAAGCTGGTGGCAGGTGGGCTGAATATCAGCGCAATCCTGGCGGGGAGAAGGGTCACAATTTCGGGCACAAACCAGACCTGCTGCGTTTCTGCGAAAGTTCTATGATATGGAAACTGGTACTCACGAGACTGCCTGCTCTATCTTCCACTGCCACCAGAGCTGTAGTCAGTGCCTCCCTGGAGATAGTGTCTTGGACCCAACTTTCCACTGGATCAAGACCTTGCTCAGCTAAGCCCGTGTGGTAACCGGTGTGCAACGACCACCCCACGTTAAAAGAACTCACGCACAGACATCTTCCACTCTGTTAACATGAAGTTCACGACCTGGAACGTCAGGACCCTCATGGACAACTCCAACAGCGACAGGCCGGAACACCGCACCGTCATAGTTGCCCGGGAACTTGGACGCTTTGATATCGACATCGCTGCCCTAAGCGAGACCCAGCGGGCAGGGGAAGGCCAACTCAAGGAACAAGTTGGAGGTTACACCTTCTTCTGGAAAGGGAAACCAGAGAAAGAACACCGCCTTCTGGGAGTCGGCTTCGCCATCAAAAACGAGCTGGTCGACCGCCTCAAAAACTCCCCCTGTGGGGCTAACGAACGCCTCATGACTCTTCGACTCACCCTATCCCGGAATCATTGCACCACAGTCATCAGTGTGAACGCCCCAACACTCGAAGCAACAGATGAGACCAAAGAGGGTTTCTACTCCAACCTCGAAAAATCCCTGTCCTGCGTCCCCGTGGACGACAAACTGATCCTCCTCGGTAACTTCAGTGCCAGGGTCAGCAAGGACACAGCCCTCTGGGGAGGCGTGATTGGCAGAGAGGGGGTGGGGAAAGCCAACTCCAGCTGTACCCTACTCCTGACAAAATGTTGAGAACATGAACTTGTCATCACCAAACCTTGTTCCGCCAGAGGGACAACTACAAGGCATCGTGGCAACACCCTCGCTCCAAACACTGGCACCTGCTCGACTACGTCATCATCTGATGTGCGCATCACCCGCGCCATGACAGGAGCTGGTGACTGCTGGATGGACCACCGCCTAATCCGATCCATCAATGACATCAACATAGCCCCAAAGCAGAGGGGGCAGCAGAAGCAGTGCCGCAAAAAAGTCAATGCCGGGGCACTCAAAGACCCAGCTAAGAGAGCCCTCTACAGTCAGCGCCTCACAGCTAACCTGGCGTGACTTGATGGCCCCGAAACACAGAATGCCCACAGCACTTGGTCTGCTCTCCAGGCCTCTATAACCAGTGCCTGTGAAGAGACACTCGGTCACTCAACCAGGAAACACCAGGACTGGTTTGATGAGAATGATCAGGAGATCCAAGAGCTAATAGATCACAAGCGCAGGACATTTCTGAGCCTTAAACAACAACCCAACTCGGGAGCAGAAAAGCAGCATTACAGATGGCTCAAGGCTGAGGTCCAACAAAAAACCCGGGACCTAAAGAACAGGTGGTGGATGGAGAAAGCACAGGAGATACAGCAGCTGGCCGACAGCCATGATGTGCAAGGATTGTTCATCGCAGTCAAGGCCACCTACGGTCCAAACACACAAAGCCACACCCCACTGCTGACCAAGAATGGGGAAACACTCATCAAGGACACCGAGGCAGTCAGGGCCTGCTGGAAGGAGCACTTCGAAGATCTCCTCAATCGAGACTCTGCCTTTGACTCGAGTGTTCTCGACTCCATCCCGCAACATGCTACCTGCCACCACCTCAGTAAGACCCCAACACTGCACGAGGTAGAAAAAGCCATAATACAACTTAAAAACATCAAGGCTATGGGTGGGATGAAATCCCTACTAAGGCACTGAAGTATGGCGGAGAGGCACTTTTGGCGCGAATGCATGACCTCATCTCTCTCATCTGGAGGGATGAGAGCATGCCGGGAGATCTCAGAGATGCAGTGATCGTGACCATGTTTAAAGAAGGGGACAAGTCCGACTGCGGCAACTACAGAGGAATCTCCCTGTTATCAGTCACTGGGAAAGTCATCGCTCGAGTCCTCCTCAACCATCTTCTCCCTGTGACCGAGGAGCTCCTCCTGGAGTCACAGTGCGGATTTCGTCTCCTACGGGGCAAAATGGACATAATATTTGCAGCGCGACAGCTGCAGGAAAAATGTAGGGAACAGCGCCAGCCCTTATACATGGCCTTCTTCGACTTGACAAAGGCCTTTGACACTGTCAACCACGAGGGTCTATGGAGCGTCCTCCCCCATTTCGGATGCCCCCAAAAGTACGTCACCATCCTCCGCCTGCTCCACGACAACATGCAGGCCGTGATCCTTACCAACGGATCCATTACAGACCCAATCCACATCCGGACCGGGGTCAAGCAGGGCTGCGTCATTGCCCCAACCCTCTTCTCAATCTTCCTCGCTGCCATGCTCCATCTCACGGTCGACAAGCACCCCGCTGGAGTGGAACTAAACTACAGAACCGGTGGGAACCTGTTCAACCTTCGCCGTCTCCAGGCTAGGTCCAAGACCACCCCGACCTCTGTCATCGAGCTACAGTACGCGGACGACGCCTGCGTCTGCGCACATAGAGGCTGAACTCCAGGACATCGTCGACGTATTTACTGAGGCATACGAAAACATGGGCCTTACGCTAAACATCAGTAAGACAAAAGTCCTCCACCAGCCTATCCTCGCCACACAGCAATGCCCCCCAGTCATCAAGATCCACGGCACGGCTCTGGACAACGTGGACCACTTCCCTTATCTCAGGAGCCTCCTATCAACAAGAGCAGGCATTGACGACGAGATCCAACACTGCCTCCAGTACGCCAGTGCAGCCTTCGGCCACCTGAGGAAAAGAGAGTTTGAAGACCAAGCCCTCAAAACTGCCACCAAGCTCATGATCAACAGGGCTGTAGTAATACCTGCCCTCCTGTATGGCTCAGCGACATGGACCATGTACAGTAGACACCTCAAGTCACTGGAGAAATACCACCAACGATGTCTCCGCAAGATCCTACAAATCCCCTGGGAGGACAGACGCACCAACGTTAGTGTCCTCGTCCAGGCCACCATCCCCGGCATTGAAGCACTGACCACACTTGATCAGCTCCGCTGGGCAGGCCACATTGTCCGCATGCCAGACACGAGACTCCCAAAGCAAGCGCTCTACTCGGAACTCCTTCGTGGTAAATGAGCCAAAGATGGAAACGTTACAAGGACACCCTCAAAGCCTCCCTGATAAAGTGCAACATCCCCACAGATACCTGGCCAATGACTGCCCTAAGTGGAGGAAGTGCATCCGGGAGGGCGCTGAGCACCTCGAGTCTCGTCGCCGCGAACATGCAAAAATCAAGCGCAGGCAGCAGAAGGAGCGTGCGGCAAATCAGACTCCCCACCCACCTCTTCCCTCAACGACAATCTGTCCCACCTGTGACAGAGACTGTGGTCCTTGTATTGGACTGTTCAGCCACCTAAGAACTCATGTTAAGACGGACTGCCTATGATGATGATGGTGGAAGTAGAGGCATTGGCTAGTTCCTGGTGGAGGACTGTTCCGATGTAGGTTCCCGTGAAGCTGCCACGTGCTCCATTGGTGCCTGCAATGACGGGAAAAGTTCCCTGGTGTCGCAGCAAATGAGAGCTGTAGACTCGAGACTCACACCTCATCAGCTGCCACATATCCTCGGAGATTGTCCTCGGAGCCAGCACGTAGATTGAACATCTGTATTTTTAGTGAGTACGCATGAGTCTCATCCCCATGAGCCCGAAGCCATGGGAAGCTTTGCCTCCTGCCTCCGCTGGGAGGGTGGCAGGTCCTCACCAGCACTATATGATTCCCCCTGGTGCATGGAAGTGATCCAGGGGTGATGATGAGGGGTTTGGGGCAGGGACTCGCTCCACGACTCCCGAGTGGCCTGGTCCTCATCATCATCATTATTGCCATGGTTGACGAAGAAGGAATTTATTGCCTGCTCCTCCGCCTCATCATCATCTTCCTCCTCCTGTACTTCACAGTCATCATCATCATAGGCAGTCCCTCGGAATCGAGGAAGACTTGCTTCCACTCTAAAAGTGAGTTCTCAGGTGACTGAACAGTCCAATATGGGAATTACAGTCTCTGTCACAGGTGGGACAGATAGTCATTGGAGGAAAGGGTGGATGGGAAGACGGGTTTGCCGCACGCTCTTTCCGCTGCCTGCACTTGATTTCTGCATGCTCTCGACGATGAGACTCGAGGTGCTCAGCGCCCTCCCGGATACTCTTCCTCCATTTAGGGCGGTCTTTGGCCATGGACTCCGAGGTGTCGGTGGGGATGTTGCATTTTATCAAGGAGGCTTTGAGGGTGTCCTTGAGACGTTTCCTCTGCCCATCTTGGGCTTGCTTGCAGTCTAGGAGTTCCGAGTAGAGCGCTTGCTTTGGGAGTCTTGTGTCAGGCATGCAAACAATGTGGCCCGCTCAACAGAGCTGGTCGAGTGTGGTCAGTGCTTCGATGCTAGGGGATGTTGGCCTGGTCCTCACAGTACCATCATTTTAAACGAGATTTATTTCAATCACTATTCCAATGGATATGCAAATTAGCTGCGCAGGAAACTCTCCTGTAAACACCTCGCTAGACCACTCGTAGGCACAACTTCCAATGGTGTAAAGGTTCTGGAACTCGCAGCATGGAAATTCAGGGCACAATAATCTAACAACTGAAATCAGACTGACTGAAGTATACCTAGATCTTTTATAGAAGAGCACTTATATTTTCCAAACTCTAGTCCTCTGTCACAATTTTCCTTTCCACAGAATCTTGAAAAACTAAACTCATTGTGAGGTGGGGAAAGGGAAAAGGGAATGGAGTTTTTACAATATGTGCGGGACTCCATTCTTACATAACAAGCGAGGAATCACTGTTTATTAATGGAATGTCAGTCAGAACAATTAAAATAAGTAAGTGTAGGGGAACATCTAGGCAATAACGATCACAAGATAATGCGGTTTAAGGTAAAGATTGAGAAAGACATAAGTAAGACAAAGACCAAAGTAATAGCAAAAGCTAATTCTGAGAGGATGAGAATAGAGCTAAAAAAAATTGACGAAGAGATAGAGCAGCAGTGGGAAATGTTTTAAAAGGTGATTGTTAGATCATTAGTGAACAATAGAGTTCAAAAGAAATATATTCTGCTCAGAAAACAAGAACAAACTATCCAATAGTGAAACACCATGGATTACTAAAGATATAAGGGTAAAATTGAAACTAAAGAAAGAGGTGTACACTAAGTGCATAGACAACAAAGGTGAAGATGACAAAAGAGGATACGAAGAGGTTAGGAACAAAGTCAAATGAACAATTATGAAAGCAAAGAGAAACTATGAAATTAAACTGTCAGGAAATATAAAAAAGAAAGAGTAAATTATTCTACATAAATAACAAAATGAAAATCAGGATTATGGATAGGGCTGCTAAGGAATGCTCGAGATAAACTTACAGGTTACGACAGCGAAATGGCAAAATTATTAAATACAAAAGCAAAATCCTGCGGATGCTGGAATCTGGAATAAAAACAGAAAATGCTGGAAATCTCAACAGGTCAGGCAGCATCTGTGGAGAGAAAGCAGAGTTAACGTTTCTCTTCATTATTAGTTACTTTGCCTCAGTAATTACCAGGGGAAATAATATGGTGGGCATGACTTCAGAATAAAGAATCAACAAAAGATATAAAGACAGTTAAGAAAGAAAGGAGGGGGATAATTGATAAACTAATCAAACTTAAAGAGGATAAACCCCCTGGATGGATTGCATCGTGCATGTTAAAAGAAGTTAGGGAAGAGATAACAGAGGCACTATTACATACATATACAAATTCATTAAAAGAGGGAATTGTGTCAGAGGACTGGCGAACATCTTACATGTTTCCTATATTTAAAAAGGGAGAAAGAACAAGTCCAGGGAACTACAGACCAGTTAGTTTAATGATGGTGGTAAGAAAGATAATGGAATATTTATTCAAAGATGTGATAGAAAAACATCTAGAAACCAAAAACATAATAACGAGCAGTCAGCATGGATTTCAAAAGTGAAGGCCTTGCTTGATGACAAGGGTAATGCAGTAGATGTAATATATTTGAATTTTCAAAAGGCCTTTGATATGGTGCAGCATTGTAAACACATGGCGAAGGTCAGAGCATGTGGAGACCCCTACGTTTACTTCTCTTATCTGGTCTAGTTTATTTCTCATTACTAGATCCACCAGTGATTCCTCTCTTGTTGGACTTCTTATGTATTGGGTAAGAAAGGCGCCCTGAGCACATTGTTAAACGCTCCACTGCCTCCCCTTTCCTCTTTCCCTGCCTCACAATGAGTGTGGTTTTCCAAGATTCCGTGGAAATATAAATTGTGACAGAGGACTAGTTTGGAAAATGTTACTCCTCTCTAAAAAAGGCACCAGAGATATATAACTTTCAGGATATAAGAGCTACCAATAGCCCGGCCATCCTGCTGATCAATAGGGACACAGATCCAGGGCCCAGTGGAATGTCGAAAGGTGAAGTTGACTTGCCTGAGCCAGCCATCCCTCAGGGCAACACTACACGCCTGGCCTCCGGCCTTCCCTCTCAGAGAACCACACCAGGGGCATGTGGGCGGTGAGACCAGGTTGCCCAGGAACAAGCTCCAGAGATACAGTCAGCAGTGGCTCCATCCCAGGGGCAAGCTGTCAGGAGCAGAGGACCACCTCAGTCCCATGACCCTTCTGTAGAGCAGGAACAGCTAATCACCTCTGGCGATACTGGCACGCAGGTTGCACAGGGAGAAGCACTGTAATGGGAGACAGATAGACACCTATGGAAGAATGAAACATAGAAACATAGAAACATAGAAAATAGGTGCAGGAGTAGGCCATTCGGCCCTTCTAGCCTGCACCGCCATTCAATGAGTTCATGGCTGAACATTCAACTTCAGTACCCCATTCCTGCTTTCTCGCCATACCCCTTGATCCCCCTAGTAGTAAGGACCTCATCTAACTCCTTTTTGAATATATTTAGTGAATTGGCCTCAACAACTTTCTGTGGTAGAGAATTCCACAGGTTCACCACTCTCTGGGTGAAGAAGTTCCTCCTCATCTCGGTCCTAAATGGCTTACCCCTTATCCTTAGACTGTGACCTCTGGTTCTGGACTTCCCCAACATTGGGAACATTCTTCCTGCATCTAACCTGTCTAACCCCGTCAGAATTCTATATGTTTCTATGAGGTCCCCTCTCATTCTTCTGAACTCCAGTGAATACAAGCCCAGTTGATCCAGTCTTTCTTGATAGGTCAGTCCCGCCATCCCGGGAATCAGTCTGGTGAACCTTCGCTGCACTCCCTCAATAGCAAGAATGTCCTTCCTCAGGTTAGGAGACCAAAACTGTACACAATACTCCAGGTGTGGCCTCACCAATGCCCTGTACAACTGTAGCAACACCTCCCTGCCCCTGTACTCAAATCCCCTTGCTATGAAGGCCAACATGCCATTTGCTTTCTTAACCGCCTGCTGCACCTGCATGCCAACCTTCAATGACTGATGTACCATGACACCCAGGTCTCTTTGCACCTCCCCTTTTCATAATCTGTCACCATTCAGATAATAGTCTGTCTCTCTGTTTTTACCACCAAAGTGGATAACCTCACATTTATCCACATTATACTTCATCTGCCATGCATTTGCCCACTCACCTAACCTATCCAAGTCGCTCTGCAGCCTCACAGCATCCTCCTCGCAGCTCACACTGCCACCCAACTTAGTGTCATCCGCAAATTTGGAGATACTACATTTAATCCCCTCATCTAAATCATTAATGTACAGTGTAAACAGCTGGGGCCCCTGCACAGAACCTTGCGGTACCCCACTAGTCACTGCCTGCCATTCTGAAAAGTACCCATTTACTCCTACTCTTTGCTTCCTGTCTGACAACCAGTTCTCAATCCATGTCAGTACACTACCCCCAATCCCATGTGCTCTAACTTTGCACATCAATCTCTTGTGTGGGACCTTGTCGAACGCCTTCTGAAAGTCCAAATATACCACATCAACTGGTTCTCCCTTATCCACTCTACTGGAAACATCCTCAAAAAATTCCAGATGATTTGTCAAGCATGATTTCCCTTTCACAAATCCATGCTGACTTGGACCTATCATGTCACCTCTTTCCAAATGCACTGCTATGACATCCTTAATAATTGATTCCATCATTTTACCCACTACCGATGTCAGGCTGACCGGTCTATAATTCCCTGTTTTCTCTCTCCCTCCTTTTTTAAAAAGTGGGGTTACATTGGCTACCCTCCACTCCATAGGAACTGATCCAGAGTCAATGGAATGTTGGAAAATGACTGTCAATGCATCCACTATTTCCAAGGCCACCTCCTTAAGTACTCTGGGATGCAGTCCATCAGGCCCTGGGGATTTATCGGCCTTCAATCCCATCAATTTCCCCAACACAATTTCCCGGCTAATAAGGATTTCCCTCAGTTCCTCCTTCTTCCTAGACCCCCCGACCCCTTTTATAACCGGAAGGTTGTTCGTGTCCTCCTTCGTGAATACCGAACCAAAGTACTTGTTCAATTGGTCCGCCATTTCTTTGTTCCCCGTTATGACTTCCCCTGATTCTGACTGCAGGGGACCTATGTTTGTCTTTACTAACCTTTTTCTCTTTACATATCTATAGAAACTTTTGCAATCCGTCTTAATGTTCCCTGCAAGCTTCTTCTCATACTCCATTTTCCCTGCCCTAATCAAACCCTTTGTCCTCCTCTGCTGAGTTCTAAATTTCTCCCAGTCCCCAGGTTCGCTGCTATTTCTGGCCAATTTGTATGCCACTTCCTTGGCTTTAATACTATCCCTGATTTCCCTTGATAGCCACGGTTGAGCCACCTTCCCTTTTTTATTTTTATGCCAGACAGGAATGTACAATTGTTGTAGTTCATCCATGCGGTCTCTAAATGTCTGCCATTGCCCATCCACAGTCAACCCCTTAAGTATCATTCGCCAATCCATCCCAGCCAATTCACGCCTCATACCTTCAAAGTTAGCCTTCTTTAAGTTCTGGACCATGGTCTCTGAATTAACTGTTTCATTCTCCATCCCAATGCAGAATTCCACCATATTATGGTCACTCTTCCCCAAGGGGCCTCGCACAACGAGATTGCTAATTAATCCTCTCTCATTACATAACACCCAGTCTAAGATGGCCTCCCCCCTAGTTGGTTCCTCGACATATTGGTCTAAAAAACCATCCCTTATGCACTCCAGAAAATCCTCCTCCACCGTATTGCTTCCAGTTTGGTTAGCCCAATCTATGTGCATATTAAAGTCACCCATTATAACTGCTGCACCTTTATTGCACGCACCCCTAATTTCATGTTTGATGCCCTCCCCAACATCACTACTACTGTTTGGAGGTCTGTACACAACTCCCACTAACGTTTTTTGCCCTTTGGTGTTCTGCAGCTCTACCCATATAGATTCCACATCATCCAAGCTAATGTCCTTCCTAACTATTGCCTTAATCTCCTCCTTAACCAGCAATGCTACCCCACCTCCTTTTCCTTTTATTCTATCCTTCCTGAATGTTGAATACCCCTGGATGTTGAGTTCCCAGCCCTGATCATCCTGGAGCCACGTCTCCGTAATCCCAATCACATCATATTTGTTAACATCTATTTGCACAGTTAATTCATCCACCTTATTACGGATACTCCTTGTATTAAGACACAAAGCCTTTAGGCTTGTTTTTTTAATACCCTCTGTCCTTTTAGAATTTTGCTGTACAATGGCTCTTTTTGTTCTTTGCCTTGGGTTTCTCTGCCCTCCACTTTTCCTCATCTCCTTTCTGTCTTTTGTTTTTGCCTCCTTTTTGTTTCCCTCTATCTCCCTGCATTGGTTCCCATCCCCCTGCCATATTAGTTTAACTCCTCCCCAACAGCACTAGCAAACACTCCCCCGAGGACATTGGTTCCGATTCTGCCCAGGTGCAGACCGTCCGGATTGTACTGGTCCCACCTCCCCCAGAACCGGTTCCAATGCCCCAGGAATTTGAATCCCTCCCTGCTGCACCATTGCTCAAGCCACGTATTTATCTGAGCTATCCTGCGATTCCTACTCTGACTAGCACGTGGCACTGGTAGCAATCCCGAGATTACTACTTTTGAGGTCCTACTTTTTAATTTAGCTCCTAGCTCCTTAAATTCATTTCGTAGGAACTCATCCCTTTTTTTACCTATGTCATTGGTACCAACGTGCACCACGACAACTGGCTGTTCTCCCTCCCTTTTTAGAATGTCCTGCACCCGCTCCGAGACATCCTTGACCCTTGCACCAGGGAGGCAACATACCATCCTGGAGTCTCGGTTGCGGCCGCAGAAACGCCTATCTATTCCCCTTACAATTGAATCCCCTATCACTATCGCTCACCCACTCTTTTTCCTGCCCTCCTGTGCAACAGAGCCAGCCACGGTGCCATGAACTTGGCTGCTGCTGCCCGCTCCTGATGAGTCATCCCCCTCAACAGCACTCAAAGCAGTGTATCTGTTTTGCAGTGGGATGACCACAGGGGACCCCTGCACTACCTTCCTTGCACTACTCTTCCTGCTGGTCTTCCATTCCCTCGCTGGCTGTGGACCCTTCTCCTGCGGTAAGACCAACTCGCTACACGTGATACTCACGTCATTCTCAGCATCGTGGATGCTCCAGAGTGAATCCACCTTCAGCTCCAACTCCGCAACGCGGACCGTCAGTAGCCGGAGGTGGACACACTTCCCGCACATGTAGTCGTCAGGGACACTGGTGTTGTCCCCGTGTTCCCACATGGTACAGGAGGAGCATATCACGTGACCGAGCTGTCCTGCCATGACTTAACCCTTAGATACACTTAAATTGCCGACAACAATGTTAAAAGTTACTGACTAATAAAGAAAAAGAAAAACTACTCACCAATCAGCAGCCAATCACTTACCACGTTGGCTGTGACGTCACCTTTTGATTTCTTTCTACTTCTTTTTTGACTTCTCTCAGCTGGAGCTGCACAAGTACGCCTCTCTCGACTCCCGCCTCTCTCGATGCTCCCCAGACTGCTGAGCCTTTTATAGGCCGCTGCCTCTCTCGACGCTCCCCGGACTGCTGAGCCTTTTATAGGCCGCTGCCTCTCTCGACTCCCGCCTCTCTCGACGCTCCCCGGACTGCTGAGCCTTTTATAGGCCGCTGCCTCTCTGGACTCCCGCCTCTCTCGACGCTCCCCGGACTGCTGAGCCTTTTATAGGCCGCTGCCTCTCTCGACTCCCGCCTCTCTCGACGCTCGCCGGACTGCTGAGCCTTTTATAGGCCGCTGCCTCTCTCGACTCTCGCCTCTCTTTAGAAAAGAGTATATTTCTTATGCTCATGTTGTACTTTGTTGTGACGAAGAGAATGTGCACTTAACTTGTGCTTTATTATTGGTGAACGTTAGAACCTTCCCTAGTTCCATTCTCATCCCCTCAAAATTAGCCTTTTTCCAATCTATTACTTTGATCTTTGTTTCACTTATGTCTTTCTCAATCATTAATTTAAGGACGCGTTTATTTTTAATGTAAAAATGGCCAGCCTTTGTCTCTGATTGGTCCCCTTGGAGGATAAGCCACACCTTGAAGTTTCTCTGGAATGTGTAACTGGAACCGCCCAACCCAAGGTCTCACTGACTTCGCAAATTGTAACTCGATCCACTTTGACTTCTAGAAGACACAGAGGATCGAGCTCTCCAGAAGCCACCAAGTGTCAGCCAAAGTCCCTTACTCCAGTGCAAGTGTATCCCTCCCCCAGCCAAAGCCCTTGCCCCCCCAGCACAAGTGCTGCCTTCCCCAGGTGAAGTCCCTTACCCCCCAGTGCAAATGCTGCATCCCCCAGTTGAAGTGCCTTACCCCAGCGCAAGTGCTGCATCCCCGAGCTGAAGTCCCTTCTTACACCAGCGTAAGTTCATAACCTTACCGCCAGCCCGCCCCTCCCCCCACCACCACCACCATAGATGGGGCATTGTGTATTATTGGGGATGAAGTGAATAGTGACAGTGTCGTGACTTCTGGATTTCATCCACTCCAACAATGTCCCTTGTAGGGGGGTGTAGCAACGTGATCCATCTTAGAACATAAGAACATAAAAACATAAGAAATAGGAGCAGGAGTAGGCCATACGGCCCCTCGAGCCTGCTCCGCCATTCAATAAGATAATGGCTGATCTGATCATGGACTCAGCTCCACTTCCCCGCCCACTCCCCATAACTCTTTACTCCCTTATCGTTTAAGAAACTGTCTATTTCTGTCTTAAATTTGTTCAATAACCCAGCTTCCACAGCTCTCTGAGACAGCAAATTCCACAGATTCACAACCCTCTGAGAGAAGAAATTTCTTCTCATCTCAGTTTTAAATGGACGGCCCCTTATTCTAAGATTATGCCCTCTAGTTCTAGTCTCCCCCATTAATGGAAACATTCTCTTTGCATCCACCTTGTCAAGCCCCCTCATAATCTTATACATTTCGATAAGATCACCTCTCATTCAGAAAAACATAGAAACATAGAAACATAGAAACATAGAAAATAGGTGCAGGAGTAGGCCATTCAGCCCTTCTAGCCTGCACCACCATTCAATGAGTTCATGGCTGAACATGCAACTTCAGTATCCCATTCCTGCTTTCTCACCATACCCCTTGATTCCCCTAGTAGTAAGGACTTCATCTAACTCCTTTTTGAATATATTTAGTGAATTGGCCTCAACAACTTTCTGTGGTAGAGAATTCCACAGGTTCACCACTCTCTGGGTGAAGAAATTCCTCCTCATCTCGGTCCTAAATGGCTTCCCCCTTATCCTTAGACTGTGTCCCCTGGTTCTGGACTTCCCCAACATTGGGAACATTCTTCCTGCATCTAACCTGTCTAACCCCGTCAGAATTTTAAACGTTTATATGAGGTCCCCTCTCATTCTTCTGAACTCCAGTGAATACAAGCCCAGTTGATCCAGTCTTTCTTGATAGGTCAGTCCTGCCATCCCGGGAATCAGTCTGGTGAACCTTCGCTGCACTCCCTCAATAGCAAGAATGTCCTTCCTCAGGTTAGGAGACCAAAACTGTACACAATACTCCAGGTGTGGCCTCACCAATGCCCTGTACAACTGTAGCAACACCTCCCTGCCCCTGTACTCAAATCCCCTCGCTATGAAGGCCAACATGCCATTTGCTTTCTTAACCGCCTGCTGTACCTGCATGCCAACCTTCAATGACTGATGTACCATGACACCCAGGTCTCGTTGCACCTCCCCTTTTCCTAATCTGTCACCATTCAGATAATAGTTTGTCTCTCTGTTTTTACCACCAAAGTGGATAACCTCACATTTATCCACATTATACTTCATCTGCCATGCATTTGCCCACTCACCTAACCTATCCAAGTCGCTCTGCAGCCTCATAGCATCCTCCTCGCAGCTCACACTGCCAGCCAACTTAGTGTCATCCGCAAATTTGGAGATACTACATTTAATCCCCTCGTCTAAATCATTAATATACAGTGTAAACAGCTGGGGCCCCAGCACAGAACCTTGCGGTACCCCACTAGTCACTGCCTGCCATTCTGAAAAGTCCCCATTTACTCCTACTCTTTGCTTCCTGTCTGACAACCAGTTCTCAATCCATGTCAGCACACTACCCCCAATCCCATGTGCTTTAACTTTGCACATTAATCTCTTGTGTGGGACCTTGTCGAACGCCTTCTGAAAGTCCAAATATACCACATCAACTGGTTTTCCCTTGTCCACTCTACTGGAAACATCCTCAAAATATTCCAGAAGATTTGTCAAGCATGATTTCCCTTTCACAAATCCATGCTGACTTGGACCTATCATATCACCTCTTTCCAAATGCGCTGCTATGACATCCTTAATAATTGATTCCATCATTTTACCCACTACCGATGTCAGGCTGACCGGTCTATAATTCCCTGTTATCTCTCTCCCTCCTTTTTGAAAAAGTGCGTTTACATTGGCTACCCTCCACTCCATAGGAACTGATCCAGAGTCAATGGAATGTTGGAAAATGCTTGTCAATGCATTCACTATTTCCAAGGCCACCTCCTTAAGTACTCTGGGATGCAGTCCATCAGGCCCTGGGGATTTATCGGCCTTCAATCCCATCAATTTCCCCAACACAATTTCCCGGCTAATAAGGATTTCCCTCAGTTCCTCCTCCTTACTAGACCCTCCGACCCCTTTTATATCCGGAAGGTTGTTTGTGTCCTCCTCAGTGAATACCGAACCAAAGTACTTGTTCAATTGGTCCGCCATTTCTTTGTTCCCCGTTATGACTTCCCCTGATTCTGACTGCAGGGGACCTACGTTTGTCTTCAGTAACCTTTTTCTCTTTACATATCTATAGAAACTTTTGCAATCCGTCTTAATGTTCCCTGCAAGCTTCTTCTCGTACTCCATTTTCCCTGCCCTAATCAAACCCTTTGTCCTCCTCTGCTGAGTTCTAAATTTCTCCCAGTCCCCGGGTTCGCTGCTATTTCTGGCCAATTTGTATGCCACTTCCTTGGCTTTAATACTATCCCTGATTTCCCTTGATAGCCACGGTTGAGCCACCTTCCCTTTTTTATTTTTACGCCAGACAGGAATGTACAATTGTTGTAGTTCATCCATGCGGTCTCTAAATGTCTGCCATTGCCCATCCACAGTCAACCCCTTCAGTATCATTCGCCAATCTATCCTAGCCAATTCACGCCTCATACCTTCAAAGTTACCCTTCTTTAAGTTCTGGACCATGGTCTCTGAATTGACTGTTTCATTCTCCATCCTAATGCAGAATTCCACCATATTATGGTCACTCTTCCCCAAGGGGTCTCGCACAACGAGATTGCTAATTAATCCTCTCTCATTACACAACACCCAGTCTAAGATGGCCTCCCCCCTAATTGGTTCCTCGACATATTGGTCTAAAAAACCATCCCTTATGCACTCCAGGAAATCCTCCTCCACTGTATTGTTTCCAGTTTGGTTAGCCCAATCTATATGCATATTAAAGTCACCCATGATCACTGCTGCACCTTTATTGCACGCACCCCTAATTTCATGTTTGATGCCCTCCCCAACATCACTACTACTGTTTGGAGGTCTGTACACAACTCCCACTAACGTTTTTTGCCCTTTGGTATTCTGCAGCTCTACCCATATAGATTCCACATCATCCAAGCTAATGTCCTTCCGAACTATTGCCTTAATTTCCTCCTTAACCAGAAATGCAACCCCACCTCCTTTTCCTTTTATTCTATCTTTCCTGAATGTTGAATACCCCTGGATGTTGAGTTCCCAGCCCTGATCATCCTGGAGCCACGTCTCCGTAATCCCAATCACATCATATTTGTTAACATCTATTTGCACAGTTAATTCATCCCCCTTATTGCGGATACTCCTTGCATTAAGACACAAAGCCTTCAGGCTTGTTTTTTTAACATCCTTTGTCCTTTTAGAATTTTGCTGTACAGTGGCCCTTTTTGTTCTTTGCCTTGGGTTTCTCTGCCCTCCACTTTTCCTCATCTCCTTTCTGTCTTTTGCTTTTGCCTCCTTTTTGTTTCCCTCTGTCTCCCTGCATTGGTTCCCATCCCCCTGCCATATTAGTTTAAATCCTCCCCAACAGCACGAGCAAACACTCCCCCTTGGACATTGGTTCCGGTCCTGCCCAGTTTGTACTGGTCCCACCTCCCCCAGAACCGGTTCCAATGCCCCAGGAATTTGAATCCCTCCCTGCTGCACCACTGCTCAAGCCACGTATTCATCTGCGCTATCCTGCGATTCCTACTCTGACTATCACGTGGCACTGGTAGCAATCCCGAGATTACTACTTTTGAGGTCCTACTTTTTAATTTAGCTCCTAGCTCCTTAAATTCGTTTCGTAGGACCTCATCCCTTTTTTTACCTATGTCGTTGGTACCAATGTGCACCACGACAACTGGCTGATCTCCCTCCCTTTTTAGAATGTCCTGCACCCGCTCCGAGACATCCTTGACCCTTGCACCAGGGAGGCAACATACCATCCTGGAGTCTCGGTTGCGGCCGCAGAAACGCCTATCTATTCCCTTTACAATTGAATCCCCTATCACTATCGCTCTCCCACTCTTTTTCCTGCCCTCCTGTGCAACAGAGCCAGCCATGGTGCCATGAACTTGGCTGCTGCTGCCCTCCCCTGATGAGTCATCCCCCTCAACAGTACCCAAAGCAGTGTATCTGTTTTGCAGTGGGATGACCACAGGGGATTCCTGCACTACCTTCCTTGCACTACTCTTCCTGCTGGTCTTCCATTCCCTAGCTGGCTGCGGACCCTTCTCCTGCAGTAAGACCAACTCGCTACACGTGATACTCACGTCATTCTCAGCATCGTGGATGCTCCAGAGTGAATCCACCCTCAGCTCCAACTCCGCAATGCGGACCGTCAGGAGCTTGAGGTGGATACACTTCCTGCAGATATAGTCGTCAGGGACACTGGTGTCGTCCCTGAGTTCCCACATGGTACAGGAGGAGCATAACACCCGACCGAGCTGTCCTGCCATGACTTAACCCTTAGATGCACTTAAATTGGCAACAACAATGTAAAAAGTTACTCACTGTTATAGAAGAGAAAAAGAAAAGAGAAAAAGAGAAAAACTACTCACCAATCACCAGCCAAACACTTACCCTCTTGGCTGTGACGTCACCTTTTGATTTCTTTCTGCTTCTTTTTTGCCTTCTCTCCCTGCTGTAGCTGCACAGGTACGCCTCTCGCTTCCGCTGGGCCTTTATAGGCCTCACCAACCACGCACCCCCGCCTCTCGGACTGCCGCCGCCTCTCGCTTCCGCTGGGCCTTTATAGGCCTCACCAACCACGCACTCCCGCCTTTCGGACTGCCACCGCCTCTCGCTTCCGCTGGGCCTTTATAGGCCTCACCAACCACGCACTCCCGCCTTTCGGACTGCCGCCGCCTCTCGCTTCCGCTGGGCCTTTATAGGCCTCACCAACCACGCACTCCCGCCTTTCGGACTGCCGCCGCCTCTCGCTGCCGCTGGCCCTTTATAGGCCTCACCAACCACGCACCCCCGCCTCTCGGACTGCCGCTGGGCCTTTATAGGCCTCACCAACCACGCACTCCCGCCTCTCGGACTGCCAGTGAGTAGAGGCCCAAGCTACTCAACCTTTCCTCATAAGTCAACCTCCTCATCTCCGGAGTCAACCTAGTGAACCTTCAGTTGTTGTGGTGCATTTTGGTACCAACGAAAAAGGTAAAAAACGGGATGAGGTCCTACGAGACGAATTTAGGGTGCTAGTAGCTAAATTAAAAGGTAGGACCTCAAAATCTCGGGATTGCTACCAGTGCCACGTGATAGTCAGAGTAGGAATTGCAGGATAGCTCAGATGAATACGTGGCTTGAGCAGTGGTGCAGCAGGGAAGGATTCAAATTCCTGGGGCATTGGAACCGGTTCTGGGGGAGGTGGGACCAGTACAAACCGGACAGTCTGCACCTAGGCAGGACCGGAACCAATGTCCTAGGAGGAGTGTTTGCTCGTGCTGTTGGGGAAGAGTTAAACTAATATGGCAGGGGGATGGGAACCAATGCAGGGAGACAGACGGAAACAAATTGGAGACAGAGGCAAAAGACAGAAAGGAGATGAGTAAAAGTGGTGGGCAGAGAAACCCAAGGCAAAAAACAAAAAGGGCCACTTTGCAGCAAAATTCTAAAAGGTCTAAGTGTGTTAAAAAGGCAAGCCTGAAGGTTCTGTGCCTCAATTCGGAATAAGGTGGCCGAATTAACTGTGCAGATAGCAGTTAACGGATACGATGTGGTTGGCATCACGGAGACATGGCTCCAGGGTGACCAAGGCTGGGAACTCAACATCCAAGGGTACTCAACATTTAGGAAGGATAGACAGAAAGGAAAAGGAGGTGGGGTGGCGTTGCTGGTTAAAGAGGAAATTAAGGCAATTGTAAGGAAAGACATTAGCTTGGATGATGTGGAATCGATATGGGTGGAGCTACGGAATACCAAGGGGCAGAAAACGCTAGTGGGAGTTGTGTACAGACCTCCAAACAGTAGTAGTGATGTTGGGGAGGGCATCAAACAGGAAATTAAGGGTGCATGCAATAAAGGTGCAGCAGTGATCATGGGTGACTTTAATATGCATATAGATTGGGCTAACCAAACTGGAAACAATACAGTGGAGGAGGATTTCCTGGAGTGCATAAGGGATGGTTTTTTAGACCAATATGTCGAGGAACCAATTAGGGGGGAGGCCATCTTAGACTGGGTGTTGTGTAATGAGAGAGGATTAATTAGCAATCTCGTTGTGCGAGACCCCTTGGGGAAGAGTGACCATAATATGGTGGAATTCTACATTAGGATGGAGAATGAAATGGTTAATTCAGAGACCATGGTCCAGAACTTAAAGAAGGGTAACTTTGAAATTATGAGGCGTGAATTGGCTAGGATAGATTGGCGAATGATGCTTAAGGGGTTGACAGTGGATGGGCAATGGCAGACATTTAGAGACCGCATGGATGAACTACAACAATTGTACATCCCTGTTTGGCGTAAAAATAAAAAAGAAAGGTGGCTCAACCGTGGCTATCAAGGGAAATCAGGGATAGTATTAAAGCCAAGGAAGTGGCATACAAATTGGCCAGAAATAGCAGCGAACCCGGGGACTGGGAGAAATTTAGAACTCAGCAGAGGAGGACGAAGGGTTTGATTAGGGCAGGGAAAATGGAGTACGAGAGGAAGCTTGCAGGGAACATTAAAATGGACTGCAAAAGCTTCTATAGATACGTAAAGAGAAAAAGATTAGTAAAGACAAACGTAGGTCCCCTGCAGTCAGAATCAGGGGAAGTCATAACTGGGAACAAAAAAATTGCAGACCAATTGAACAAGTACTTTGGTTCGGTATTCACTAAGGAGGACACAAACAACCTTCCAGATATAAAAGGGGTCGGAGGGTCTAGTCAGAAGGAGGAACTGAGGGAAATCCTTATTAGTCGGGAAATTGTGTTGGAGAAATTGATGGGACTGAAGGCCGATAAATCCCCAGGTCCTGATGGTCTGCATCCCAGAGTACTTAAGGAGGTGGCCTTGGAAATAGCGGATGCATTGACAGTCATTTTCCAACATTCCATAGACTCTGGATCAGTTCCTATGGAGTGGAGGGTAGCCAATGTAACCCCACTTTTTAAAAATGGAGGGAGAGAGAAAACAGGGAATTATAGCCTGACATCGGTAGTGGGTAAAATGATGGAATCAATTATTAAGGATGTCATAGCAGCACATTTGGAAAGAGGTGACATGATAGGTCCAAGTCAGCATGGATTTGTGAAAGGGAAATCATGCTTGACAAATCTTCTGGAATTTTTTGAGGATGTTTCCAGTAGAGTGGACAAGGGAAAACCAGTTGATGTGGTGTATTTGGACTTTCAGAAGGCTTTCGATAAGGTCCCACACAAGAGATTAATGTGCAAAGTTAAAGCACATGGGATTGGGGGTAGTGTGCTGACGTGGATTGAGAACTGGTTGTCAGACAGGAAGCAAAGAGTAGGAGTAAATGGGTACTTTTCAGAATGGCAGGCAGTGACTATTGGGGTACCGCAAGGTTCTGTGCTGGGGCCCCAGCTGTTTACATTGTACATTAATGATTTAGACGAGGGGATTAAATGTAGTATCTCCTAATTTGCGGATGACACTAAGTTGGGTGGCAGTGTGAGCTGCGAGGAGGATGCTATGAGGCTGCAGAGTGACTTGGATAGGTTAGGTGAGTGGGCAAATGCATGGCAGATGAAGTATATTGTGGATAAATGTCAGGTTATCCACTTTGGTGGTAAAAACAGAGAGACAGACTATTATCTGAATGGTGACAGATTCGGAAAAGGGGAGGTGCAACGAGACCTGGGTGTCATGGTACATCAGTCATTGAAGGTTGGCATGCAGGTACAGCAGGCGGTTAAGAAAGTAAATGGCATGTTGGCCTTCATAGCGAGGGGATTTGAGTACAGGGGCAGGGAGGTGTTACTAGAGTTGTACAGGGCCTTGTTGAGGCCACACCTGGAGTATTGTGTACAGTTTTGGTCTCCTAACTTGAGGAAGGATGTTCTTGCTATTGAGGGAGTGCAGCGAAGGTTCACCAGATTCCCGGAATGGCAGGACTGACATATCAAGAAAGACTGGATCAACTGGGCTTGTATTCACTGGAGTTCAGACGAATGAGAGGAGATCTCATAGAAACGTTTAAAATTCTGACGGGTTTAGACAGGGTAGATGCAGGAAGAATGTTCCCAATGTTGGGGAAGTCCAGAAACAGGGGTCACAGCCTAAGGATAAGGGGTAAGCCATTTAGGACCGAGATGAGAAGAAACTTCTTCACCCAGAGAATGGTGAACTTGTGGAATTCTCTACCACAGAAAGTTGTTGAGGCCAATTCACTAAATATATTCAAAAAGGAGTTAGATGTAGTTCTTACTACTAGGGGGATCAAGGGGTATGGCGAGAAAGCAGGAATGGGGTACTGAAGTTGCATGTTCAGCCATGAACTCAAAGAATGGCGGTGCAGGCTCGAAGGGCCGAATGGCCTACTCCTGCACCTATTTTCTATGTTTCTATGTTTCTATGAACTGCCTCCAAAGCAAGTATATCCTTCTGTAAATATGGAAACCAAAACTGCACGCTCTATTCCAGTTGTGGCCTCACCAATACCCTATATAACTGTAGCAAGACTTCCCTGCTTTTATACTCCATCCCCTCTGAGTTCCCTCTCTCCCCTCCGATCCCCCATACCCATGTCTCTCTCTCTTCCCCCCCCCCGCAGACTCTCCCTCCCACCCCAGCTCTTTCCCCCCCCCCCTGCGTCTCCCTCTCTTCCCCCCCCCATTCTCTCTCTCCCTCCCTCTTACCCCAGGCTCTCTCTTCACCCCCCTCCAGACTCGCTCTCTCTCACCCCCCACACGCGCTCTATCTCTTCCCCCCCACGCTCTCTCTCCCCCACCCACCCCCCAAGCTCACGCTCTCTCTCTTCCCCCCCCCTTCCCCCCGGCTCTCTCCCCTCCCCCCACCCCACCCCACCCCACGCTCTCTCTCCCCCCACCAACCCCCCCCAAGCTCCTCACGCTCTCTCCCCCCCCCCACCCCCACACCCGGCTCTCTCTCTCTCTCCCCTCCCACTGCCACCCCTCCTGACCCATGCTCTCCCGCACTCTCTCCCTCCCCTGCAGGCTCTCTCTCTATTTATTTACCCCTCCCTCTTGGCTGCTTGGGGACGCTCGGTCGGGGGGTCAGCGGACAACATGGTCGGAATGATTCAGGTTCGGGTCCGGCACTTCTGGTTCGGGTGGGAGGCATCGACGTGGAGTCTCAACAGACACATGCACAGAAGGACAGAAAAAACACAGTACAAATAGTCAGTCCCTTATTTTAAACGTTATTGTTATGATTGCTATTGCCTAGATGTTCCCCTATGATTACTTCTTTTACCTGCACTGGTCCATTTCCCATTACTGGATCCAGCAGTGTTTCTCTCTTTTTGCCAGTAGGTAAAAAAGGAGTCCTGAACACATTGTTAAAAACTTTATTCCCTTTACCCCGTTCCCTACCTCTTTGCAGTTTATTTGGTGGTATTTGAAATTTTCCATGAAATTCGGTGCATTTGTGCCTCCTGTTACCGCCCCCAGGGGCACTAATGGGGTGTAAATGTGTTACCGACCGGGCGTGGCGCTGCCATCGACTCTCGCCATATTGGGTGGGAGTTTAGCTGCGGTGCTACAGCGTTGCCCTCAATCTCCTGCGCCCGGAGATCGTGACATCATCGGTGTGGGAACCGCCCCGTTAGTGTCCCGGCCCCGAAATGGACATCCGCCCCCTGCAGCAGTGCCAGGCGAAGGAGGCATGGATCGTGCGCCGGCCGCTACGGAGGCGATGGTTAAAGGCGAGTGGCCGAGGTAAGTAAGAAAAATCTCACCTTTCCTTCCCGCGATCGCTCAGCTTGGTGCTCTGCTTGAGGGCCGGGCTGATCACACAGCTCCCCCTGATCCCCAGTGGTCCAGATAGGTGCTTCTTTAATTGCAGAACCTGTAGCATTGTGCTTGTGTAGATGACAGCTCTGCACGGCCCAGTGTGCAGCGCTGCTGAGGTGTCCGACCCGTTAATGCTCCAAGAAGGCAATAGAGTGCTTGATTTAGCGCTCCGCTTCCTTCCTGGATTGCTAAAGCGAATATTTTGAGAGGGGGGAAACTTTAGCCCTGGGGCTACGTTGCCCGCCTCTCAAAAGTTATTGCGTGTAAATGGGGCGAAAATCAATTACTCCCCCTGTCTTATACTCATTTCATAGATTTGCTTACATATTTCTTCCTCCACTTCCCTTCCACTATTAGGTGGTCTGTAGAATATCCCTATTAATGTGATCGATCTCTTATCCATTATCTCAATCCATATGTATTTTGTTTCGAACTTTAGGTCCCCTTTTCTACTGCCATTTATCTTATATCTAATTAGTATAACTACCCTATCCCCACTTTGTCCTTCCCTGTCCATTTTTCTTCCCTTGACCCCCCGCCGCCCCCCCACCCCCCACCCCCGCCGCCCCCTCCAATCAATCACTGCCCATCTCTACTGTAATGACTCAAGAATCTGGTTACTGTAAACTCACTCAGGTTCAACCTGATCCATCTTTATTCCAGCCTGAGAGTGCCAGCGTGACGAAGACATCCAGCTTATATACAGGTGACCAAGCACACATGCCGCATGTGTACAGCCCGATGACCTCCGACCGTGGCACCCTCTGGTGTCTAGTGACCCCCAAGCATTAATACATAACAATGTGCCCCTTTTAAAATCTTAACAACAGTCTTTTTACAAATTAAGACGGTCTGGAACTTTCCCCTCAAGTTAATCGTCTCAGTTCAACTTTGGCTCTGGGTGAGCGTTCTGAGTCCGTTGAAATTGAAGGCTGAGTAGTCGATCTGATGGGAGTGGTTATGACCACATCAGAGACTGAAGATTCAGAGTCAGTAATGTCAGCAGAGTCCTCTGATGAGTGAACAATGGTTGGTTGGTCACTGACTGCATCTTCCTCACTCGGTTCCAGTTCATCTGTGTACTGCAGTTTAACCTGGTCAAGGTGTTTCCTGTATGTTTGCCCATTCTTGAGCACGACAATAAATACTCTGTTACCCTCCTTGGCTTTAACAATGCCGCGATCCACTTTCGACCTTGACCATAGTTCAGTACATAAACCGGATTGTTGACTGAGATGTCGCGTGACACGGCAACACGATCATGACACCATTGCTGACTTTGATGTCTGTTTTCAACATGATCATTCAAATCAGGATGGTCTTGAGATTTCTCTTCATCAGTTGTTCAGCAGGAGGAACCCCAGTAAGTGTATGAGATCTTGGCCTGTAACTGAGCAATATACATGACAACCGTCTCTGCAGTGAGCCCTGAGTTACATGTTTCATACATTGCTTGATCGTTTGAACGGCACGCTCTGCTTGACCATTAGAAGCAGGCTTGAATGGAGCTAATCTCACATGTCTGATGCCATTGAGTTTCATGAACTCCTGGAACTCAAGACTTGTGAAGCAAGATCCATTTTCTCTCACAACAATGTCAGGCAAACCATGAGTAGCAAACATGATACGAAGGCTCTCAATGGTAGCTGTAGACATGCTGGATGACATAATAACACACTCTATCCACTTTGAATATGCATCTACTACGACAAAAATCATCTTTCCTAGGAACAGGCCCGCAAAATCAATGTGGATCCTCAACCATGGTTTGGATGGCCACAACCAAAGACTCAGGGGAGGTTCCGCTGGTACTTTACTTAGCTGCATGCAAGTATTGCACTGATTCCAGATCAGAGTCAATTCCAGGCCACCATACATGAGACCTAGCAATGGACTTCATCATGACAATACCAGGATGAGTGCTATGAAGTTCACGTACAAATTTTTCTCTACCTTTCTTCGGCATGATTACATGATTACCCCACAGTAAACAGTCTGACTGAATGGACAGCTCATCCTTACGACGGTTGTAAGGTTTGGTCTCCTTATGCATCTCCATAGATATGGCAGACCAATCACCACTGAGTACACACCGTTTCACAACCGATAAAATAGGGTCAAGGCTGGTCCAGATCCTAACTTATTGAGCAGTAACAGGGGTTCCTTCACTCTCAAAAGAATCCATTACTAACAGTAGATCTGCAGGTTGAGGCGTCTCCATCTCAGTTGTGGGTAAGGGCAGACGACTCAGTGCATCGTCACAATTCTCAGTACCAGGTCTATGACGGATGACGTAATCATAGGCAGACAATGTCAGCGCCCACCTTTGAATGCGGGATGATGCATTGGTATTAATACCTTTGTTTTCCGCAAACATTGAAATGAGTGGCTTGTGATCCGTTTCTAGTTCAAAACAAAGACCAAACGGGTACTGGTGCATTTTTTTTACCCCATACGCACAGGCCAAAGCTTCTTTCTCTACCATACTGTAAGCTCTTCCGCTTTAGACAGACTTTTCAAAGCATATGCAACAGGTTGTAGCTTGCCCGATTCATTTGCTTATTGGAGTACACAGCCAATCCCATATGATGAAGCATCACAGGCTTATAGGGATCATAATGAACAAGCAACTTGTTTGAACATAGCAGATTCTTGGCTTTCTCAAAGGCTCTGTCTTGAGTTGCCTTTTCTTAGTAACATATGCAGTGGCTCTAGTAAAGTGCTCAATCTGGGTAAGAAATTACCAAAGTAGTTGAGTAGCCCAAGGAGCGAACGCAGCTCTGTCACATTCTGAGGCCTGGGTGCATTTTTGATAGCCTCGGTTTTCGAATCTGTGGGCCTGATGCCATCAGCAGCAATCTTCCTCCTGAGGAATTCGACTTAAGGTGCCATGAATACACACTTTGAGCATTTCAGCTGAGTCCCACTTTGTCCAGACGCTGTCGGACTTCTTCAAGATTGTTCAGATGTTCAGCAGTGTCATGACCTGTGACCAGAAGGTTATCTTGAAACACGGCAGTTCTAGAAACGGACTTCATATTCCTCTGAAATATGGCTGCAGACAAACGAATCCGAAAAGGACACCTTTGTAGACGAACAGTCCTTTATGGGTGTTGATGCAGGTTAGTTTCTTCGAAGTGTCGACAAACTCCTGGGTTATATAGGCCGACGTCAGATCCAGTTTCGTGAACGACTTTCCACCAGCTAGCATGGCGAACAGGTCATCAGCCCTCAGTAACAGATACTGATCCTGTTTCGAAAATCGGTTAAGTGTAACCTTGTCGTCTCCAAAAATTCTGACAGTGCCATCACTCTTCAACACAGGAACAATGGGACGAGCCCACTCATTAAACTCGGCCAGTGATATGACACGCTGGAGTCTGTCAAGCTCAATTTCAACCTTCTCCCTCATCATGTAAGGAACAGACTGAGCTTTATGATAGACAGGCCTTGCATTGGAGTCCAGGTTGGCTCCCAGAAAATTACCAATGCCCGGTTCAAACAAAGAAGGAAACTTTTTCAATACTTGAGCACACGAAGTATCATCTACCAGAGACAACATCTTGACATCATTCCAGTTCAACTTGATTTTCTCGAGCCAATTCCTGCCGAACAGCATTGGACCATTACCTGGGATGATCCATAATGGTAGCTCGTGAACCACACCATCATATGACACCTCGATTGCTGCACTGCCGAGCGCTGGTATGAGTTCCTTAGTGTAAGTACACAACCTGGCATTGACTGGACTCAGCTTTGGTTTTTCAGCCTTAGTGTCCCACAGCTTGTCGAATGTCCTTTGGCTCATTATCGACTGGCTCCATTGATACAGGCACGGCATTAAGCTTCTTCACATTAACGACTATCAGCTGGCTCGTGAACGAATACAGTCCATTCACTTCCTCCTCGGGTTGCGTATCCGGGCCATCACTGAACTGGTCTTCATCAACCACGTGGTGAGCCGCATCACGCTTGCTCCGTTGTGGACACATCCTGTGAAGATGTCCCACTTTCGAACATCCATTGCATGAGTATTGTCTAAATCGACACTGATGAGGCCAATGATTGCCCCCACAACGCCAACAGGGTGAAATCTGGATCGAACCAGTTGGCGGGATCTGAGCAGAGGCAGGTTTTGCGTAAGCAGCTCTGCTCGATAACGACTCATTGATGATATCTGCCTCAAATTATCATCCATCATCATGCATGCCTGGGCAGTCGCGATGGCCTTTTTCAAATCCAGCGTCTCTGCAGCCAACAGCTTCCTGAGGATCGCATCATGGCTGATGCCTATCACGAAGACATCACATAGCATATCTTCCAGCATGTTCCCGAACTTACACGGCTCAGCAAGACATCGCAGCTTGGTGACAAATCCCGACACGTCCTGGCCCTCAGCATGAACATGCGTGTAGAAACCGCAGCGTGATATGATGATCCCCTCTTTTGGCTTCAGATTGTTACCCACCAACGTACACAATTCCTCGTACCCTTTTTCTGCCGGACGTACAGACGAGAGAAGTTTCTTCATCAGGCCATAAATTTTCGGACCACAAACGGTGAGGAGAACTGCCCTGTGCTTAACTGCGTAGGCCTCTGCCTCCATGCCGTTGGCCACAAAATACTAATCTAGGCGGTCGACAAAATTCGCCCAATCCTCGCCTTCCATGAATCTCTCCAGGATTCCAACAGTGCCCATTGTGCATGCGAAGGTTCTTAAATTACCTCGTCGCCAATTGTAATGAGTAAAGAGTCTGGTTACTGTAAACTCACTCAGATGCAACCTGATCCATCTTAATTCCAGCCCAAGAGTGCCAGCGTGACAAAGACACCCAGCTGATATTCAGGTGACCAAGCACATATACCACATGCGTACAGCCCGATGACCTCCGACCGCAGCGGCCTCTGATGTCTAGTGACCCCCAAGCGTTAATACATAACATCTACTTTTCCCTCCGCAATGTCTATTCACTCACGAATAAGGCCCTTGACATCCACAACCTTTTTGTAGTTGATTGAATTGACATTCTGGCTTTAACGAAAGCTTGGACCAGAAGAGATGATACTATGCCACTTACTTTTGCCTCCCTACCTGGCCACACTTTGCCCTGACCAAACTGCCAAGGCCAAATGCACCTTGCTCTCTTCCCCGACTCCTCTGGTTCCTTCGCTTCCATCAAGCACCTCACCTTCTTCGCTTTCAAATCTCCTTTAAAATCCTCACTGTCTACAGCCCCACCCCGAGACATCCTCCCTCCTTTCCTCCCTCAACCGGTGCAGTGAGTAACTCCTTACACTCACTGATTTCAATCTTTACCTTTGCTACTCTTGCCCCCTCTCCTCTGATGTCCTCCCTATTAGAAGATGAGGAGAAATTTCTTCACTAGAGGGTGGTGAACCTGTGGAATTCTCTACCACAGAAGACTGTGAAGGCCAAGTCACTGAATATATTTAATAGGGAGATAGATAGATTTCGAGAAACAACAGGCATTAATGGGTATGGGGGAAAAGCGGGAATATGGTGTTGAGATAGAGGATCAGCCATGATCATATTGAATGGCGCTGCAGGCTCGAAGAGTCGAATGGCCTACTACTGCTCATATTTTCCATGTTTCTATGTTCCTACACCTTTCCCTCCATTCTCCTACGCATAGTCACAACCATTCCTTTGACTTTGCTGTCTCCCATGGTCTCAATCACAGACTGAGCCAAGCACTTCCTTGTACCTCTCACCACCCACATCCCCTTTCCAACCCCACTTCCCTCTGCATCAGTCCCTGGAAAAAAATCTCCCCGATGTCACGTACAACTCTACTTCTTGTTGAGATAAAAATTCTGCTTCTGTCAACGGTAAAATTCATTGCCCTTCAGCTTCTCGCCTGTGTCTTCCAGGACACTGCACCTTTAAGGCTGCTGCTGCTGGCTTTAGGAATCAGGCTACGGCTAGACTTCCTCACCCATGTTTTCCTGTTCCCAATTGTGCCACGCCCGCATGCGCCCAATGCATCCCAGGATTCAGCTCGATAAGGTCAGGGGCTGAGAGCATTGTCCCTTTCCACGCACTCCGCTTAATTGAACAGTGAATCCACCCCATTAACTTTTAAAACGCATCCGTGTTTAAATTGTTTAAATTGTTTTCACTATTCCATGCCATTCCAGCTTCACAGAATATTCTCAGGCACAAGGTGCAAATGCTGGGTAGCTATTGTATCTTTTGCTTATTTTATAATGTTTCATGTCCTTTGAAATGGTGTAAATTAGTGACCTCGCCTGTCGTTATCTGGCAGCTTTGATAGTCATGCTGCTCTACTAATCTATTATTCCATTCCATCAACAGGGACAACCAGGCCTGAGAGGAGAGAGCGGTTTCAAAGGTTTACCGGTAAGTTCCTCTTTAGTTATAATCACTAACCGATCTGGACATGTACTGGTGGCCTGGTCTGAGGACGATATCGCCAAGGAGCAGCATGTCGATTGTTATGTATTGTCCAGGTACATTAAATGTATAAGTACAATGGTGTGCCACAGAGGGCGCTGTGGTGGGAGACCTGAAAGTACCTGCAAGACAGAGTATAAAAGGCTGCCCACCACACCTGAGAGGCACTCTGTAGCTACACAATAAAGGACTAAGGTCACAGCAGTTACTACAACACCAGACCGCGTGGAGTCAGTGATTTGAGTGCTGCATACACTACATCAATGAAGAGGAGGAGAGCGCGAAAGGCGGATCCGTGGGGAACTCCCAGTGTGACAATACAGAGATGGGAAGAGAAGCCATTGCTGGAGATGCTCTTGCTCTGATGGGATGGAGCAGAGTGGAAGCAAGCGAGTGCAGTCCCACAGAGCGGGACAGTGGAGGAGAGGTGTTGGAGGAGGATTGTGCAGTCGACCATGTCAAAGTCTGCAGAGAGGATGAGGCGGGATAATGCACCAGGCTCCCAATCACAGAGCACGTCATTAGTGACTTTGGTTGGGGCTGTTTCAGTTGTGTGTACAGGTACTACAAGTTCTTTACAAGTTCAGACATGGACTGGCAATGCAAGAAGGGCTGTTGTAAGCTCACGGTAGGTGTGTGCCCAAGTTTATCTCCAGTTAACTTGAATGGCATTGACCGACTAAAACTGATCCCACCAAATCGAATAACATGAAATGTGAGGTTTGATGAACAATGGGTTAGAATTAACCAGTTCACACTCCCGGCTCAGATGTGTGCATCGGGCATCCGAGTTCAGGTGGCAACAGGTCCTGTAGGAATCTCCTTCCGTTAATATTAACGGTTGGAGAATGCTGTGAGCCCAGATTACCTCTGCACCTTAATTCCTTTTACGCACTCACACTGCTCAAAGCTCTGTGAATGAGTTCGATCTCCCCGAATATATGTGGGATGCTGGGCCAGACACTGCACGATTGCAAGCTATAATAAGCTGTCAGCACTATCGGTGCAAGTGAAAATACCTTCTGCACAATTTCAGTGTCTGGTCCAAGTGCTCCAACCCACTAATAGTCACCGGCATCGTTATTGTTGAATCTCATCTTTTCTGAGATGGTGCATCGCGTAGAATATTCTTCCTACGAATTCCAGTGAAGACGTGATCCTGTCAGCTTCTTGAGGTGAGAGAACGCCAGGCTCAGAAGCCAATTCCTGTATCAGGCGTGGCTTCTCCTATTCACTCCTATAAAGGCACCAGGTAATTACTTCAAAGTCCCAACCAGCAATCCACAGCACACCACTTCCCTCCCCTGCAGTCTTCCCACCTCTTCGTGTAAGACCTGCTCTCCTCTTCAAAATAACCCACCCAAATCATGGATTTGCTATGTGGATAATGTTATGTATCTGAACATGTATATACTCTGTACAGCCACCAGAGGGCTCATTCCCCGGAGTCCCAAGGGATCTCATAATCCCTTGGGAGCACAGGTATTTAAGAGTGCTTCCCAGGTTGGAGAGGCACTCTGGAGATCTGCAATAAAAGACTAAGGTCACACTTTACTTTGCGCTCACAGTGTTCAGTCTGACTCTTTCTCCATACACCACAACTGGCGATGAGATACAGATAGCGAACCCAAAGATGCAGAGAACAGTGGGCATCCTGGAGAAATTCTCAGAGGGAGATGATTGTGAAACTTTTGTGGAATGACTCGACCAATACTTCGTG
Source organism: Pristiophorus japonicus (assembly GCF_044704955.1). Lineage (NCBI taxonomy): Eukaryota > Metazoa > Chordata > Chondrichthyes > Pristiophoridae > Pristiophorus > Pristiophorus japonicus. The sequence continues at coordinate 66,972,594 of NC_091992.1, read as the reverse complement.
GCCAACGAGCTAGATGGGGAAGAGAACACTGCCAAACATAGAGCGGTCCTCCTCACCGTCTGCGGGGCACCAACGTATGGCCTCATGAAGAATCTGCTCACTCCAGCGAAACCCATGGAGAAATCGTATGACGATTTGTGCACACTGGTCCAAGAGCATTTGAACCGAAGGAAAGCGTTCTGATGGCGAGGTACCGGTTCTACACCTACAAAAGATCTGAAGGCCAGGAAGTGGCGAGTTATGTTGCTGAGCTAAGACGCCTTGCAGGACATTGCGAATTTGAAGGACATTTGGAGCACATGCTCAGAGACTTTTTCATACTTGGCATTGGCCACGTAACCATACTTTGCAAACGTTTGACAGTAGAGACCCCAACCTTGAGTAAGGCCATAGCGATAGCCCAGGCGTTCATTGCCACCAGTGACAATACTAAGCAAATTTCTCAGCACACAAGTGCTGCTACAAGTACTGTCAACAAAGTGATGTTGTTTTCGAATCATAATGGACAGGGCAGGTCACACATGCCTGCAGCTACACGTCCGTAGATGTCTCAGAGTCCACCATCAAGGGTGATGAATGCAAGGCTATTAACACCTTGTTGGCGCTGCGGCGGTGATCATCATTTCAATTCATGCCGATTCAAAGGATACATTTGCAAGGGCTGTGGAACAATGGGACACCGCCAATGAGTGTGCAGGCGAGCTGCTAGGCTTGCTAAACCTGAAAACCACCACGTTGCAGAAGAGGACAGATCCACGGAGGATCACGACAAAACAGATAGAGGAGGCAGAGGTACATGGGGTGCACACATTCACCACGAATTGTCCCCCGATAATGCTGAATGTTGAACTAAATGGACTCCCGGTGTCAATGGAGCTGGACACGGGCACGAGCCAGTCCATCATGGGCAAAAAGACTTTCGAAAGGTTGTGGTGCAACAAGGCCTCAAGGCCAGTCTTAGCTCCAATTCGCATGAAACTAAGAACATACATGAAATAGCTGATTCCTCTAATCGGCAGTGCTACCGTAAAGGTCTCCTACAATGGAGCGGTGCCATGCTGCTCGGCAGGAGCTGGCTGGGAAAGATACGCTGGAACTGGGACGACATCCGAGCGCTATCGCCCGCTGATGACACTTCGTGTGCACAGGTCTTAAACAAATTTCCTTCGCTGTTCGAACCAGGCATCGGGAAATTCCAAGGAGCAAAAGTGCAGATCCACCTAATTCCGGGGGTACGACCCATCCATCACAAGGCGAGAGTAGTACTGTACATGATGAGAGAAAGGGTAGAAATCGAGCTCGACTGGCTACAAAGAGAGGGCATCATTTCACCGATCGAGTTCAGCAAATAGGCCAGTCCTAATGTCCCAGTCCTCAAGGGAGACGGCACTGTCAGAATCTGTGGCGATTGCAAAGAAACTATCAATCGTTTCTCCCTGCAGGACCAATAACCAATTCCAAAAGCCGACGACCTCTTTGCAATGCTGGCGGGAGGAAAGACGTTCACGAAGCTAGACCTGACCTCAGCCTACATGACACAGGAACTGGAGGAATCATCGAAGGCCCTCACCTGCATCAACACGCACAAAGGTCTTTTTGTTTATAACAGATGCTCGTTTGGAATCCGATCAGCGGCGGCGATATTTCAGAGAAACAAAGTTTACTGAAGTTGATCCCGCACACCGTGGTCTTCCAGGCCGACATCTTGGTCACAGGTCGGAACACAGTCGTGCGCCTGCAGAACCTAGAGGAGGTTCTTAGTCGGCTCAACTGCGTGGGGCTCAGGTTAAAACGCTCGAAGTGCATTTTCCTGGCACCTGAAGTGGAGTTCTTGGGAAAGAAGATTGTGGCGGACAGCATCAGGCCCACCAACGCGAAGATGGAGGCAATCGGGAACGCACCGAGGTCACAGAATGTGACGGAGCTGTGGTCATTCCAAGGACTCTTGAACTACTTTGGTGACTTCTTACCGGGTCTCAGCACCCTGTTAAAACCACTACATGTCTTATTACGAAAAGGGGGCAAATGGGTTTGGGGCAAAAGCCAAGAAAATGCCTTTGTAAAGCGAGAAAATTGTTATGCTCAAACAAATTGCTTGTGTTGTATGATCCATGTAAGCGTTTGGTACGAGCATGTGATGCGTCGTCATATGGTGTCGGGTGTGTATTGCAACAAGCTAATGATTTCGGGAAATTGCAACCAGTTGCTTATGCATCCAGAAGTCTGTCTAAGGCTGAGAGAACCTACAGCATGATTGAAAAAGAAGCGTTAGCGTGTGTCTATGGGGTAAAGAAAATGCATCAATACCTGTTTGGGCTAAAATTCGAATTGGAAACTGACCATAAGCCACTTATATCCCTGTTTTCCGAGAGCAAAGGGATAAATACAACGTATCGGCCCGCATCCAGAGATGGGTGCTCAGGTTGTCCGCATACAACTACACCATCCGCCATAGGCCAGGCACAGAAAACTGCGCCGATGCTCTCAGTAGGCTGCCATTGCCCATCATGGGGATGGAAATGGTGCAGCCCGCAGATCTAGCCATTGTTATGGAAGCATTTGAGAGTGAGCAATCACCTGTCACTGTCTGGCAGATCAAAATCTGGACAAGCCAGGACCCCTTATTATCTCTAGTCAAAAGCTGTGTGCTTCACGGGAGCTGGTCCAGTGTCCCAGTGGAAATGCAAGAAGAGATAAAGCCGTTCCAGCGGCGCAAAGTTGAAATGTCTATACGGGCAGACTGCCTTCTGTGGGGCAATCGAGTAGTGGTCCCCAAGAAGGGCAGAGACACCTTCATCAATGACTCCAAAGTACCCACCCAGGCATCGTAATGATGAAAGCGATAACCAGATCCCATGTGTAGTGGCCCAGCATCGATGCAGACTTAGAGTCCTGCGTTCACAGATGTAATACATGCTCGCTGTTAAGCAATGTATCCAGGAAGGCGCCGCTAAGTTTATGGACTTGACCCTCCAAACCGTGGTCTAGGGTACACGTCGACTATGCAGGCCCGTTCTTGGGTAAAATGTTCCTTGTGGTTGTAGACACGTACTCCAAGTGAATTGAATGTGAGATAATGTCGGGCTAGCACGTCCGCTGCCACTACTGAAAGCCTGCGGGCCATGTTTGCCACACACGGCTTACCCGATGTCCTGGTGAGCGACAACGGGCCACGTTTTACCAGTGCTGAGTTCAAAGAATTTATGACCCATAACGGGATCAAACATGTCACATCTGCCCTGTTTAAACCAGCGTCCAATGATCAGGTAAGAGAGCAGTGCACACCATCAAGCAAGGCTTGAAGAGAGTAACTGAAGGCTCACTGCAGACTCGTCTATCCTGAGTCCTGCTTAGCTACCGCACGAGACCTCACTCACTCACTGGGATCCCACCTGCTGAACTGCTCATGAAAAGAGCAGTTAGTTCACCCTGATCTACATGAACAGGTAGAGAGCAGGCAATTTCAACAAAGTGCATACCATGATAGCGCAAATGTGTCATGTGAGATTGAAGTCAATGATCCTGTATTTGTATTAAATTATGGGCAAGGTCCCAAGTGGCTTCCCGATACTGTCATGGCCAAAGAAGGGAGCAGGGTGTTTCGGGTCAAACTTTCAAATGGACTCATTTACAGGAAACACTTGGACCAAATCAAACTCAGATTCACAGATTACCCTGAGCAATCCACTTTGGACCCTATCTTTTTTGATCCCCCAACACACACACCAGTTGACCACGAAGCAGAACCCATCATCCACAGAAGCCCTGCAGGGCCCAACATAGCTGGCAGCCCAGCAAGGCCAGCTGCACAGCAGCCCAGCGAGGGCCCAACAAATGATTCAACAACACCAGCTTTCGCACCGAGAAGATCAACCAGGGCAAGAGGGGCCCCAGATCGACTCACTTTGTAAATAGTTACACTATTGATTTTGGAGGGGAATGTTGTTATGTATCTGGACTTGTATATACTCTGTACAGCCACCAGAGGGCTCATTCCCTGGAGTCCCAAAGGATCTCATAATTCCTTGGGAGCACAGGTATTTAAGAGTGCTTCACAGGTTGGAGAGGCACTCTGGAGACCTGCAATAAAAGACTAAGGTCACACTTTACTTTGAGCTCACAGTGTTCAGTCTGACTCTTTCTCCATACACTACAGATAGCATGTTTCAGGAGGTGATCACCCCACAGCTTAAAAGCATGCAGGCAGAGGGGAAGTAGGTGACCACTAGACGAAGTAAGAATGCTAGGCATGTAGCGTAGGAGTCCCCCCGTGAGTCCATCTCGCTTTCAAACCGATATTCACTTCTTAGCATCGGTAAGGACGATGGTGCCTCTGGGGCATGCAGCCAAAGCCAATTCCAAGGCACCACGGGTGGCACACCTGCACAGGCGGAGGGATGAAAAATAAAAGCGCTCTAGTGATAGTGGATTCAATAGTTAGGGGAACAGACAGGCGTTTCTGCAGCCATAGACATGACTCCAGGATGGTATGGTGCCTCCCTGGTGCCAGGGTCAAGGATGTCACAGAGCGGACGCAGGGCATTCTGGGGGGGCGAGGGTCCATATCGGGACCAACGACATAGGTAGAAAGAGGAAGGAGGTCCTCAGACAGAATTTAGGGAGCTAGGAAGAAAATTAAAGGGTAGGATCTCAAAGGTAGTAATCTCCGGGTTACTACCGGTGCCATCTGCTCATGAGTATAAGAATAGAAGGATAGAGAGGATGAACTTGTGGCTAGAGAGTTGGTGTAGGAGGGAGGGCTTTAAATTCTTGAGGCATTGGGACCACTTCTGGGGGAGATGGGAGCTGTACAAATTGGACAGCGCTGGAACCAATATCCTCGCGGAGAGTTTTGCTCGTGCTGTTGGGGAGATTTTAAACTAGCTTGGCAGGGGGATGGGAACCTGAGAACGAATTCAATAGGGAAGGAAGTAAAGCAGAAATTGGATAGCAAGAATTTAGAAAGCGAATCTGTACGACAGAGGAAACAGGGTTTAGTAAGTAGTAATCAAGGCGGTCTTCCTGTGCTGAATGATATATACTTTAATGCAAGGAGTATAGCGAATAAGGCAGATGAGCTTAGAGCACAGGTAGACACTTGGGAGTATGATATTATAGCCGTTACAGAAACATGGCTGAAAGAGGGGCAGGTTTGGCAGATCAATATTCCTGGTTACAGGATTTTTAGACAAGATAGAGAAGGGGGTAAAAAAGGTGGGGGGTCGCAGTACTGATTAAAGAAACTATTACAGCGATGAGGAGGGATGATATGTTAGAGGGATCATCAAATGAGGCCATATGGGTCGAATTGAAAAATAAAAAAGGGGCGATCACACTGCTGGGTGTGTATTATAGACCTCCAAACAGTGGGAGGGTGATAGAAGAGCAAATATATAGGCAAATTGCTGTGATGTCCAAAAGCCATAGGGTAGTAATAGTAGAGGATTTTAACTATCCAAATATTGATTGGGACAAACATAGTGTGAAGGGTATAGAGGGTGTGGAATTCTTAAAATGCATTCAGGAGAACTTTTTTAGTCAGTATGTAGCAAGCCCAACACTTGAATTTACAGGACATCATTTCAAAGTTTGTGGATGACACAAAACTTGGAAATCTAGCAAACAATGAGGAGGATAGTAACAGACTTCAGGAGGACAGAGACAGACTGGTGAAATGGGCAGGCACATGGCAGATGAAGTTTAATGCAGTGAAGTGTGAAGTGATGCATTTTGGAAGGAAAATGAGAAGAGGCAATATAAAGTAAATGGTGACATTTTCTACAGGGTGTGCAGGAACAAAGAGACCTGGGGGTTCACATACACAAATCTTTAAAGGTAGCAGGACAAGTTGAGTCGGCTGCTGAAAAGCCTACGGGATCCTGGGCTTTATTAATAGAGGCAAAGGGGTCAAAATTGGTTATGGCCGTTTTTGAGGCGGTGACACCGCCTGAGTGCTGAATTTAGTGCCAGGCGTTAGGCGCAGCCTCAAACTGGCAAATTCAGTTTTTACGCCCAAATATGAGAGAACAGCGCTAAAAGTGGCGTTGCACACTCACCCTCGGGCACCAACAGAGCAGGAGCTCAGGAGACACGCTCAATTTCCCCATGGAAGGCTGTTGGAATGCGAGCTGCAAAAACAGGGGAAAGAAACGAAATTACTGAAATAAGTAAAGAGAAAAACTTACCTTGCTTTCTGGGCGATGCCGCCCGGGATCCCCGATGTTACAACTGTTTTTTGCAGGCTGTATGGACACCTGCCCATTAGGCCGCCGTACAAACCAAATATTGTGGCAGCGGTGCCAAGGGAGCGTTGCACGCTGGATGATGTCACCACGTGGGTGGCGACAGAGGGCACAGTGTTTACTCTTGGCGCCTCCACCAATGACCAACTCAATTTCTACGGAGGCATGGACGCCGCTGTCTGCCGATGGTAGGCCTTTGCCACCCGTTTGCCGCCCTTCGGTGGTGTTAACGGGCGGCATTATCAAGCGAATCTTGGCTCCACAGAGTACTGAAGCAAGGAAGTTATGCTAAACTTTAATACATCACTGGTTAGGCCAAAGCAGGAGTATTGTGTCCCATTCTGGGCACCACATTTTAGAAAAGATGACAAAGCCTTGGAGAGACTGCAGAAGTGATTATCAGAATGTTACGAGAGATAGGGACTTCAGTTATGTAGAGAGATGAGAAAAGCTGGAATTATTCTCCTTAGAGCAAAGAAGCTTATGGGGAGATTTAATAAAGGTGTTCAAAAGGATGAGGGGTTTTGATTGGGTAGATGAGGAGAAACTATTTCCACTGGCAGGAAAGTTGGCAACCAGAGGACACAGATTGAAGATCATTGGCATCAATGCCAAGAGGGAGATGAAGAGAATTGTGTATGCAGTGGATTATGATCGGGAACACACTGCCTGACAGATGGTGGAAGCAGATTCAATAGTAACTTTCAAAAGGGAATTGGATTATATTTAAAAAGGAAACATTTGCAGGGCTATGGGGAGAAGAGCAGAGGCATGAATTAGTAGCTCAGTAGCACGATGGGCTAAAATCCCTCCTTTCCTGCTGCTCTATGATAAACCAATAACACGGATATTTGGTTTAAGAGGACCAATCTGAAGACAATGGGGGACGAGCCCAAACAAATCAAACAGGGTAATTCTCAAGAAAGTGTGTGCCTTTTTCTCAAGAAATGGCAAGTGGGTGGTGGGTCTTGAACCACGACAGTCCTTGTACCGATTGTACATCGTGGCGGAGGTGCGGTGAATAAGGGCACGGGGCCCAGAAGAGCCGAGGGCCAAAGGGCAGCACGGGCCAGCCCACACTGCGATATGTGTGCGCACTAGGTCCATGCAGCACAGCTGGTCTCCAGTCGTCTTGGTTAACCCTTGCCACTGGACCAAGACCTAGCTCTGTCAAACCCGTGTGGTGGCTGGTGTGCAACAGTCACCACACATTAAAAAAATCCATGCACAGGCATCTTCCACCCCCTCAATTGGAGTTCAGGACTGGAACATTGGGTCCTTCATTGAAACATCTGTGAACTCTCGTGGAAGCAAGTCATCCTTGTTCGAGGGACTGCCTATGATGATGATGATGATGATGTACCCACAATAGTATTAGGAAGGGAATTGCAGGATATTGAACCAGCGACGATGAAGGAATTATGATAAATCCTTCGGGCTAGAAATTCCGTCATGCCTTGTTTGGGGCGATAAGTTCTGAAATCTCAGAAAAGTAGTTCCAGGCGGTAATGATTTTCTGCTCCCGGGAAATTCAGCTTTAGTGCACCATCATCATCATCATCATAGGCAGTCCCTCGGAATCGAGGAAAACTTGCTTCCACTCTAAAAATGAGTCCTTAGGTGACTGAACAGTCCAATACGAGAGCCACAGTCCCTGTCATAGGTGGGACAGAAAGTCGTTGAGGGAAAGGGTGGGTGGGACAGGTTTGCCGCACGCTCTTTCCGCTGCCTGCGCTTGTTTTCTGCATGCTCTTGGCGATGAGACTCGAGGTGCTCAGCGCCCTCCCTGATGCACTTCCTCCACTTAGGGTGGTCTTTGGCCAGGGACTCCCAGGTGTCAGTGGGGATGTTGCACTTTATCAGGGAGGTTTTGAGGGTGTCCTTGCAATGTTTCCTCTGCCCACCTTTGGCTCGTTTGCCGTGAAGGAGTCCTGAGTAGAGCGCTTGCTTTGAGAGTCTCGTGTCTGGCATGTGGACGATGTGGCCTGCCCAGCGGAGCTGATCGAGTGTGGTCAGTGCTTCAATGCTGGGGATGTTGGCCTGGTCGAGGACGCTAATGTCGGTGCGTCTGTCCTCCCAGGGGATTTGTAGGATCTTGCAGAGGCATCGTTGGTGGTATTTCTCCAGTGACTTGAGGTGTTTATTGTACATGGTCCATGTCTCTGAGCCATACAGGAGGGTGGGTATTACTACAGCCCTGTAGACCATGAGCTTGGTGGCAGATTTAAGAGTCTGGTCTTCAAACACTCTTTTCCTCAGGAAGGCTGCACGGGCGCAATGGAGGCAGTGTTAAATCTCGTCATCAGTGTCTGCTCTTGTTGATAAGAGGCTCCCAAGGTATGGGAACTGGTCCACGTTGTCCAAGGCCATGCCATGGATCTTGATGACTGGGAGGCAGTGCTGTGCGGCGAGGACAGGCTGGTGGAGGACCTTTGTCTTACGGATGTTTAGCGTGAAGCCCATGCTTTTGTATGCCTCGGTAAATACATTGACGATGTCCTGGAGTTCAGCCTCTGTATAGCGCACCAAGAGAGAAGTGGAGCACTAAATCAAGTGTGTCTGTTGTGTCTTTAGATGCTCTGATAATGACTCCATGAGGCAATGTATTGTACTTGAACTGTCGTGACCTTAGTCCATTTAATATAACTCCAGAGTAAGGATCACAAATGGTGGCCTGCCTTTTATACTAGGCCTGGCACACCTGTACAGGTAACCTACAAGTCTCCCACAGCAGTGCCCTCTGGTGGCACACCTTAGTGACCATACAGCTGGTGTACAAGTTTCCCATAGTAGTGCCCTCTGGTGGCACATCATATGTAATAGTACAGGCAGTAACATGTCAAGATACGTGACATCACTCGCCCCCAAGTCCTTAGTGCAAATCGCCTTCATACATTGACTGTGCTCTGGGCTTAGCTCTATCTGGTTGACCCTTGGAGGGTCGTTTCCATCTTGGGTGAGTGGATGGTGTTTCATTGGCAGTGGAGGTGCTGGTGGTTTCTGTTGTGAGTCCATGACCACTTCATTCTCTCCCCCCCACATATAGATTATGCCGGTGGCTCATTACATTCATATACATTCAAGTCCAGAAAAAAAAAATTTGCATTTATATCGTTATATTTGTGGTACAGTTGTGAGGCAAGTACATTTGACCGGTGAGGTACATTCTTGATACATACTTGGAATCAGTGCAGGTGTCAGCACCAGTGAGGGAGGACAAACTAGTTCCAGAACTGCTGGATGGTGTCCAGGTAGTCTGGTGGAGGCCCGGTGCCCAGTGCTGGCAGTGGGAACCCGGTTGGCTCAAGTTGCCTGCTCTCGGGGCCTTTGCCGTTGCTGCTAGCATTGGGCAGGTTCACAGATGCCTGTGACCTCCCTGTCCTTTCCTTGCACCCCGGGTCACTGCTGTTCCCTGAGGAGCAGCCGTCTGGCAGTGCACAGGGAACTGCTGACTCGTTTCCCTGGGCGTTATTTGGTTTGGGATCCTGGCTGGTCCCGGTCCCATTTGGGAGAACCGTTGCGGGTGACCCTTCGTTCCCGGGTGTAGCCTTGGTGGCGAGAGGGTCTGGGGGCTGCACCTTAGCGCAGTTTGCTCTTTCAGGCTCATGGCGGTTGGTGCCACCGGGTGCCTGAGAGGTGGAGCCGATCGGGGGCAGGGTATCAATACCGGTGCTGTTGCCCTCCTGAGATCGTTTGCTCTGCAGCTTGTCTATATTTGCTGCTTGTGGCCACACTCCATGGTGCATCACTCTGGTCCCAGGGACACAGGCATTGGGTAGCTCACTGGACCTGTGTGCTCCCGATGGGTGTTTTCCCACTACATAATCAGAATACAGTTGAAATCCTACATCGCACAACATTTCATTACTCATTGTAGATAAACTGTAGCTCCGATCACAATCGCACGACTTTTCTTTGCTTATTACATGTATAAAACTCTGATCATCAATTACACATTTTACATTTAACTCACAGTTGCTATTACATTGATTGAGAATGTGGAACTGTCCCTTTAATTGTGGTGGGTTGCTGGCCTCCTTTAAGAGAGCCTTTCTATCTTTACCCCAATCCTCTTCTCCATTTGGTACCATGTGTTGCTCCATCAGCGCTGCACCTCGTGGTCTGGCCGCCGCCATCTTTTCCTTCAGCGCTTCACCTCGTGGTTTGGGCGCCATCTTTCTTCCATCCACGATGTCGACTGCTGTGACCCTCTTCTCCCCGGGTTCTGCCACTGAGGCTGCGAAGTCGCCTTTGGATCCGATTTTCTTCCTCCGGAGTCCTGCCACTGGAGCCTGGAAGGTGCGTTCGGGTCGTCTCAGCTGGATCATCTCCACGCAGTCGTGCTGAGCGGTTTGTGCCTCGGGTGCTGTGCTGGTCTGCTCTCTGGTGCCGGATCCAACCTCAGGTGAGGGCTTCCTCTGCCTCTGAGCGCAGGGGACGTCGATCGCTGGAGGGGTGAAGTCTTCCCAGCTCCAATGGATCTTCTCCATCCATCTTCTTCCGAGTAGCGTTGGTCCATCACCTGCAACAATCCACAGGGATAACTTGTGCATCGTGCCATCATGGAGTACCTTTACATCTGCACTACCAATGACTGGGATAAGTTCATTGGTGTAGGTGCGCAGCTTTGCCTGAACCGGGACTAATTTGGTCGTTCAGTTTGATTGTCCCATAGCCTCTCAAAGGCTTCTTGATTCATTACTGACTGGCTCACCCCCGTGTCCACTTCCATGAAGACTGGAGCGCCATTTATCTCGACTTCCATCCTCAACGGGGAACATTTGGTGGTGCAGGTAAACATGCTATATACCTCATCGTGGGGCTGAGCTGCCTCTCTGACTATCGCTTCATAATCCGCGCTGGATTCATGGCCCTCTGCAGACTCTTCATCAACACAGTGAGTCATATTTCTTTTGCACATTCGCTGGAGGTAGCCCTTTGTGCTGCAGCCTTTACACACAGTCTTTAAAACGGCACTGGTGAGCCCTGTGATTCCCTCCGCAACGCCAGCATGGTGCTACTCGATTCGCCCCCCTCGGCGGACTCTGAGTTAAGGGACTCGCAAGCCTGTTCTCTCTCCTCTGAGGAGATTCACATTCTACAGTCCAGTCTCTAAAAGGCGCCATTCTGTGTACAGTACTTGACGGGTTTGAGACCTGAGGATGAGTCATCCGCCTAGAGCCGCAGGTCGAAGTCATGAATGCTTGGCTCATGGTGATGGCTTCTGCAGTGTGACTGTGGTATCTGAAGAAAGTAGCCTGTGAAGAAGGCCCTCGTGGTCGATTCCGATGACAAAGATATTCCGCAGCGCTTTGGTGAGGTGGTCGCCGAAATCACACGGTGCCACCAGCCTCCTGAGGTCTGCAGCATATTTTGCCATTTCCTGGCCTTCGAGCCGTCGGTGAGTATAAAATGGTGTCTGGCTGTGAGGATGCTCTCTTTGGGCGTTGCAAGCTCCTCGTACGTTTTGGTCGTTGTTTTCGCTGGTGCCAGCAAGTCCCTCACGAGGCCATAGACGGTGGGCCCATAACTGGTTAGCAGGATAGCTCTGTGCTTATCAGCCAATGTGGCCGGATTATCGCCTGCCAGGTCGTTTACAGTGAAGAAATGGTCGAGCCTCTCCACAAAGGCGTCCCAATCATCACCATCGGCGAACTGCTGCAACGTACCAAGGTTAGCCATATTCGCGTGAAAGTCTGTAATCTCGTCGGCAATTGTTGTGTCTTTGGATGCTCTGATAATGACTCCATGCGGCAATGTATTGTGCTTGAACTGTAGTGACCTTAGTCCATTTGATGTAATACCAGAGTGAGGATCACACATGGTGGCCTGCCTTTTTTACTAGGCCTGGCACACCTGTACAGGTAACCTATAAGTCTCCCACAGCAGTGCCCTCTGCTGGCACACCTTAGTGACCATACAGCTGGTGTACAAGTTTCCCATAGTAGTGCCCTCTGGTGGCACATCATCTGTAATGTCTAGATACATGACACTAACCACTTTTCTTAGGGTGCTAAAGTGCGAGAGCGGGCGGTAGCAATGCTAATGGCATCAGAGGCTGCTTCCCTCAGTGAAAGGGAAGGGCCATTGGTGCACAACATACTTCCCAGGATTTCTGCGTTGCAAGGCGACTTGCACGACTGCCATTACAGCCCCAAACACTCTCGGAGAGCGGAGGGCTGGGACATCGCGTAGCAATGTAACAGCAAAAACTTTCAGCAGGCACAAGACGGGTGTAAATAATAAAGGTTGGCCTGCCTGAGAACCATTCCCTTTAATTAGCGCTCCCGAAGCGGCCAGCTGAGGTGACAACGCCTCCTCTTCCTGCCGTTGTTGACGCCCAGCGGTACAGCAGGGGGCGGAAGGCAATTTCACATCCGGGACGGTAACAGGACATCATGATCTGCGAGGCGCTAGAGGCCGAGGCAGTAAGTGTTAGCGCCCAACACTAAACCGGCATTGAAGTTCGCGGGTGTCACTGAATTTGCCACACCTGGTCACTAACCCCTTAGTGCCCCATTACTGGCCCCCCCCAGGCGCTAACGGGAAGCACAAAGCAGTTGAATTTCTCCCCCTTATTCTCCACCATCCACCCAAGTACCACAATCATTTTATCACCAAGATCCCTCAGCCTCTGCACTGAATGACTTCTCATCCTCGGTGATTTCAACCTCCATCTCCTCCATCTCAATTCATCATGCTCTCTCTCCTCCGGGTTCACTAGCCTCCTATCCTCCCTTAATCTCTCCCTCTATAAATTCCCCAACTCATCGGCCACCCCCGTGACCTTGCCATCTCACATGGACTCCCATCGTGTCAGTCACAGATAAGGCAGCTCTGATCGCTCACCACCCGCCCAACCTTACTACCTTCTATGTCCGCCCCTGGAATAAAACTATCTCCCAATTCACTTAAAACTTCACTTACACAATCCCAACTGTCTCGGCTTTGGCCCTCCATTTACCTCGACATTTCTGCAGCTAGCGATCTGTTCAACCAGACCCTCAGCTCCAACTTTGATGCTCTAGTTCCCATGGGAACATAGCAAATAGGAGCAGGAGTAGGCCATTCGGCCCCTCGAGGCTGCTCCACCATTCAATAAGATCATGGCTGATCTCCTATCTCAACTCCAGCTTCTCATACTGACCCCATATCCTTTGATTCGCTTAGTAACAAAAATTCTATCGATCACCATCTTGAATAAAGATTCACCACCCTTTGAGTGAAGAGATTTCTCCTCACCTCGGTCCTAAAAGGCCAACCACTTATTCTGAGACTATGACCCCTGGTTTTAAACTCTTCACAGCCAGGGGAAACATCTACCCTGTCAAGGCCTTTAAGTCCAAGGGAGGCAGGGCTAAAATTTCAGTTGGGAATGGACAGGGTCGGCGGAGAGGGGAGGGGAAGGGAGGAATGGGGAGGGGAGGGGGCAATGGGGAGGGGAGGGGAGCGGGGAATGGCCAGGGTTGGGGGGGGAATGGGGAGGGGAGGGGGAGGGTAGGGGAGGAATGGGGAGGGTCATGGGGAAATGAGGGGGGAATGGGGAGGGGGAGGGGAGGGGAGCGGGTAATGGGCAGGGTTGAGGGGGAGAGGGCGGGGAGGGAATGGGGAGGGGAGGGTGGAATGTGGAGGGGAGGGGAGCGGGGAATGGGCAGGGTCAGGGGGAATGGGGAGGGGAGGGGGGAATGGGGAGGGTCGGGCGGAAAGAGGAGAGGAGGGGGGAATGGGGAGGGGGAAGGGAGGGGGGAATGGGGAGGGGAGGGTCGGTGGGAATGGGGAGGGGGAGGGAGAGGGGGGAATGGGGAGGGTCGGGGGAGGGAAGGGGGGAGTGGGGAGGGGAGGGGAGGGGGGAATGGGGAGGGGGAAGGGAGGGGGGGAATGGGGAGGGGGCAGGGTTGGAGGGAATGGGGAGGGGAGGGGGCAGGGTTGGGGAGAATGGGGAGGGTCGGGTCGGTGGGAATGGGGAGGGGAATGGGGAGGGGAGGGGGGAATGGGGAGGGGAGGGAGGGAGGGCATGGTTGGGGGAAGGTCGGGGGGAGAATGGGGGGGGTCGGGGGGAATGGGGAGGGTCGGGGGAGGGGAGGGGGGACTGGGGATGGTCGGGAAGGAGGGCAGGGTCGGGGGGAATGGGGACGAGAGGGGGGAATGGGGGAATGGGAAAGCAGCTTTTGGAGCCAGAGAGCAATTGCAGCCAGTAAATTGAGTTAGTTTCATTCAGGATGATTATTTTTGTTTCTGGATGGTTATTCCCTGATGCCCCCCCTCCCACGACCCTGTATAGTTATACAATTCATGGTCACGCAGTCTAATAGTTCCTGAAATGAATAATCACTGGAAGTTCCTGGGGCCTTCTCCCAATCAACTGTTGTAAAATTGACGGAAACCCCGGAGAGATGTGTAAATGGGGCTTCATGCTATATTTTGCCAATTTTACACGTGGAGGAAATTCCAGCAGTCAATTGAGAGAATACACGAGGAAATTTCCTGTGAAAGTGCCATGATTTGATCGTGTTGAATGGATGTATTTCTAGGTCTGATTGTGAGATCCAGTGATACGGAGATGGCCAGAGCTGGGACTGACTGCTGATTACTGTTTCACTTTGTTTATTAGGGTGGACTAGGAGAGAAAGGTGAAACTGGAGACAAAGGATCACAGGTGAGGCCCTTCATCATTTTTATTCTCTGTTAGGAAAAGGATTGGAACTTTGTTAAAATTATTCTCATCCATATCAGTAGAACACACAGATGTGCAAGGACATCTGAACATGTAAGCTGCGACGTGTGCAGTACTTACGATTCAATGTCAGACAGATCATCTCTCTCTGGCATCTGTCTGAGACTGAACCATACCTTTCGCAACCTTGGTGTCGTATTTAACCCAGAGATGAACTTCTGACCACATAACCGCTCCACCACTAAGACCACCTACTTCCACCTCCGTAACATCGCCCAACTCTGCCCCTGCCTCAGCTCATCCGCTGCTGAAACCCTCATCCAAGCATGTGTTATCTCTGGACTTCAATGACTTGGACTTGAATGTTGGAGGTATGATTAAGAAGTTTGCAGATGACAATAAAATAGACTGTGTGTTTGATAATTAAGAAGAAAGCTGCAGACTGCAGGAAGATATCAATGTACTGGTCAGTTGGGCAGAACAGTGGCAAATGGAATTCACTCCGGATAAGTATGAGGTAATGCATCTGGGGAGGGCTAACAAGGCAAGGGAATACACATTAAAATGGTACGACTCTGAAAAGTGTAGAGGAACAAAGGGACCTTGGAGTGCAGGTCCACAGATCCCTGAAGGTAGCAGGCCAGGTAGATAAGATGGTTAAGGCGGCATATGGAAGACTTGCCTTTATTAGTTGAGGCATAGAATACAAGAGCAAGGAGGTTATGCTTGAACTGTATAAAACACTGGTTAGGCCGTAGCTGGAGTACTACATGCAGTTCTGGTCACCACATTACAGGAAAGATGTGATTGCACTGGAAAGGGTGCAGAGGAGATTTACAAGAATGTTGCCTGGACTGGAGAATTTTGGCAATGAGGAAAGATTGGAGATACTGGGTCTGTTTTCTTTGTAACAGAGGAGGCTGAGGGGAAACCTGATTGAGGTGTATAAAATTATGAGGGGCCTGGATAGAATGGATAGAAAGAACCTGTTTCCCTTGGCAGAGGGGTCAACAGCCAGGGGGCATAGATTTAAAGTAATTGGGGGGGATGGTCAGAGGAAATATGAGGGGAAATTTCTTCACCCAGAGGGTGGTGGGGGTCTGGAACTCACTGCCTGAAAGGGTGGTAGAGGCAGAAATCCTCACCACATTTAAAAAGTACTTGGATGTGCACTTAAAGTGCCGTAACCTACAGGGCTACGGACCAAGAGCTGGAAAGTGGGATTAGGCTGGGTAGCTCTTGGTTGGCCAGCGCGGACACGATGGGCCGAAATGGCCTCCTTCCGTGCTGTAAACTTCTATGATTCTATGGTAGATTTGAATAGTCCAACCCATTCCTGGCCAGCCTCCCACCTTACATATACATGAACTCATCTAGAACTCTGCTGCTCATATCCTAACCTGCACCAAGTCCCGTGCACCCATCGTTCCTGCGCTTACTGACCTACATTGGCTCTCGGTCCGGCAACACCTCGCTTTTTAAATTTTCATCCTTGTTTTCAAAGCCCTCCATGACCTTGCCCCTCCATATCTCTGTGACCTACTCCGACCCTACAACCCTTTGAGATTTCTGCACTTCCAATTCTGCCCTCTTGAGCATCCCCAATTTTAATTCCTCACCATGCTGTGCCTTCAGCTGCTTAGGCCCTAAACTCTGGTAATCCCACCCTAAACCTATCTGCCTCGCTACCTCTCTCTCTCTCTCTCCTTAAAACCTACCTCTTTGACCAAGCTTTTGGTCACCTGTCCTAATATCTCTTTATGTGGCTCGGTGTAAAATTTCTGATGAAGCTTCCATGAGGCACCTTGGGATGCTGTACTACATTAACGGCACTATATAAATGCAAGTTGTTCTAATTAAAATTAATTAACTACAAACAGTTTCCAATTTGCTCGCCGTCTCTCTTGGAACTGGTAACATGCTGTGATCCAGTTCTACAGGCACCAGGAACCCCGGTACATTGGACAGTTCCTCGTGTCTTGTGCAAGGCGGTCTGTATCTGCTCAGTCCAATCATGTTGTCCACAGTAGAGAGCTTTCCAGTAGAGTTGCTTGTAAAAAGTCAGGTGATGAAGGATAGAGTACTTGAGCCCAGTCTTTACTTGCTTACCCACTTTTATTCGCAGAGACACACATTACATACTGTGCACCCCAAGGTAAGCTTGCACCGCTTCCCACCCTGCTCCCATACGTATGAGAGCAAAAGAATTAATTCCCACCACCTCTATACAATTAACATTCAATTGCTACACACCACTTCAGTACAGTTAACAGTCCGTACGTGCCAACCAGGCACGAATTTCCTCCCTACCCAGTTGCAGCACCCTCCTGCCTCTCTGACAGAGGTCAGTAAGCTCAGCCCAGACATTTGAAGAATATGGGGCTACAAACCTGTGGGATCCATTCAATGCTGAATTCATCCAGGGCAGTCGGAGGGCAGCTCATCTGAAAGGGGCACAGGGGCGCGTTTCTGGCATTCACCTGCCTACGGCAGCGGGAAAAACTGTGGCCTGCCGACCCTCTGGGCGGGAATTGTCCATTCCAATCCCGGCCCCATACACTCCCCCCCCCCCCCGTACCCCCGCCCCCGCCATGTCCATTCCCCCTCCCTCCCCAACGACCCTGCCCATTCCCCACCCCCGACCCTGCCCATTCCCCCCCCCGACCCTGCCCATTCCCCCCCCCCCCGACCCTGCCCATTCCCCCCCTCCGACCCTGTCCATTCCCCCTCTACGACCCTGTCCATTCCCCCCCTACGACCCTGTCCATTCCCCCCCGACCCTGTCCATTCCCCCCACGTCCCTGTCCATTCCCCCCCGACCCTGTCCATTCCCCCCCGACCCTGTCCATTCCCCCCCCGACCCTGTCCATTCCCCCCCCGACCCTGTCCATTCCCCCCCCAACCCTGTCCATTCCCCCCACGTCCCTGTCCATTCCCCCCCGACCCTGTCCATTCCCCCCCGACCCTGTCTATTCCCCCCCCGACCCTGTCCATCCCCCCCCGACCCTGTCCATTCCCCCCCCGACCCTGTCCATTCCCCCCCCGACCCTGTCCATTCCCCCCCGACCCTGTCCATTCCCCCCCGACCCTGTCCATTCCCCCCCCGACCCTGCCCATTCCCCGACCCTGTCCATTCCCCCCCCGACCCTGTCCATTCCCCCCCGACCCTGTCCATTCCCCCCCGACCCTGTCCATTCCCCCCCGACCCTGTCCATTCCCCGACCCTGCCCATTCCCCGACCCTGTCCATTCCCCCCCGACCCTGTCCATTCCCCCCCGACCCTGTCCATTCCCCCCCCCGACCCTGCCCATTCCCCGACCCTGCCCATTCCCCGACCCTGTCCATTCCCCCCCCGACCCTGCCCATTCCCCGACCCTGCCCATTCCCCGACCCTGTCCATTCCCCCCCCGACCCTGTCCATTCCCACTCTACGACCCTGTCCATTCCCCCCCTCCGACCCTGTCCATTCCCACTCTACGACCCTGTCCATTCCCCCCCGACCCTGTCCATTCCCCCCCGACCCTGTCCATTCCCCCCCTACAACCCTGTCCATTCCCCGACCCTGTCCATTCCCCCCCTCCGACCCTGTCCATTCCCCGACGCTGCCCATTCCCCCCCCGACCCTGTCCATTCCCCCCCGACCCTGCCCATTCCCGACCCTGCCCATTCCCCGACCCTGCCCATTCCCCCCTCCGACCCTGTCCATTCCCCCTCTACGACCCGGTCCATTCCTCCCCTGACCCTGTCCATTCCCCCCCCGACCCTGTCCATTCCCCCCCTACGACCCTGTCCATTCCCCCCCTACGACCTTGTCCATTCCCCCACCCGACCCTGTCCATTCCCCCCCTACGACACTGTCCATTACCCCCCCTGACCCTGTCCATTTCCCCCCTGACCCTGTCCATTCCCCCCCGACCCTGTCCATTCCCCCCCTACGACCCTGTCCATTCCCCCCCTACGACATTGTCCATTCCCCCACCCGACCCTGTCCATTCCCCCACTACGACACTGTCCATTACACCCCCTGACCCTGTCCATTCCCCCCCACTACACTGTCCATTCCCCCCCCTGACCCTGTCCATTCCCCCCGCCCCCCGACCCTGTCCATTCCCTCCCCCGCAACCTTGTCCATTCCCGACCCCTCCACTCCCTCCCGACCCTGTCCATTCCCCCCCCCTACACTGCCCACTCCCCCCCCGACCTTGTCCATTCCCGACCCCTCCACTCCCCCCCGACCCTGTCCATTTCCCCCACCCCCGACACTGTCCATTCCTCCCCCCCGGACACTGTCCATTCCTCCCCGTGGACACTGTCCATTCCCCCCCCCCCGACACTGTCCATTCCCCCCCCCTGACCTTGTCCATTCCCGACCCCTCCACTCCCCCCCGACCCTGTCCATTCACCCCCCCCCCCCCGACACTGTCCATTTCCCCCCCCTGGACACTGTCCATTCCTCCCCCTGGACACTGTCCATTCCCCCCCGTGGACACTGTCCATTTCCCTCCCCCCGACAATGTCCATTCCCCCCCCTGACCTTGTCCATTCCCGACCCCTCCACTCCCCCCCGACCCTGTCCATTCCACCCCCCCCGACCCTGCCCATTCCCCGACCCTGCCCATTCCCCCCCTCCGACCCTGTCCATTCCCCCTCTACGACCCTGTCCATTCCCCCCCTACGACCCTGTCCATTCCCCCCCGACCCTGCCCATTCCCTGACCCTGCCCATTCCCCGACCCTGCCCATTCCCCCCCTCCGACCATATCCATTCCCCCTCTACGACCCTGTCCATTCCCCCCCTGACCCTGTCCATTCCCCCCCGACCCTGTCCATTCCCCCCCTACGACCCTGTCCATTCCCCCCCTACGACCTTGTCCATTCCCCCACCCGACCCTGTCCATTCCCCCCCTACGACACTGTCCATTACCCCCCCTGACCCTGTCCATTCCCTCCCCTGACACTGTCCATTTCCCCCCCCTGACTTTGTCCATTCCCGACCCCTCCACTCCCCCCCGACCCTGTCCATTCCCCCCCCCCCCGACACTGTCCATTCCTCCCCGTGGACACTGTCCATTCCCCCCCCCGACACTGTCCATTCCCCCCCCCTGACCTTGTCCATTCCCGACCCCTCCACTCCCCCCCGACTCTGTCCATTCACCACCCCCCCCCCGACACTGTCCATTTCCCCCCCCTGGACACTGTCTATTCCCCCCCCCCGGACACTGTCCATTCCCCCCCGTGGACACTGTCCATTCCCCTCCCCCCGACACTGTCCATTCCCCCCCCCGACACTGTCCATTCCCCCCCCTGACCTTGTCCATTCCCGACCCCTCCACTCCCCCCCGACCCTGTCCATTCCCCCCCCCCCCGACACTGTCCATTCCCCCCCCCCCCCCGGACACTGTCCATTCCTCCCCGTGGACACTGTCCATTCCCCCCCCCCGACACTGTCCATTCCCCCCCCCTGACCTTGTCCATTCCCGACCCCTCCACTCCCCCCCGACTCTGTCCATTCACCCCCCCCCCCGACACTGTCCATTTCCCCCCCCTGGACACTGTCTATTCCCCCCCCCCTGGACACTGTCCATTCCCCCCCGTGGACACTGTCCATTCCCCTCCCCCCGACACTGTCCATTCCCCCCCCCGACCCTGTCCATTCCCTCCCCTGACACTGTCCATTCCCCCCCTGACCTTGTCCATTCCCGACCCCTCCACTCCCCCCCGACCCTGTCCACTCCCCCACCCCCCGACACTGTCCATTCCCCTCCCACCGGACACTGTCCATTCCTCCCCGTGGACACTGTCCATTCCCCCCCCCCCCCGACACTGTCCATTCCCCCCCCCCTGACCTTGTCCATTCCCGACCCCTCCACGCCCCCCGACCCTGTCCATTCACCCCCCCCCCCCGACACTGTCCATTTACCCCCCCCGGACACTGTCCATTCCCCCCCCTGGACACTGTCCATTCCCCCCCGTGGACACTGTCCATTCCCCTCCCCCCGACACTGTCCATTCCCCCCCCTGACCTTGTCCATTCCCGACCCCTCCACTCCCCCCCGACCCTGTCCATTCCCCCCCCCGACACTGTCCATTCCCCCCCCCGACACTGTCCATTCCCCCCCCCGACACTGTCCATTCCCCCCCCCGACACTGTCCATTCCCCCCCCCCCCCCGACACTGTCCATTCCCCCCCCCGACCTTGTCCATTCCCGACCCCTCCACTCCCCCCCGACCCTGTCCATTCACCCCCCTCCCCGACACTGTCCATTCCCCCCCCCCTGGACACTGTCCATTACCCCCCGTGGACACTGTCCATTCCCCTCCCCCCGACACTGTCCATTCCCCCCCCCCTGGACACTGTCCATTACCCCCCGTGGACACTGTCCATTCCCCTCCCCCCGACACTGTCCATTCCCCCCCCTGACCTTGTCCATTCCCGACCCCTCCACTCCCCCCCGACCCTGTCCATTCCCCCCCCCGACACTGTCCATTCCCCCCCCCGACACTGTCCATTCCCCCCCCTGACCTTGTCCATTCCCGACCCCTCCACTCCCCCCCGACCCTGTCCATTCCCCCCCCCCCCGACTCTGTCCATTCCGCCCCCCCCCCCCCGGACACTGTCCATTTCCCCCCCGTGGACACTGTCCATTTCCCCCCCTGGACACTGTCCATTCCCCCCCGACCTTGTCCATTCCCGACCCCTCCACTCCCCCGCCGACCCTGCCCATTCCCCCCCCCCGACCCTGCCCATTCCCCCCCCCCCGACTCTGCCTATTCCTCCCCCCGACCCTGCTCATTCTCCCCCCCTGACCCTGCCCATTCTCCTTCCCCGACCCTGCCCATTCCCCCCCCCCGACACTGCCTGTTCTCCTCTGACCCTACCCATTCCCCCCCCCGACCCTGCCCATCTTCCCCCCCGCCCGACCCTGCCCATTTCTATGCTTCATCATTACTCCAAAGCAATTCTTTGTGTCAAACACTTTGACGTGTTTTACCATAATAAGACACTGTACATATCAATGTATTAACACAACTTGTGTTCAAAAGCAAGTATAATTTTCACAATATTAACATCCTGTTCCATGGACTTACTGTAAATTGCAACTAACTGGTATGTTTGGAATATAATTCTGTTTATTTTGGGGATGTGAGTAACTATGCCACTTCTCTGTAATGTGCTCACTGCTACTCTTGGCTCACGGGCCAGTCGCAAGAGGCACTTAAAACTTTCAAATGAATCACCCACAAATGAAATGTAGAATGCCAGACCATGTGATAGTTTACCATAGATAGTCGTTCATTTGATTGAATTTTGGGTCTCTTACACAACATACACTGTTTAGTTTCACCTGAAGTTTAGAATACCCTAACCTAAGACCACTGAGGAAAGCGCGAGGAGATGGGTTGGCCGTAGCTAGCACTGGCACAGATATGAGTGGCCAAATGGCCTCCTTCTAACTTCTATGATCCATTCAGCCAGCACCATGGGACACGTTTACAAAGCAGAGCTTGCGCAGAGCTCCAGAATCCAGTGCTGTAACTTTGGGATCCTGAACTGACACCTTTGGTCCATGAACAGTTAGTCTCAGCCAATCCACCTGAAATCTATAAATGAAAAATAATTGGAACTGGGGCTTCAAAGGTATTTTACTCTTTCAAAATTGCATCTGCTTGGTTAGTGGCTGTGAGGGATGCCCATGTTCTCAAGCATTAGTATGGAAATACCATCCAATGGCAACTGCACGGTTACCAGCAAAGCTAACACTACTGCAGAAATGGCGGAAGTGACAACTGTCAGAGAATTCAGCTCAAAGTCGGTTCACCCATTTCTTTTACTGCTGCATCTTTTCTCGACAGGGCGAAGGAGTTCAGCAACTTCGGGAGGCTTTGAAGATATTAGCTGAGCGAGTTTTGATTTTGGAACATATGATCGGAATCCACGGTGAGTGAGGTGGAAAGGTAATTGGTTGGAGATAGATCATTGTTGGTCACTTGGTGCAGTCAAAGGGATCTAGCTACATATTGTGAGGTGGAATGAGTGGACATGATGGCCGAGATATTCGTTAGCCCTCAAAAACAGGCCTGGGGATGGCAATGCGTGATCACCCGCCACCAGTTGAAAGGAATGCAGGCAGCACCCGAACTTCGAGCTGCCTGCTGATTAGCATGATTGTGGTGTTCCGCCCAGTGCTGAACTCGCTGCTGAGTGGCTGAATGCTCAGCAGGTGGCCCAAGTTAGTGCGAGCCGAGCACCAATTAAAGCTAGCCTGCATTCCTTAAAGTACATCTGCAACTCTCAAAGCTGAGGTGCATTCTACCTGCAGCAGCTCATTGAACTGAATGAGGAAGAGAGTGAGAGGAGGAAAAAACAATTATATGACAACAGGGGAGAGAGCAGCGCCAAGGTTCTCCAGTACAGCACTGGAGGTTTTATTGCAGGAGGTCAACTTGAGGAGAGAGGTGTGGTTTCCACAGGGGGCCCGGAGGCCCTCCAGGCAAATGTGTAAAATCTAATGGGAGCAGAGAGCCGCTATGGTGATTGCCAGCAGTATAGCCCCGAGGACCTGGACGCAGTGCAGGAAGAAGTTTAATGACCTCACACGAGTGGTCAAGGTCAAGGCATCACAGCCCATAGTGCTGGAAAATCGGGTACTACGGAGCCTAACTTCTAGCCCGATTTGTCTACAAATTGCAAACTGTCTAGATATAGTAGATAATGACCACAAGTCCTGTTGATCAACTAGTGCAATTGGCTACATTTCCTGAGATGAAATAGATAATCTGCCCCTTTTTTTACATCGGCAGCAAGGCTGAATTACATGAGAGCAATTCCAATTCCAAGGACTCTTGGAGAAATCGATATTGGAAAGCCTCCAACAAGGTTTCATTTATCCCGTTACCTGTTCAGTGCCCGTGTTGCAATGATTGTGAAGATAACCCTTTAAGGCTTTCAATGAGACATACAAATTGGAAACAGAACATAGAATAACTGTGGGCGAGCAGTTGAAATTGTAGTAATAGCGGAAACTAAAGAGAACCACGATGTTCTTCACTCGTGGGCAGACTGGCCCCGTTAGCAGCTCTTGGACTAAAAGTGTCCTCCAAGTAAACAAAAGCCATGGTATTTTTAATTTATTTATCCATTCACGGGATGTGAGTATTGCTGGCAAGGCCGGCATTTATTGCCCATTCCTAATTGCCTTCGAGAAGGTGGTGGTGAGCCACCTTCTTAAACCGCTGCAGTCCATGTGGTGAAAGTGCTCCCACAGTGCTGTTTTGGAGGGAGTTCCAGAATAGACACGACTGCTGCCAGTGAGGTTGAAGGAGTTGTGCATGTGCAGTTTCAATGTTTTTTCAGTTGTTCGCTAACTGAAAAGAAAATACTGTCGCCATTTCAAAGAAAACACCTCCAGAGAGAACGGCATTCCAGAACTTTGGCCCAGCGACGACGAAGGGCCAGCAATATATTTCCAGGTGTGCGTCTTGGAGGTGATGGTGCTCTCTTGATCTTCTTGTCATTGATGTCTTAGCAACACTCAGTGTCAGGGACACCATTATGCTCCCAGAATTCAGCGTTAAGGAAGCAGAGGAAAAAGGTTTAAAAATTATTGTCTCATAATCGATTACTGAACAATCCATTGCACTAACATGCATGGCAGGCCATAGCGATGGGGCAAGGGCTGCAGCAAATCCTTCCCCACACACATGGGCTGGGAAACCATGTGGGGCCCGAAATACCAGCAGGAGTCTCCTGTAATTATGATATTTAGTTTGACCCTGGGTGATGCACCAGGGTGGAGAGAGACAGGTGGGTGCAAACCCAGCTCACTACTGATCCAATAGAGGTTCTGCCAGGCCACATGATCCAGGTCATAATGTTACAACCAGCTGCCCTGTTGCTTGAAAACCTTTGGGTAATGACAGGAGCACGGCAGCATCCCAATCAGCATAAAATCGTTAATATAAGCTGTGAACAACAGTGGTCCCAGCACTGATCCTTGAACACCACTATTCACCTTCTGCCACTGTGAATAGCTACCCTTTACCCCTACTCTCTGCTTTCTGTCTTGAAGCCAGCTAGCAATCCATTCTGCTACTTGTCCCCTAACTCTGCATTCTCTGACCTTGTTCATCAATCTATTAGTGGGTGCCTTATCGAAACCTTTTGAAAATCCAAATAAATTACATCTACTGTATTACCCTTGTCTACTCTCTCTGTTGCCTCTTCAAAAAATTCAATGAGGTTGGTCAAGCAAGAATTTCCCTTTTGAAATCCATGCTGACTATTCATTATTATATTTTTGGTTTCTAGATGTTCTTCTATTTTCTCCTTTAGTAGGGATTCCATTATTTTTCTTACCACCGATGTTAAGCTGACTGGTCTACAGTTCCCTGAACATGTTCTATCCCCCTTCTTAAATATAGGTATTATGTTAGCTATCCGCCAGTCCTTTGACACTACACCTCATTATGTAATTGCTAATCTCATCATCCAATGTCATTTCCACCTGTTCTATCATTCTGTTAAATACTGAAGCAAAATAATTATATAATATTTCTGTCATGTCTTTATCGTTACCTGTGGTATTATCCTATCTATCCCTTAATGGTTCTATTCCCATCCCAATCTTGCTTGTAAAATATTTTACTATTTTGTTTTATGTTCCTTGATAATTTAATTTCATAGTTCCTCTTTGCCTTCCTAATTTTTTTTGACTTCTCTCCTAATCTTTTTGTATTCTCCCTTATCAAGCTCTCCCCTGCTGTCTATGCCTCTTTCCTTAGCCTCAATTGTTCCCTTATGGCTTTATTCATCCATATTAGTGTTTAGTTTGTTCTTTCCTTTTAGCGGAATATATTGTTCCTGCACTCTGTTGAACAAGATTTTAAATGTTTCCCATTGTTTGCCAATATTGTTGCCCATTTTATTTTCCCAAGTTCTATTCTCAGCCTCTCAGCCCCTCACAATCAGCTTTTTTCCAATCTATTACCCTGGTTTTCATCATACTTATGTCCTTCTGAATTATCATCTTAAAGTGTATTATATTATGGTCACTATTACCTGGATGTTCCCCTACTTTTAGTTCTCTTATCTGCTTTGGTACATTCCCCATTACTACATCCAATCCCTTACTGGGCATTTTACATATTGGGTTAGAAAGGAGTCCTGTACACATTATAGGAATGCCATTCCCTTATCCCCTTTATCCACTCATGTCCAATTAATATCAGGGTAGTTGAAATCCCCCATGATTATTATTCTATGTTTTTTATTCATTTTACTAATTTCTTCCTCCACCTCCTTAATAGAGGTTTAAAAATTATGAAGGATATGATAGAGTAAATGGGGAAAGATTATTTCCTCTGGCTGGTGAGTCAGTGAGGGATCATCAATTTAAGATTGTTACTGAGATATAAGAACGTAAGAATTAGGAGCAGGAGTAGGCAATATGGCTCCTAAAGCCTGCTCTGCCATTCAATAAGATCATGGCTGATCTTCGACCTCAACCTTTCCTGCCCAATCTCCATATCCCTTGATTCCCCTAGAATCCAAAAATCTATCCAGCTCAGTCTTGAATATACTCAACTGAAGAGAGGTTAGGAGAAATATCTTTACACAGAGGGTTGTTGGAGCATGCATTGCTTTGTCACAGAGAGATTATTGCATCTTTTAAGGGAAAATTTGATGACTGTATGAAGCAGCGAAAGATTAAGGGCTACAGGGAGAGAGCTAAGGGAAATAGGCCTTTTCTATCCACTATATCTAGACCCCTCATAATTTTATACACCTCAATGAGGTCTCCCCTCAGCCTCCTCTGTTCCAAGGAAAACAAACCCAGCGTATCCAATCTGTCCTCATAGCTAAGATTCTCCACTCCCGGCAACATCCTCGTAAATCTCCTCTGTACCCTCTCCAGTGCAATCACATCCTTCCTGTAATACGGCGAACAGAATGGCATGCAGTACTCCAGCTGTGGCCTAACTAGTGTTTTATGCAGTTCAAACATAATCCCCCTGCTCTTGTATTCTATGCCTCGGCTAATAAAGGCAAGCATTCTGTATGCCTTCTTAATCACCTTATCTACCTGGCCTGCTACCTTCAGGAATCTGTGGACATGCACTCCATGGTCCCTTTGTTCCTCTACACTTTTCAGTGTCCTACCATTTAATATGTATTCCCTTGTCTTGTTAGCCCTCCCCAAATGCATTACCTCACACTTCTCTGGATCGAAATCCGTTTGCCACTGTTCCGCCCACCTGACCAGTTCATTGATATCTTCTTGCAGTCCTCAGCTTTCTTCTTCATTATCAACCACACAGCCGATCTTATTGTCATCTGCAAACTTCTTATCATACCCCTATGTTCAAGTCTAGATCATTGATGCATACCACAAAAAGCAGGGGACTTAGTACTGAGCCCTGCGGAACCCCACTGGAAACACAAAAATACCCATCAACCCTTCCTTACCATTTGCTTGCTGCCTCTGAGCCAATATTGGATCCAACTTGCCACTTTGCCCAGGATCCCATGGGCGTTTACTTTCATGACCAGTCTGCCACGTGGGATCTTATCAAAAGCCTTGCTAAAATCCATATACACTACATCAAATGCACTACCCTCATCAACCCTCCTTGTTACCTCCTCAAAAAATTCAATCAAGTTAGTCAGACACGACCTTCCCTTAACACATCCATACTGACTGTCCTTGATTAATCCATGTCTTTCTAAGTGAAGAATAATCTTGTCCTTCAGAATTTTATCCAATAATTTTCCCACCACTGAGGTTAGGCTGACTGGCCTATAATTACTCGGCCTATCCCTTTCTCCCTTCTTTAACAAAAATACCACATTAGCAGTCCTCCAGTCCTCTGGCACCACACCTGAGGCCAGAGAGGATTGGAAAATGACGGTCAAAGCCTCTGCTATTTCCTCTTTTGCTTCGCTTTAAGGCCTGGGATACATTTCATCCGGGCCTGGGGACTTATCCACTTTCATAGCTGCTAAACCCCTTAATACCTCCTCTCTCATTATGTTTACTTCATCTAATATTTCACACTCCTCCTCCTCGATAGCAGTGTCTATATTGTGCCTTTCTTTTGTGAAAACAGTCGTAAAGTATTCATTAAAAACCATACCCACATCTTCCGTCTCCATACACACATTACCTTTATTGTCTCTAATAGGCCCTACCCTTTCCTTAGTTATCCTCTTGCTCTTAATATATTTATAAAACATCTTTGGGTTTTCCTTGATTTTACTTGCCAAGAATTTTTCATGCTCTCTCATTGCTTTCCTAATAACCTTTTTAATTTCACTCCTGGACTTTCTATACTCGAGAGATTCTGCAATAGTGAGCCCTCGGTATCTGTCATAAGCCTCCCTTTTTTTCTTTATCCTACCCTGTATGTCCCTTGACATCTAGGGGGCTCCAGATTTGTTAGTCCCACCCTTTTTCTTTTAGGGCACATATTTGGCCTGAACCCTGTGGATCTTCTCCTTGAATGCCTCCCACTGCTCTGACACTGATTTACCTTCAAGTAGCTGTTTCCAGTCCACTATGGCTAAATCACATCTCAGTTTAGCAAAGTTGGCTTTTCCCCAATTTAGAACTTTAATTCTTGGTCTATCCTTGTCCCTTTCCATAACTACCTTAAATCTCACTGGATTATGGTCACTAGCACCTAAATGTTCTCCCACTGATACCCCTTCCACCTGCTCCTCTTCATTCCCGAAAACTAAATCCAGAACCGCCCCCTCCCATGTTGGTCTTGCTACATGCTGGCTAAAATAGTTCTCTTTTAGGAATTTTAGGAATTCCGCACCCTGTACACTCTTCACACTAATTTTGTCCCACTTAATATTAGGATAGTTGAAATCCCCTACTATTACTATAACTTCTCAGAAATGTGCCTACATATTTGCTCTTGTATCTCCCCCTCACTGTTTGGAGGTCTACAGTACACGGCCAGCAGTGTGATCACCCCTTTTTTATTCTTCAGTTCGACCCAAATGGCCTCGTTTGATGATCCCTCTAACATAGCATCCCTCCTCACAGCTGTACGTCAGAAAGGCACATCCCACCCGCCCCCTTTCTCCTGAGCGGCAAGCTGCCTGGGAGTGCTGGTTCTGGCCTCACAGTTTGCCAATCATATTGAAATGAGACCCAGCCCTCAACATGTCTCAGGGTGCTCACCATTGACTTTGCATTGGCAGCCGAGTGAACCTTCTGCCACCTGGACGTGATCAGCCCACCCAAAGTACAAACTGTTTCCAGTGTCTCTCCTCATCCTAATCCTATTGGTTTCTTCAAAAACACGAGTGGAATTTTGAAAACAAACAAAGCCTCTTTTAAGATATAAGAATATAAGAAAAGAGTAGGAGGAGGGGGCGGGAGAAATAGGTTGCGATTATGGGTTAGAGTCCTTTCACCACCACCCTTGGAGGGAGTGAGGGGAGAACGGTTGGTGGATTAAGCATGAGTTGATTAACAGCAGAGTGAGAGGAGGGGGGAATATAGAAGTTAAATGGGAAATTCGAACAGAGAGTTAACAATGTGAGTAAATAGGGACAGCAATGGTCGTGAAGGGGTGGTACGTATCACAGCTGGATTTCTGGAATCATTACATGATCTTTAATATATGAAAAGCAGATGGTTGAGTTGATGTTGGAGGGTTGTACTGTGCCAGATGGTGGCAGGATTCAGATTATTTGATCCATGATGAATTTCTTAACGTAGGTAAGGTTAATGAAACAGCACTGAATGAAAGGCCGGTAGAGAAGGAGGAACAAAGAGTAAATTAGTGGGTGAGAGAGCCCAGATTGTCCTTGTGTATCTCTGAGAGTCTAAACATTTGAGATAAATCAATCAGGAAGGACTTCTTCAGACAAAATACGGTGGGAATTTGGAACTCTCTCCCCAACAGGCTGTGGATGCTGGGATCGATTGGAGCTTGCAGTCCTGAGATTGATTCGTTTTATTAGGTGAGGATATGAAGGGATATGGGTTAAAGGTGGGTAAATGGAATTAAGATACAGAAAAGCCATGATGTAATTAAATTACAAAACAGACTTGAGGGGCTGAATGGCCTCCTCCTGTTCCTATGTTTCTAATAAGGGAATAGGCTTGAGTAGGTGAGTGGAAGTAAGCTGTCTGTTGGGCAGCCTGCGAAAACCCCATGTCCTAAACTCACAATCTGGGAATTAATACCCTGCAGGGAACAAACCACAGAAGATGGGGCCAGGATGTCAAATGGGCCAGTCTGAAATAGAACCAAGAAATGTTGGAAACTGCCAGCGGGCCCATCGGCACTGAAACCAGCTGAAACCCAAGTAAAGCATGAGCTTTGTCTCAGAACTTACTCAATGTCTTTTTGTCCAGATACTTCCACAGCACTGGAGTCTGGATCAGGATTCGACGCATTCCTTCCAAACTTAAAGATGAAGCGGGAAGGACAGCTGCAGCGTACACTCTCGGCACTGCTGGCCCGCCAGGAACAGAAGCAGAAGTAGGGGCAGACAGTGGTGGGGAGGGAGGGAGGGCCTGGTGAACACAGGCTGGACAAGCTATTGGAAAGCAAGGTTATCAGATCATTAAAGGTGCAGCATTGGTTGAGACCACAGAATCTCCTTCAATTAAGTGAATTAATTGGCTTCTCATTGAAGCAAAAAGCCAAAAAACAGATGCTGGAAATCTGCAACAAAAACAGACAATACTGGCAACACTCCCTAGACCAGTTGCCTTCAATGGAGGGAGCAGAGAAGTTAAGATTTCAGGTGTAGACCTTTCGTCAAACGTTCTAATTCTGGCGATGGCTCCACATCTAAAATGTGAAATCATCTGTTCTCTCAACTGTAATGTATTTGCTTTATGGGTTCTTTGCTTAAGAATTCATAGCAACACATTGCTATTAAGAATTAGTTGGTTTATTAACAATAGTTTAACAATCACACTACACATTACCAGTTCATCCACTTGGCTCACAACTGCATACCTCATCGTGGATGACCCAGACCCAACTGGCTGGGGTTTATTGAGTCTTGTGAACATCACGTGACTGGCTAAGCCACTCACAATGCAACAGCTCTATAACTATTTTGTTGTAATCTGTAAAACATAAATCGTTAACTCAAATGCCCCCTGATAAAAGGGGGGGGGGGCACTAAAATGGAAACTTTCAAACAAGTGTCCCCTTGTTTTTTGGGGATTTTTTTGTTCAACAACTCTACAACTATTTTGTTGTAATATTTTAATCAAGTGCCCCCTGATTAAAGGGGTGGACACATTCCAAAAACTTTTCAAGTCCCCCCTTGATTTAAAAAACAATTTTTTTTGAGGGCACAGCTCTACACACCTGTGAGCATCCTCACAGGTGCATACATTACATCAACTGACCTGCATTTCCTGATTTGCCATTGAGTTTTATTGACATAAACCCCCATGTAGAGTGGATGCGAAGAAAGGTGTTCCACAATGATTTGACCCATGTGCTCTGGAGCTGAACGTTTCAGGAGGAGGGTAGGAGATGTAAGAGGTATTTGTCACCTGTAAAGTTCTGTGAATGAACAACACTGGAAGCTGGCAAACTTTAATAAACTTCTCCTGAATATGAGTCAAGTACCAGTCACAAGTATCATAACTCGTTAACCAGTTTAGTTATTCATAAGGCACCCTTAGATGATGCGGGGTGTGGCGTTCAGAAATGCTCTGCTCACTGCGTACACAGTAATATCAAATCTATTTAGAATATTTTCACATTTCACTTAGATACCAAAATAAATCTTCAAGCTACTTAAAAGAGAATTCTTATCCTATGTTTGGCTGGTGGAGGAGTGAAGAGAGTGTGATGTATAGCACAGTGTGATATGTAGACTTTCCACGTGTAGGATTTGGGTTTGAATATAGCAGAGACTGACTGGATCAAAGACTCCTCACTATTGGCTATAACTCTCCAGAAATCACCTACAGCTCATGTTCCTTTAATCCTTTAGTGATGATATCACAGCCACCAGTCTTTTGTGTGGCTGCCTAATTAACAATGGTAATAAGCAGTTGAAACCACATAAACAGACTACAATTCAAACCATGGGGATTATGTGCCACTTGCAAGGCTTAGGGTAAAGGATCCCATTTTCCAAACCCAGCAAAAATGGGCTTGTGCTGCTCCAAGTCTTGGGCCCATCCATGCCCGTAACATGGGTGCAGGCAGCGCCCGGATTTCCAATGTAAGCTCTGCCCCCTATTTTGACTAGGCGACAGGGGAACCTGGCCTGCAGCAGATGACTTTAAGTCAGAAAACCAATGCAGAAGGAGCTCTTCATGGGCTGCAACTCACCATAAAAAGGGAAGTTGTGGTGCAGACAAAAAGGTTGATTCCTGATTCACAAAGGTACACTGTCAGTAACACATCTCTTTACTGTTGAAGATTTAGGGGTCCTCGTGCAGAAACACATCTTTGTCACTGCCTACAGTGAAGGGCAGCTTGTGGAACAGCTATCTTCAGCCATACCAAGCCATGCATGCCTCTTCCTGCAGATAAGGGAGGATCCAGGCAGTACTCCTCTGGTGCATTTGGGCCAGGCTCGCTTCTCGGCCTTTTGGCTAAGATCATGCGTAACTGACCTGACAGGAGAGTAACCATGACCAGAAAGTGGTTCTCCCTGGATCAGGAAGGTGGTTCTGCTATGCTTTTTGGGAATAGGAGATGGGTGGGGTGGCTTGACCCATCCACCTCCACGGAGATGGGTGGGGGGCACACACCCACCTCCATGGCATGAACCTGGTATTGCAGTACTTCCAGGAACGGTGCAGTGGCTCTAGGCCTTTTGGCTAAGAGCATTGGCGCAGAGTGATCCTTGACAGGTGCAAGGTGACCTCTGGCGTTTGTGATTTGACAAAGAATTGGAAAGATTGGCAACGAATAAATAAAAAAAAATAAAAAAATTGGGCCAGGCTTGCTTTCTTCTCCCATCCTCTTCCTCCACACGGTGTAGAAAGAGAGGAAGTCCCGTGCAATGGCCATTCTCGATATTATAACTGTACACACTGAAAGTGTGGTATCAAACACACCCAAACACCAGCATCTAAACAGTGGAACTGAAAATAGCACCTGGCAGAAATTGTAAGAGAAATTCTACTTTCACATATTCTTTGTGAAATGTAGAGGGTTTGCCTATAAATGCTGACTAGATGCCAGCCCAAAACGTGTCTGTCAAGGCACACACTTTCCTGGTGAGAATCTCTGGAAATTGCCAGTGTGACCTTAACAATACGTTAACATGCTCGTTGGAAGCTCTCGGTTAGGATTCCCAAGACCCACCTGAATAGAACGTATGTGGTACACATTAGCTGGACAGTTGACCAGATGGATTTCCTTTGGACTTTCCAGCCTCACCAGTGCTCTGCACCTCCAGCAATGATCTCCGAGAAATGTCCCCTCATTGCTATCACTATCGGGATGAAATTGTGCCCTAATTATTCCCGTGGATGGAGAACACAGGGTTCTTGATTTGCCCAAAGTAGGCCAATATAATAAAACTGCTGCACGTTTAAACAGATCTTTCCATTGAAATCTGAACATCCAGATATTTGGAAAGATATTTCCTGATCATTTGGAAGAAAATCTGCGATAGTTCAACATGTTTTGCTGCCTCATGCAGAAAATAATATTGTTTAAACCTTCCTAATGAAGCCAGGTGTTATATCACCATGAATCCTTATATACAAGTTCATAAATACTGTAACAGCAGGTATGCATTTTGTAAATGTAATAAACATATGACATTTTAGACGTAGGTTTTGCACTAGAGTATTGTATTTTAATTTTCTTTAAAATTAGCTCAAATTTTCTGGGTGTATTTTATATGCCAAAATAACGTGCACCTGATATTAAGAAAGGTTGCTATAACCTGTCTATCCTTGCATGCTGAAGTATAGACCATCTGCAGGGCTGGCACATGGAGATGAGATTGGCCTATTGCACAAAACCTCTCCTAATTTGGGAGAGATTGATCATCTCACTTAGCGAGACCACAGGGTGGGAAATGGAAAATGTACCAAGGGAGTTTCACTCTGCTTTATCTCACCTGGGATTGCTTGATGCTGACACTGGGTGCCTGGAACACAAAATAGTTCTATTTCTCAGCAAAGTCCCTCACATTGATTTATGCAAACTGTAACTAGAAATGTGAGCTTTACCCATTGGATTAGCTGACATTTATCTGTTGCCCGTGTTGGTCCATAACCAGTTTTATTTTACTGTACCTCTGTAATGTATCTTAAATGTAGCAAATTCAGAAGACAAAAGCAGCATTCAATATGCATGTTTGGTATGCTGTTCACTCTCTGTCATTATATAGCATTATCATTGCATTTATATACACTGTTCTTAATGTCTGGTTGGCAATGCCTGTAGGAAACCATGTCAGCTATTGTGGTTTGCAAAAAGCAATACCAAAACCAGAGAAAATACGCTGCACTGACGCTGTTTAAAATGGTGACATTGAGCAGTACAGCCACCATATTTATTATGTATACTTCCTGCTGTCTTTTTTTAACTTGGCACATAAATAAAGACATGCCTTACTAGATTGCTGCTGGTGGTTCTGTGAAATGACTGGTCATTATTCGTGTTTGCTGTTAATGGGATCTTCCTATGTAATAATTGCCTGCTAAATTTACCTAACAACAGTGACTGCATTTCAAGAATAATTAATTGATTGTGCTGCACTTCTGGATGTCTTCAGGATGTGTTACTGTGCTATATTAATCAACATAACAAAAACAGATGATCTGGTCATTATCACATCGCTGTTTGTGGAAGCTTGCTGTGCGCAAGTTGGCTGCCGTGTTTCACACATTACAACAGTGACTACACTCCAAAAGTACTTCATTGGCTGTAAAGTGCTTTGAGACGTCTGGTGGTCGTGAAAGGCGCTATATAAATGCAAGTCTGTCTTTATAGAGATGCTTATGGTGCTTTTCTAGTGCTTCTCCCTCAGTGACAGTAGGTGGCAATTCATTACTTCCACCGAATCTAGTGCTACTGCATTGACAGGAATATGTACGGCAGCTGGCTGCTATGTGTTCAGAATGGCCTCTTCAGATTGACATGGTCCTTGCCTCTTTGGAAGCTGTGGCCTAAGAGGGCCCACTGTGTACTCCACCACTGCCATCATCGTAGGCAGTCCCTCGAAGCGAGGATGACTTGCTTCCACATCAAAAAAGGATGAGTTCACAGTTGTTTCAATGAAAAGCCTAATATTCCAGATCCCGAACTACATCCTGAAGGGTGGGAGATGCCTGTGCGTGGATTTTTTTAACGTGTGGTGACCGTTGCACACCAGCCACCACACGGGCTTGACAGAGCTAGGTCTTGGTCCAGTGGCAGTGATTAACCAAGACGATTGGAGACCAGCTCTGCTGCACGGACCTAGTGCGCACACATATCGCAATGTGGGCTGGCCCGTGCTGCCCCTGGGCCCTCGCCTCTTCTGGGCCCCGAACTCTCGCTTCCCCTGGGCCCCGATCAAATCCCTCTACAATCTCTCGCCGCTCCTGCCCACGCTCCAATCACTGACCTGGACCTTGATGACGTCCAATCCAGTCGCCCTCTTTGCTGCCGTTGCCCTCCTGCACCAGCTTGCGCTGCACCTTGCCGTGGCATGGTTGCTCCAGAGCCCACAACGCCACTCCTTTTATGGCCCCGACCTGCCACAGCAATGGTGTCCCACCAATGTTCAGGTATCAGAGGTCAGTGGGAGTGCTCAGAGATTTTGACTATGCAGCACCATCATCCATGCGCATTGCAGCTCTGTTGCTGCTGCTCGCACCACCACACCTTCACCACTGGATGGCGCCATGGTCAATGTTCCCCGAAGGAGCGCAGCCATGCACCAATCAGGCGGTCCCGTGCAGGACGTTCACCAGCCGCCACCGCTGGAAACGATGCCGCGCAGCAGATTTAAAGGGACCACGCACCAAAATAAAATTAGAGTGATAAAAACAAAAAATGCTGGAAATCGCAGGTCAAGCAGCATCTGTGGAGAGAAAGCAAAGTTAACGTTTCGGGTCACCGAACTCTCACCTCTCCTTGGTCCCGCTCACGTCCCTCCACAGTCCCAAAACGTTAACTCTGTTTCTCTCCACAGATGCTGCCTGACCTGCTGAGATTTCCAGCATTTTCTGTTTTTATCCCAGATTCCAACATCCTCAGTATTTTGCTTTTATTTTTTTTTAAATTAGTGGGAACCTTGGTGATGGTGGAACTAATGGCAGCAGTGAGATCAGTACACTGCAACCTGACAGTTCTCCTTAACCAATCCCCAAGCCCGATGAAGCCAGAAGAGAAATCTGGAGCGCCAATCCTTTATAGCAGTCGTCTGAGCATCATGGAAAAAGCCTCTTCTGTGGTCAGCTTCACTGCAGGTGCCCTTCACTGCTGATGCCACACACTCAATGGTGGGCCGCAGCTTCACAAAACTGTTGTGCACTGTGCACATGTAGCTGGTAGACCAGAACACATTCATTGTCACAGTTCCCAATTTTGATCCCCAGAACCACCGATTCAGAAAGCACCCTTTTACCTCAGATCCTGTGAGGTCCATGTCCCTGGGACCATTAGCCGAGGCAGGGGTAAGCTTACCCTGTGGTCAGTAGTTCCTCCTGCTCCTGCTCTGTACATCACCCAGTGCACTGGTCCTTAGCTCACTTTCTAAATCCCCCAGAGTGTGCCCGGGCTGGAGCTGTGCAAGGGTGGAGTGAGTGATACACTGTGAAGATCCACAGGATCCTGCAAATCCCCTGGGAGTTCAGATGCATCAACGTTAGCATCCTCGTTCAGGCCAACATCCCCAGTAATGAAGCACTGACCACACTTGATCAGCTCCGTTGGGCAGGCCACATTGTCCGCATGCCAAACACAAGACTCCCAAAGCAAGCGCTCTACTCAGAACTCCGTCACGGCAAGCAAGCCCCAGGCGGGTAGAGGAAATGTTACAAGGACACTCTCAAAGCCTTCCTGATAAAGTGCAACATCCCCACCGACACCTGGGAGTCCCTGGCCAAAGACCGCCCTAAGCAGAGGAAATTCATCTGGGAGGGCGCTGAGCACCTCGAGTCTCATCGCCGAGAGCATGCAGAAACCAAGCGCAGGCAGCGGAAGGAGTGTGCAGCAAACCAATCGCACCCACCCTTTCCCTCAACGACTGTCTGTCCCACCTGTGATAGGGACTGTGGCTCTCGTATTGGGCAGTTCAGCCACCTAGGGACTCATTTTTAGAGTGGAAGCAAGTCTTCCTCGATTCTGAGGGACTGCCTATGATGATCATGCACTGTGAAGTGTTGCGATGTGGGGACTCAGCCTCCTCTAGCACACCGAGAGAAAGAGAAGAAAGGTTGCAATGGTGCCCTTATGAAGACCTTTCCGATGTAACTTTCAGTAGTAAGAGTGAGGTGGCGAAGGGATTCAGTACATGCTTTCTTGCCACTAGGTATTTAAAAGAATCGAATGAGGAGAAAGACCAGTAACAGAAGATGGTTAATGTGCACCCTGAGTACTGACAGGCCTCCCACAGCCCACTCTCCAGAGCAAACCTTCACCTTCTGTGGTGATCTGCGGAGAGGATCGCACGGCCGTTGGACAACCTGTCCGCTTTTCACATTACCATCCAGGCAGTGAAGGTGAGAATTTAGCCCCCATGGCCTCTGTCCTCAGGGTTTGTAAAACTTGCTCCTCATCTGGGATTGAAGGGTGAGGATTCCCGCCCTCTTGTTAAGGGCTGTCCTCTCCAAACAGAGAGGAAAAAGCTCGAATTGTCACAATGATATACAGCAATACCCAAATGTCAGCTCATAGTGGGTGTGATGACAGGTACATACTATAAGAACATAAGAAATAGGAGCAGGATTAGGCCACAAGGGCCCTTGAGCCTGCGCCCCCATTCAATAATATCACGGCTGATCTGATCATGGACTCAGCTCCACTTCTCTGCCCGCTCCCCATAGCCCTTTATCCCCTTATCACTTAAGAAACTGTCTATTTCTGTCTTAAATTTATTCAATGTCCCAGCTTCCACAGCTCTCTGAGGCAGTGAATTCCACAGAAGAAGAAATTTAGGGTTAGGGCTATGTGTTAAATGGGCGGCCCTTTAGTTTAAGATCATGCCCTCAAGTTCTAGTCTCCCCCATCAATGGAAACATCCTCTCCAGGTGTGGCTTCATCAATACCTTATATAGCTGGAGCAAGA
Organism: Pristiophorus japonicus; assembly: GCF_044704955.1. Classification (NCBI taxonomy): domain Eukaryota; kingdom Metazoa; phylum Chordata; class Chondrichthyes; family Pristiophoridae; genus Pristiophorus; species Pristiophorus japonicus. The sequence goes on along the minus strand of NC_091992.1, from coordinate 66,934,437 downwards.
CTTCCCTGCTTTTATACTCCATCCCCCTCGCAATAAAGGTCAAGATACCACTTGCTGTACCTGCATACTATCCCTTTGTGTTTCATGCACAAGAGTCCTCAGGTCCTGTTGTACTGCGGCACTTTGCAATCTTCCTCCATTTAATTTTTCTTTGATTTTTTGCTTTTTGATTTTTCTTTGATTTTTTCTGCCAAAGTGCATGACCTCACACTTTCCCACATTATACTCCATCTGCCAAATTTTTGCCCACTCACTTAGCCTGTCTATGTCCTTTTGCAGGTTTTTTGTGTCCTTTTCACACATTGCTTTTCCTCCCATCTTTGTATCGTCAGCAAACTTGGCTACGTTACACTCAGTCCCATCTTCCAAGTCGTTAATATAGATTGTAAATAGTTGAGGTCCCAGCATTGATCCCTGCGGCATCCCACTAGTTACTGGTTGCCAACCAGAGAATGAACCATTTATCCCGATTCTCTGTTAGTTAGCCAATCCTCTATCCATGCTATTACCCCCAACCCCGTGAACTTTTATCTTGTGCAGTAACCTTTTATTTGGCACCTTGTCAAATGCTTTCTGGAAGTTCAAATACACCACATTCACTGGTTCCCCTTTATCCACCTTGTTTATTACATCCTCAAAGAACTCCAGCAAATTTTTCAAACATGACTTCCGCTTCATAAATCCATGCTGACTCTGCCTGACCGAATTTTACTTTTCTAAATGTCCCGCTACTGCTTCTTTAATAATGGACTCCAGCATTTTCCCAACCACAGATGTTAGGCTAACTGGTCTATAGTTTCCTGCTTTTTGTCTGCCTCCTTTTTTAAATAAGGGCGTTACATTTGCAGTTTTCCAATCCGCTGGGACCTCCCCAGAATCCAGGGAATTTTGGTAAATTACAACCAATGCATCCACTATCCCTGCCGCTACTTCTCTTAAGACCCTAGGATGTGCAGCTACGTTAGAATGCTGGAGATGTTTGAATTGAAAGCATGTGAGGAGGGCTAGTCGACAATGGGTTAGGCCACGGTTAGTCTATACTCTCTGGGTCCCCATTGGGAGGGGTAGTTGGGGCACCGGTGATGCGCTGCACCTCGGATGAAGTTGCTGCCTATGTATTCCTCACAGTCTGAGGCTGATGCCTAAAATTCAGCCGGAAATCAGAATACAGCTACAGGTCTCTGAGAGTGGCTCAAATATCCTGGGGGGAGAATAACAATAAACATTTATTGTTACAATTACAGATGTTCCGTCGATATTCTCTCCGGTACAATAACGCTGGTCACTCGCACACGTGGCCTTATGTTCAGAAGTGTGCCCGTACTGCCCTCATTCTATATATGAAATAGCATACTCTGGGGGTAACAATAAGGCCTCCTTGTGATCTGAACTAGATTCCATGGCCCCGAAATTGATGTCTGGTAAGGTCCGCCCATTTCTCGGCGGTCCCCGGGAGGCGCCTACGTTTTTGGCGCCTGCTGCCGCCGGGTCCCATCGGGAGCCATTTTTGGCGAGGTTGCGTGGGCGGCAGCGGGAGCGGGTGGTGACATCAGCGGACGGCAGATGCAGGCCTCTCGAATTGGAGAACTTCGGAGGCCCTGCAACGCGCATGCGTGAGATTTTGGGGTGGGGGGGGCGGTTTGTGGTTTCACCCACCTGGCGTCATTTCGGCTGCACTTGAGGCTGATGGGACATCAGTGCATGCGCTTAAAGGCACACCACCCTCTTGCAGCTGTGAGTGGGAGAGGGGAAAGTGTGAGTTGGCGAGGGGACAGTCTTGTAAATTGAGAGCCACAAAGTCTTGATCAGCCATTCTGGTAATTGTTGACAATGAATGGGCAAAAATCTGCCATGAAGACTGTGAAAACCAGGCCCAGAGCTCCGTGGTTTAATGAGGAGGAATTGGAGGAGCTAGTGATGGAGGTGGAGCGCAGGTACAAAGACCTCACCCGGGATGATCGTGGCAAGCCTCCACCACCACAATACTGACGCATTTGGAGGGAGATCGGTGAGATCGTGTCCGCCACAGGCAACGTGGAGCGGGATGGGGACTAATGCCGGAAACGTTGGAACGATTTGATGGTGGCAGCAAGAGCGAGTAAAAATGTATTTACCCCCGCCAAAAAGGTTGTGCACCAGATACGTGTGTGGGAGTATGTGTGGGAGTGTGTGTTTGTGGAAGAGTGTGGGGGGGTGTGGGAGTGTGTGTGGGGGCGGGGGGGGTGTGGGGGGGGTGTGTGTGTGTGTGTGGGAGAGTGTGGGAGTGTGGGATTGTGTGTGTGGGTGTGTGTGTGAGGGAGAGTGTGTGGGTTGGGGTGTGTGAGGGGGTGTGGGATTGTGTGTGGGGTGTATGTGTGGGTGTGTGTGGGGGTGTGTGTGGGTGAGTATGGGGGATGGGGGTTGTGTGTGAGGGTGAGTGAGGGGGGTGTGTGTGTGTGGGGGGGGTGGGTGTGTGGGTGTGAGTGTGGGGGGGGGGGTGGGGATTGTGTGTGGGGGTGAGTGTGTGTGTGTGTGTGTGGGGGGGGTGTGGGTGTGTGTGTGGGGGGGTTGTGGGGATTGTGTGTAGGGGGTTGTGTGTGGGGGGGATTGTGTGTGGGGGGGTGGGGGGGTGTGTGTGGGGGGTTGTGTGTGGGTGTGTGTGGAGAGTGTGGGGGGGGTTGGGTGTGTGTGTGTGGGGGTTTGAGTGTGGGGGTGTGTGTGTGGGTGGCATCAGCAAAGGGGCTAAAGGCTGCCACGTTTCTTTGTGCTGAAGAAACATGTATCCAAGGCAGCGAGCCTGCGTGGGACGGGAGGGGGAGCCGCAGAGGTGGTGGAATTGAGCGGGCTGGAGGAACGTGCGTTGGCATTGGTGGGTGCCTGCCACCGTGCCACCACAACGGTTGATGCAGATCCGGTGCCACAGCATGGTAAGGTTATACTAATCTCTGGTCTGAGCCACGCTCATGGCATGAAAGGTCATGCAATGGTAAGGCACTCGCGGTTTGCCGTACACGTTGTTGCCCAGTATTGGTGTGCCCACGGAAAGATGCAACTCCTTGCTGGCAGAATGTGAGATGGCACGACTCACATCTCAGCTTGACCAGCACCACCCCACCCCCCACAGACTGAAGTGACGACCTCTACTTGCAGATGATGACTCGGACAGCACGGATCGAGGCACACCCTCGACCTCGGGACTTCAGAGAAGCCATCAGACCCCAGCGTCTCCCACCTTGACATTGCCCCCAGCCCAACACAGTGGCTCCCTCCTCCACCCACCCCCCCAACCCCAGATCACCCATTTCCACCCCTCCCCCACCGCCACCCAGAGCCACAAAGAGCAGTGAGAGGAGGGAGAAGGACCTGTCTTTGAGCCCCTTGAGCTCGAGGAACAGGAAGAGGATGACAGCAGCCTCCTGCCATGTGAGCCAGGTGTCGGCAGAACCTCGGTGTCGGGCTCCGAGTTCCTGGGGTTTGGAACGGACTCCACATTGGCGAGCTCAACCAAGCACAAAGGCCGTGGCGCGAAGGCAAGCGAGGCGCCAGAACCCACCAGGAGCGAGCAACCACCTGAGGATTCACCAGGGCTCTCTGCAATTCAGGAGATGGTCCAGCTATCACAGATGAACGAGCAGATAGGTCGCGATATGCTCTAGACCATGGCTGGGATTGCCGTTATGTCTATAGTGTACTTATGAATGACTCCACGAGGCAATGTGTTGTGCTTAAATTGTTGTGACCTCGGTCCTTTATTCCAAACTCCAGAGTGCTGTGCAAGCATGGTGTGCAGCCTTTTATACAGGGCCCCTCCACCAGTTGCACCCTCTAGTAGTGCCAGCATGTATATGTACACGGTGTCAACCTTATTGATAGTACATCAGGTAAACAAGTCTCCATCTTATACAATCTCACAGTGACTACACATAGGGTACATCCATAGTCAGCATATATAACATCACTCGCCCCCAAGTCCTTTGTGCCAATTACCTTTGCACTATGTGCTCTGGCTTAGTTCTCCCCAGATTAAGTGCCAATAGCCCTTGCACCTTGGCTATGTTTTGGCTTGGCTCTCTCCCTGTTAACCCTCAAGTCCTTTTGCCACAATGTTGGGTAGTGGTTACCAGATTGGATGGTTCTATGATGCAGTGGAGGTTCCAGTGGGTTCTGGGTGTGACCCATGTGTGTGTCCATGGCTACATACATCCATTTCCGCCTCCTCAACCCCCCCCCTCCCCCCACAGTGAGATCATGCAGCAGGCCCGTTACATTAACATACAGGATTAGGCACAGTGCAAGTACAAAGAAAGGAAGAAAAAAACATTTTTTTTCAGTTTGTATTGTGGCACCTAGGTTCTGTGACTTACGTTTTATGGTCGTGCACCAGGTTTGGGTAGATTGCATTCATGGTTTAGTCATGGTCAGTACTGAGGTAGCAGTACAGGTATACAAGGACGCTAGTCGGACGGGGTCCTAGTCATCTGATGGTGGCGCTGTGCCCCCTGCTGGCGGGGTGAGCTTGGTTCGCTCACCTAGCCAGGACTCAGGGCCTTTGCCGTTGCCTAGTGGTGGGCAGAGCTACAGATGTGTTTGGCCTCCCTGTCCTCCTTTGAGGGGTGCAGAATCTTCTGCCTGCTCTCTAACGGTGTTGGGAAACTGGCTGCTCCAGATCCCGTTTGGAGAACTCGTTGGTTCTGACCTTTTGCTCCCGGACATGGCCGAGGTAGCGACTGGTTCTGGGGGCTGCGCCGTCTCCACCCGGGTGGTGGGCAACGGCGGCCGACTGCGTGTATAGGCGCCATTTTCGTTTCCAGCTCTGTGGCGAATGGTGCCGTCGGGTGCCTGCAGCGTGAGATAGACCTGGGGCAGGGTATCAGGATCAGTGCCTTCATCCTCATGAGGTCGCTGGCCTATAACTTGTGGGGACATCTGGGACAGAGTATCAGGATCAGCGGCTTTATCCTCCCGAATTCACTCGCTTGCTGTTCTCGGGGACATTCTATTCCTGACATCTCGCAACAACATTTTGTTCTCTATATTAGGACTGGTACCGTCATCTCGCAACAACATTCTGTTCTTTACAGTGCTGACATCTCACAACAACATTCTGTTCACAATCTTAATCGGTTCGTTACATTGATTGCCATGCATACAATGTCTCTTTAAATTCAGTTGGTTGCAGATCTCCTTTAAGAGAACCCTGCTTGCTTTACCCCAATCAGATCCTCTGTTGGACCCCACGTGTTGGTCCCTCAGCGTCGCACCTTGTGATGTTGCCACGGTCATCTTTTTTTCCAGCCACGCTGCTCCTCGCTGCAGCAGGGACGCCATCTTGCCTCTGTCCTCGAGGTCGACTGCCTTGATCCTTCTCTCCCGCAATTCTGCCACAAGCGCTGGAAGAGTGCCTGTGAATTCAATCTTCCTCCCCACAAGTCCTGCCACTGGAGCCGGGAAGGTACTTTTAGATCGTTCCGGTCGGATCATTGCCACGTAGTCGTGATGGACGGTCTGTGCCTCAGGTGCTGTGCTGGTCTGTTCTCTGGTGCCTGGCCCAAGCGAAGGTGAGGTTTTGCTCTGCCTCTGGGCACAGGGGACATCGATTGCTGGAGTGAAGTGGTCTTCCCATTTCCACTGGATCTTCCCCATCCACTTTCTTCCGAGTAGCATTGGACCATCACCTGCAACAATCCACAGAGGTAACGTGCACCACACCATTATGGATTACACTTACTTCCACACTACTAAGGACTGGGATCAGCTCCTTGGTGTAGGTGCGCAACTTTTCCTGTGCTGGAACCAGCTCGGGTCGTTTTTCATTCCATAGCCTCTCAAAGGCATCCTGGCTCATCACTGACTGGCTCGCTCCCGTGTCCACTTCCATGAAGACTGGAACGTCGTTTATCTCGACTTCCATCTTCACTGGAGGACAATCGGTGGTGCAGGTATACCCTCCATACACTTCTTCTTGGGGCTGAGCTGCCTCTCTGGCCAAATCATCATACTCCCCGCTGGATTCAAAGTCATCTACCGACTCCTCTGCGAGACGGTGAGTCGTATTTCTTTTACACATACGCTGGAGGTGGCCCTTCGTGTTACAGGCTTTGCATACATACTCAAAAACTAACACTGGTGAGCCCTATGGTTTCCTCCGCAATGCCAGCATGGTGCTACTCGATTAGCACCCCTCGGTGGACTCTGAGTTCTGGAACCCTGAGCTCTGTGCTCTCTGCCCTGGGCAGAGCCATGTTCTACAACCTTGCCTGTGAAAGGCGCCATTCTGTGTATAATACTTGCAGGGTTTGAGTCCACAGGATGAATAATTTGCTTGGTGCTGCAGGTCGAGGTCAAGAATGCCTGACTGATGCCGATGGCTTTCTGCAGGTTGACTGTAGTGTTGGCAGATAATAGCTTGTGAAGGAGGCCCTCGTGGCCAATTCCCATAACGAAGATGTCTCGCAATGCTTCGTTGAGGTGTGTGCCAAAATCACACGGTGCCACAAGTCTCCTGAGGTCGGCAGCATATTTTGCAATCTTCTGGCGCTCAGGTCTGCGGTGAGTGTAGAATCTGTCCCTGGCCGTGAGGATGCTCTCCTTTGGTTTAAGTTGGTCACGAATTAGTTCGGTTAGCTCCTTGTATGTCTTATCCTTGGCCTTCATGGGTGCCAGCAAGTCCCTGACGAGGCGGTAGACCACGGACCCACAACTGGTCAGCAGTATAGCTTTGCGCTTCTCCGCCGGTGTGTCCCTCTCCCCTGCCAGGTCATTTGCCACAAAATATTGCTCATGCCTTTCCATGAAGGCATCCCAATCATCAGCCTCTACAAAGTTTTTTAGTGTGCCAAAGGTAGCCATGATCGTGTGAAAGTCCTTATTCTCGTCGCCAGTTGTTATGTCTATAGTGCACTTATGAATGACTCCACAAGGCAATATGTTGTACTTGAACTGTAGTGACCTTGGTCCTTTATTCCAAACTCCAGAGTGCTGTGCAAGCATGGGTCTTTTATGCAGGGCCCTGCCACCAGGGCAGGAAACCCCCAGTCTCCACCAGTTGCACCCTCTAGTGATGCCAGCATGTATGTACACGTTGTGAACCTTATTGATAGTACATCAGGTAAACAAGTCTCCATCTTGTGCAATCTCACAGTGACTACACAGAGGGTACATCCATAGTCAGCATGTATAACAGTGGCCACCTTCACTCAGCAGCAGGATGACAGGATGGACCAGCTCATCACTGTGTTGGAGCACACAACCGAGAGCATTGAGGCGATGAAGCAAGAGATGGCTTCTGGACGTGTAGTGCAAGCCCCCGAGCCCACACCCTCAAGGCAGACAGATCCGGAGGAGCAGGAGATCCCGGGGCCTTCGGTCACACCCCCTGCCTTCCCACCAAGACGCACACATCGGCAGACATCCCGCTGCCCTCCTGCACAACCTCGTCACCCAGAGGCAGTGAGGGGCAGGGGAGCGGGACACCGTGGTGTAGGCGGGACGAGGAAGAGGAGTTTGGGCATCGCTTTGCGGGGGCGGGGCGGGGGGGAGAGTGGTGGTGCTGGGTAGAGGGCTGGCTGTTGGTGGTGGAAATGTTCCGAAATGTAATAATGTTATGTGACCTTTGTTATTGACCACTTGTAAATACACTCACATTGTGACCCTCTCGGTGAGTGTCTGATTTTAACATCATGTGTGGTGCCTGTGGGAAATACACATCTGTCCCTCGGGTCATCTGTTTCATCTGCTTGAGAAGGAATTTCTTCTCCCAGAGGGTTGTGAATCTGTGGAATTCTCTGCCCAAGGAAGCAGTTGAGGCTAGCTTATTGAATGTATTCAAGTCACAGATAGATAGATTTTTAACCAATAAGGGAATTAAGGGTTACGGGGAGCGGGCGGGTAAGTGGAGCTGAGTCCATGGCCAGATCAGCCATGATCTTGTTGAATGGCGGAGCAGGCTCGAGGGGCTAGATGGCCTACTCCTGTTCCTAATTCTTATGTTCTGATCAGGAATATCTTCTCATCCACATCTGACTGCAGGATATAATGAGTCCTGTCATCAGACCATCGCAACACGACAAGGAAGGGTCACCAATCCAGGAAGGTTGCCATTCAATGACACTCACTTTACCGACTTGACCTTAAGGCTTGCACTTTAACCCACTTTTCCCGAGGCCAAACATGGCGGAGTGCCACCCCTGAGATGACACGGTCATCAGTTATATTGCAATACATTAAATATCTTTTCCCGTGTTCCACACCTCATGTGATGCTCTTCTATGATCGGTTGCAGCGATGCGCCATTTCATTACATCTTCGACCTCTCGTTTACTCAGCCTGACATAATCCCATACCCTCTGCTCAGTCACAATATGTCCCCTAATATGTTCCGAATTAACTGCTCTCATAGCTCTAGGAGGGCATCTCCACTGAGCCTTTCCCATCTTCCGCTACTCATTGCTGCTTTGTCCACCACACCTTCCCTTCAACGGGTCATATGGAGAAACAGATCTGAACTCTCTCTGTGCGGGTTAAGGTCCATCACATTACTCTTTATGTGCTGTGAGGGGTATTCCATCTATCAGACTATTACATCTCCCAGAATAGACTTATGTCCATCACCACAACAAGGCACGCTGGGTACAGGTCTTTTATGATTAAGCAGATCAGATTTTATGAAGTAGTTTCCTTGCAGTACAAAGAAAGACACATTAACAAGGCGATAGTGACAGTCTAGTCGTCGAAACCTCAACAGTGGGCCACTGAGTCAACGCAGCGCCTGTCTCTTGCTGTGTTCTGTTGACCGTAGTCCTTCCACAGTTTGCTCTGTAATAGCACTGCCTCTAAAGTCGAATAGCTGTAACTTTATACCCTTTTCCTCCCAGACAAATGTTGTCTGAGTCTGCAGCTGTCTCAGGCCTTCAATAGATCATTATAAGTCTGTGCCTCTGACCTTCTATGTTATATGTAGTGCTTCCCTGAGAACTTTTAGAAGGACTGTGTCACAGAATTAATTAATGAGCTTGGCTGTACAAAATGTGACATGCTGTATACTTTTCAGTTATTGATAATTATTTGGCCTTGGCCATTGTGTTTCTAAATGAAAGCAAGGTCAAAAAAAAAAGTTTCCATCAGTTTAGACACATTTTAGTCGCTTTTATTACTTACCAATTAAACATGAACATGATCAGTAAACTAAAGCAACATCCAGCAAACGTTTTCCCAGCAGTCCCACTCCTGACAGTCGAGCATCTGCCCGATCGTCGCGATGTGCAGCGCTGCAACACTCGGAGCCCTTCTCCCTGCTGCCCGACCCATGGACAGGTCCGACCTGCTTTTTGCCAGCGGTCCTTCTGGCGGGGGACAGGTCGATGTGAGGCCATCATCCCTGAGCAAACTGGCCGATTTGCAGCATCCGGCACAGGCGAGTGGCATGACGTCACGCCAGCGGACCCCTCCGCGACCAATCTCCCGTCAGGCGCAACCTGGGCGACAGATGGGTGGCTCTGGAGGAATCGTGCAAAAAAAATCGACATTTCCAGCAGAACCTTGCTGGCTGCGGGCTCAACCTCCACCAATTTTTGTGCCCCATGTCTTTCACACATGCTCTCGGGTGCATTTCTCCAATCTGTCCTGAGGCGGACTGTGACACTTTAGTGAGATGAAGCTGATACAAATAGTTATTCTGCTTTATTTCATAGACAGCAATGAACATACAGAGTAACAGATGTAATGAATTCTCACCTTGATTTAACTAACTACAGAACCCTTATCAAGATTACTGGACTTGTTTAACTTTTTCCTCACTAACCTTCTGTTCCTGGCCAGCTCTGGGCTTGAGGTGAGCAAGTGTCTCTTCACTGGGCCAGTTCCCTCACCTAAACCTGACTCACTGCCCTTGTATCTCTTTTCAGTATCTCTTTATATTCCCACTTTTCTCCCAATCTGTGATAATGCTATAAGCCTGTCAGTAAAACTGTCTCCTTCTGAGGTTTGGGTCTCAGGACAGGGATCACAATGGCTGACTGAGTCTGAGAGAAGGCGATTGACTCTCAGTATCAATTTGCAGCAAACTTTGAGCTATGCATTCCACAAACTGCCTCATTCAGCTTTCTCGGTAACACAGCACTTAAACACACCCCATTCCCAAACTCTTTCTGGGAAGAAAAAAGTGATAAAAAATTCCCAAACTTGACATGTGTCATCATCCTGCGTCCAACCTCCACACCACCCACCCACCCACCCACCCACTGGGGTTGTAAGCAGGCCCCAACGGGTTCTGACCAGTGGCCCAGTGTTGGGGTGCCCAGTGAACAGATCATTAGGTCGACTGGGAATGTGCCCTGATACTCTGGCCTTGTGCCTACTACAGGTCCATGCTCGCTATAGGCTTTGTGAGGAAGCCCCAGGAAATCCTGGAGCAGCACAGTGGAGAGGTAGACCTGATGTAATGGGTCTCCACCCCATTCTACACCACCCTGCTTAGGGTAGAGGAAAACCTGGCCTATTGTGTCCGCTTTCAGGTATCCCGCTTTAGGAAGGATGTCAAGGCCATGGAGAGGGTGTCGGAGACATTCACTAAGATAATACCTGGGATGAGACCGGTCCGTTTTGAGGATCAGCCAGAGAAACTGGGGCTCTTCATTAGAGAAGAGAAGGTTAAGAGGAAATGTGACCGAGATGTTCACAATTATGAGGGGTTTTGATAAGGCCAATTATGAAAAAGTATTTTCACAGATGGGTGAATCCATAATGAACATAGAAGAAGGTCGCCAATGGAACGTAGGAGGAGTTAAGATGTGGAAGGTCCCAGCTGAAGTTGTGGATGCAGAGAGGAAGCTAACATGTGTTGTATGTGCTGCCGTATCCCAACTGCTGGGCACCCCTTCGGCTCAGCCATCAGTGAGGGTGCGCAGACCCCCATAAAGATTCTATCTACTCAATCCCCCAGCCAATCAAATCCAAAACTTAGAGCTTTCGGTAAACCAAGCAAACTCCCCCTTGTTGTAAATGTGGGTGTGGTCCCTTTAATGGGCTGCGCAACCCATTCAAAGTTTCACGGACATGCGAAATTTCCCGGGCCAGAGGGATGCTGGCCCCAAGATCTCCAAATAACACAAAGGAAATAGAGGCAATGGAGAAGGTGCGAACTGATCCACAATGGTGATACCAAGACTGAGAGGGTACAACTTAACAGGAGAGACTGAACAGGCTGGGACTATTTCTTTAGAAAAGAGAGGTGACCTGACGGAAGTCTTTAAACTTACGAAGGGTTTATTCGGGGAAACGTAGAGATGATGCTTCCACTTGTGGGGAATCCAAAACTAGAGGTCATAAATATAAGATAGTCACTAATAAATCCAACCGGGAATTCAGGAGCAACTTCTTTACTCAGAGAGCGGTGAGAATGTGGAACTCGCTGCCACAGCTGAATTTCAGGCAAAGCTGGATAAGTACATGAGAGAAAAAAGAATAGAAAGGTATGTTGATGGGGTGAAATGAAGTAAGGTGAGAGGAGGCTCGAGTGGAGCATACACACCGGCTGTGGGCCGAATGACCTGTGTCGGTGTTGTAAAATTCTATCTAATTGTATGTAAGGTCTCAGTAACTGCAGGAACTGCATCTGTGTCCTACAGATGGACATGGAGTGTCCCCAAATTCCATGTGTATCCCTCATCCATTGCGGCCATGAGCTTGGAATTGCCCTGTAGGTTGCTCAAAGTTTTTTTCCTGTCGTACCAATTCCCTGCTACAATTAAATACTCCTCAGTACCCGATGAATTCTTGCATTATTTCCCTCTCGTCCCTTCAATAAACCGTCGTCCATAAAGTTTGCACTGTAGTTACAGAATGTCACATTCAATAAGCACAGTCTGATTAATTTTTGTTTCCAAAGAATAATTACGTTAACATCAAAAAGATTCCAGATTTGGGGTCCCTGATTATATTGATAAGATCCAGTTGACTGCAATCAGATATTGGTGTCTGGAAACCCTTCTGAAAGAATTTAATATCCTTTTTTTCAGCTTGCTTATCTTTTCAAATCTAATGGCTTCTAACACTGACTGTCAATTATATAAACTTCCCAATTTGTATAATTTAAACATGTTTGTTCAACGCTACCCAAAATACGTACCAGGAAACCAAATTAGTTGCACGGGTGAACTATGCAGACGTACGTTACTGTGACTTATATTAAATTGAGATAAAAATCTAAGCAAATATGTTAGTTGAAAGATAATTGAAAAGCCCTGGTTTACTCTCTTTTCGTGGATTTAACATACACCTCTCACTTGACCATATCCCAGGAAACTAGGCAGCGCCTTGTCTGGTTATAAAGCCCAGAGCATAAACAACGTTCTTTCTGGTTGTCATGTGAGTTCTTCACCTAAGTGTAATTCATGAAGAAAAACAAGAGCCATGTAGACATAAGTAGGGAGAGGACAAGCCAGTCTGATCAGTGCTACCTGGTGTGACATAAGTCCCGAAGATCAGAATGACAGGAAATGCAGGATAAAATGAAACACATTAAAGGTCTAATCACTTAAATCAGCAGTAATTTTTTTTAAGAAAGCTGGTGGTCCTCCCTTGAGATTCCTCACTCTGAGTCGAAGGATTGGCTGTTTTCTTACAATAAAGATGATAACATTAAGGCCACAGTGACTGCGTGAGTCAAATTCCATTTTTATTAAATGCTCTTAGAATCATGGAATCATACAGCAAAGAAGAAGCCATTCGGCCCATCGAGCCTGTGCCGGCTCTGTGAAAGAGCTGTACCCGATTCCTCCCACTCCCTGCTCTTTCCCCATAATCCTTTTTAAGTAGAGATCCAATTCCCTTTTGAAAGTTACTATTGAATCTGTTCTCACCATCCTTTCAGGTAGTGCATTCCAGCTTCAAATTCAAAGAAATTCTGCTCATCTTCCTCCTGGATTCTTAGGGTATTTTTCATGGTACTTTGGGGATTGAATCCGTAAGAACATTTGGCCCCTCGAGCCTGCTCCGCCATTCAATAAGATCTTCTACCTCAACTCCACCTTGCTGCCCTATTCCCATATCCCTGATTCCCTTAATATCCAAAAATCTATCGATGTCCGCCTTGAATATACTCATCAACTGATCCTCCACAGCCCTCTGGGGTAGAGAATTCCAAAGATTTACCATCCTCTGAGTGAAGAAATTTCTTCTCATCTCAGTCCTAAATGGCCGACCCCTTATCCTGAGACTGTGACCCCTGGTTCTAGACTCCCCAGCCCGGGGAAACATCCACCCAGCATCTACCCTGTCAAACCCTCTAAGAATTTTATACGTTTCAATGAGATTACCTCTCATTCTTCTAAACTCAAGAGAATATAGGCCCAATTTACTCAATCTCTCCTCATAGACATCTCTCATCACACAACTCTGGCCACTATTCTGTGAGAATTAAAAATCATAAGAACAAAAGAAATAGGAGCAGGAGTCGGCCATTTGGTCCCTCGAGCCTGCTCCGCCATTCAGTAAGATCATGGCTGATCTGGTCATGGACTCAGCTCCACTTCCCTGCCCGCTCCCCATAACCCTTTACTCGCTTATCGCTCAAAAATCTGTCTATCTCCACCTTAAATATATTCAATGACCCAGCCTCCACAGCTCTCTGGGGCAGAGTATTCTACAGATTTACAACCCACTGAGTGAAGAAATTCTTCCTCATCTCAGTTTTAAATGGGTGGCCCCTTATTCTGAGACTATGTCCCCTAGTTTTAGTTCCTCCTATTAGTGGAAATATCCTCTCTGCATCCATCTTGTCGAGCCCCCTCATTATCTTATATGTTTCGATAAGATCACCTCTCATTCTTCTGAACTCCAATGTGTATAGGCCCAACCTACTCAACCTATCCTCATAAATCAACCCCCACATCTCCGGAATCAACCTAGTGAACCTTCTCTGAACTGCCTCCAAAGCAAATATATCCTTCCTTAAATACGGAGACCAAAACTATACGCAGTACTCCAGGTGTGGCCTCACCAATACCCTGTACAGTTGTAGCAGGACTTCTCTGCTTTTATACTCTATCCCCCTTGCAATGAAGGCCAACATTCCATTTGCCTTCCTGATTACTTGCTGTACCTGCATACTAACTTTTTGTGTTTCATGCACAAGGACCTCCAGGTCCCTCTGTACTGCAGCACTTTGCAATTTTTCTCCATTTAAATTATAATTTGCTTTTCTATTTTATCTTCCAAAGTGGATAACCTCACATTTTCCCACATTATACTCCACCTTCAAATTTTTGCCCACCCACTTAGCCTGTCTATATCCCTTTGCAGATTCTTTGTGTCCTCCTCACAATTTGTTTTCCCACCCATCTTTGTATCATCAGCAAACTTGGCTACATTATACTTGGTCCCTTCATCCAAGTCATTAATGTAAATTGTAAATGTTTGAGGCTCCAGCACCGATCCCTGCGGCACCCCACTAGTTACTGTTTGCCAACCGGAAAATGACCCATTTATCCCGACTCTCTGTTTTCTGTTAGTTCGCCAATCCTCTATCCAAGCTAATATATTACCCCCAACCCCATGAACTTTTATCTTGTACAGTAATCTTTTCTTTGGCACCTTATTGAATGCCTTCTGAAAATCCAAATATACCACATCTACTGGTTCCCCTTTATCCACCCTGCTCGTTACATCCTCAAAGAACTCCAGCAAATTTGTCAAACATGATTTCCCTTTCATAAAACCATGCTGAATATGCTTAGAAACATAGAAACATAGAAACTAGGTGCAGGAGTAGGCCATTCGGCCCTTCTAGCCTGCACCGCCATTCAATGAGTTCATGGCTGAACATGCAACTTCAGTACCCCATTCCTGCTTTCTCACCATACCCCTTGATTCCCCTAGTAGTAAGGACTTCATCTAACTCCTTTTTGAATATATTTTGTGAATTGACCTCAACAACTTTCTGTGGTAGAGAATTCCACAGGTTCACCACTCTCTGGGTGAAGAAATTCCTCCTCATCTCGGTCCTAAATGGCTTACCCCTTATCCTCAGACTGTGTCCCCTGGTTCTGGACTTCCCCAACATTGGGAACATTCTTCCTGCATCTAACCTGTCTAACCCCGTCAGAATTTTAAACGTTTCTATGAGGTCCCCTCTCATTCTTCTGAACTCCAGTGAATACAAGCCCAGTTGATCCAGTCTTTCTTGATAGGTCAGTCCCGCCATCCCGGGAATCAGTCTGGTGAACCTTCGCTGCACTCCCTCAATAGCAAGAATGTCCTTCCTCAGGTTAGGAGACCAAAACTGTACACAATACTCCAGGTGTGGCCTCACCAAGGCCCTGTACAATTGTAGCAACACCTCCCTGCCCCTGTACTCAAATCCCCTCGCTATGAAGGCCAACATGCCATTTGCTTTCTTAACCGCCTGCTGTACCTGCATGCCAACCTTCAATGACTGATGTACCATGACACCCAGGTCTCTTTGCACCTCCCCTTTTCCTAATCTGTCACCATTCAGATAATAGTCTGTCTCTCTGTTTTTACCACCAAAGTGGATAACCTCACATTTATCCACATTATACTTCATCTGCCATGCATTTGCCCACTCACCTAACCTATCCAAGTCACTCTGCAGCCTCATAGCATCCTCCTCGCAGCTCACACTGCCACCCAACTTTGAATATACTTTTCCAAATGTCCCACTATTGCTTCCTTAATAATGGACTCCAGCATTTTCCCAACGACAGACGTTAGGCTACCTAAGTTTCCTGCTTTTTGTCTGCCTCCTTTTTTAAATAGGGGCGTTATATTTGCGGTTTTCCAATCCGCTGGGACAGCCCCAGAATCCAGGGAATTTTGGTAGACTACAACCAACGCATCCACTATCTCTGCAGCCACTTCTTTTAAGATCCTTGGATGCACAGTCTCACTGGGTATGGTGTGTGATGACATGCATCACATCATGTCAATCGATGCAAGATACCCTGGGAGCACCCATGATGTGTTCATCCTACGTGAGAGCGTTATATCTGCCATGTTTCAGCAGCAGCCAGAAGGGCAGAGCTGGCTGCTGGGAGACAAAGGTTCGGCCTTGCCAGTTGGCTCATGATGTCCCCACGCGTAACCCGTAATATGTCGTTACTATACAGTATAAATGCACAAGAGGCCCATACTTGAGAAAAGGTCACTCTGTGACCAGTAACCTTTATTAGCCAGCACTGAAGTGATGAAGGTGGGTGGAGCTTCCCCTTTTCTACCTGAAAGTCCAGGTTAGGAGTGTCTCCCACAAGTTCACCACCTAGTGATCAATGTTCTCATGGTGTACAACTTAGGTCAGTTTATACATGGGTTACAATGACAGTTGAATACATGACATCACCTCCCCCCCCAAAGTCTTATTGGGATCACAGGTTAAGTATCTCTGGTGGTTTACGCTCCCTTGTAGAGCACCTGAGTTGGGGCTCTGGTTGTTGGGCGCTGGCCTGAGTGTCTGCTGTTTGCGGTGCCTCAGGCCTGTCCGGACTGCCCACAGTGACTGGGCTCTCCTCCACTTGGTTCCGGTGTTCGGTCACCTGTGGTGGAGTGAACTCTACGTCATGTTCTTCCTCTGCTTCTTCTATGGGGTTGCTGAACCTCCTTTTTGTTTGATCCATGTTTTTGCGACAGATTTGTCCATTGGTAAGTTTAACTACCAAAACCCTATTCCCCTCTTTGGCAATCACAGTGCCTGCGAGCCATTTAGGCCCTGCAGCGTAGTTGAGGACAAAGACAGGGTCATTGACATCAATACATCGCGCCCTCACATTCCGTCATGGTAGTCACATTGTGACTGGCGCCTGCTCTCAACAATTTCTTCCATGTTGGGGTGTATGAGGGATAACCTGGTTTTGAGCGTCCTTTTCCTTAGCAGCTCTGCGGGTGGGACCCCTGTGAGCGAGTGTGGTCGGGATCTATTGGCCACAAGAGGCGTGATAAGCGGCTTTGAAGGGAACCCCCTTGGCTTCTGAGCATCTCCTGTTTGATTATCTGCAATGCTTGTTCCTGTCGAAATCTCGACCTCCGAAAAGAATGACTCCGACACTTACAGCTCCGGTAGAAGTTTCCTTTTTAATTTACTTGCTCGCAAGGGGTAGGTCACACTCAGTCAAGGGCTAAATGAACACCTCCGAAATGGTTCAGTTTAACAAGATATTTATACAGTAAAACCAAAGTTCTGGCCTCTCCCTGTGTATTGCTCTGTCTCACAGTCAGTGAATACAGATAAAGAGTTAATTACTATATCCTGGTCCTGACATGGTGTCCAGATATTTCCTTTTGTCAGGGTTATCAGAAAGCCAAACGGCCATTACTCCATGAGTCATAGGTAATGGGCTATCACCTATCTTGTATTGTGTCACTATTGTTTCAATTTCCTGGTCAATTTATCTGTTTGCATCAAATGGATGAGGTCTCGGAAAGAGATAATGGCTAGAAGATAAGGGTGGGGTGACATGGAACTCCTGTAGTGTAGACAATAGGAGAGCACCATGGGGGGGGTTACTTGTCTCAGCATGACTTGTCTCCTAGCTGTCTGATGGCCATCAGCCATCTCACAGCAGGTTTAGCTGTTTATGCAAGCTGACTGCTAAAATGCAGAAAGTTCTGGAAGGGCCAGGACTCCATTTTAATCAAAAGGCACACAAATACCGTATGGTATCAGCTTAGATAAAAATACTTTCCACATTCCCCCATTTTGTCCTTCACAAGGACAACTCAATCCATTCTGATCTTGTACAGTCTCTCCATTTCCATTTTCTTTAGTTTCATTACTCACTAGGCATATTATACCTTCAGGATTTCTTATTCTGGGAGTAATGCTTAGGAAGGGAGGCTGATGGTTATTATCATAATTGGGCTGGTACCATCCCTGGAAGGCTGTGAGTTTATACCCTGCCGACCTCCATTCTGTTTGCTCCTTCGTTTCTGGCCCCTTAGTTAGTTTTGTCCTGTTTTGCACTGTCAACCATTCTACCATTTCTGATTCGTTAAAGGGGACAGATCTCAGGGGAATACCCCCCTGGAGTGGACAGGTACATGGGAACATATCCAACAACTTGACAAGTTTCTTTCTTGAGCATACCTATGACTCAGTGCCATAAATACGTTTACGTGCAATTCCCTTCGGTAGTGGGTCTGTAACCCTGGTGTAATCAATAATGTGAAGTAAAACCCTGTCAAGCCCAGCACCATCAGTCCCCATAGTCCATATAGTTCCTTATTCAGTCTTCCTTTTTCTGTTCCTCTGATTCCTTCATCCCTTCCTCCTGGTCGGGTGCCCGTTTGCAATGGGATGCGTGGATCCATGTTGGTCTTTCCTTTACCTTGATTGCAGTATTGGTCGCCAGCAAGACCTGGTATGGTCCTTCGAATCTTGGCTGTAGACTGCTTTTCCTTTTAAAAATCTTGATGTAAACGAATTCCCCTGGCTCCAGGTTATGACACTTCCCTTCCGCTGGCTTGACTTGGGCTTCCTTTACCTGTGAATGAAAGCTGGAAATACATTTGGTTAGTGCAATACAATAATTCAACATATTTTCCTCCATTTTGTGGATGTCCATCTGTTTTGCAGTAAATGGTGCTGTAAAAGATAGTCGTTGGGGACGTCCCATAACTATCTCATGCGGTGACAGGCCTGTTGTTCTGTTGGTTGTAGATCGCATTACCATCAAAGCTAAGGGCAGCAGTTCTGTCCATTTCAGTCCAGTGTCATTGCATAGTTTTGCCAGCTTATTTTTAAGCATTCCATTATATCTTTCAACAAGTCCAGCTGATTGTGGATGATAACTGCAATGAAAACGTTGATTAATCTGTAAAGCTTTACACATTTCTCTTATAACAGTTCCCGTGAAATGTGACCCGTTATCACTAGAAAGCTTAGCAGGGATTCCGAAGCGCGGTACAATTTCTTTTAACAAACATTTAGCAACAGTAGTGGCATCGGCTTTTTTACATGGAAAGGCTTCAATCCATCTAGAGAACACATCTACAATAACTAATACATACTTGGATCCCATACACATAGGTAATTCAATAAAATCCATTTGTAAATGTACAAAAGGCCCCACTGGATTTGGGTGGGAGGCAGATTCTACTTTTTCCGTCTTACCCGGATTCATTGTCTGACAGGTAACACAATTTTCACAGATTTGTTTTGCAATTGCCGAAATACCTGGTGCATACCAAGTTGCCAAAATATAATCTGCCAATCCCCCCTTTGCCTGCATGTGTGAATGTATGAACACATCGGACAATCCATGGAAGTAAGGATCTAGGGGCCACCACGCGGCCGTCATGGTGAACCCATATTCCTTCTGGATTTTATAACATTGATCCTTCGTCCAGGTCACCACCTCCTCCGTACTGGCCTGTGTCTGAAAGGCCAGCACGTCATTAATAGTGGGTGGCGGGTCTGAGCAATTATTTTTCCTTAGTGGGAACAATGACACCTGCATCCCCCCTTTCGACAGAGCTGCTGACTTAGCTGCATTATCAGCTCTGGCATTCCCAAGTGCCACCTCATTCGACTGGCCTGTATGTGCTTGGCATTTGATAATGGCAAGTTTCAAAGGGCATTGAATGGCTCGCAGGAGATTTTCCACTTGTTCTGCATTTTTGATTGTCTGAGCCTGTTGCATAGCATAATAAGCTGCTGCCAACGAAGGAAGACATCCTGGTAGTCCGCGTGCCACTGGATCTAGTTAGGTACTGAAATATGCTACCGGTCGCTGTCTGTCCCCATGTAACTGAGTCAAAACAGATTGTGCAAAACCCGACTTGTGATGCACAAATAAGTTGAATAGCTTAGTGTAATCTGGTAATCCCAAGGCGGGTGCTGAAGTGAGGGACTGTTTAAGGTTCTGAAAAGCATTCCGGGATACCTCATTCCAAATCAACTTCTCTGGTAGTGCGGGCATGGACATGTCTAACAGTGGTCTAACAATCTCGGAATAACTCGTAACCCATTGCCGGCAGTATCCTGTCATGCTGAGGAGGTGTTTCACTTCTCTCTTGGTTACTGGTAGTGGGGCAGAGCAGATTGCTTTTACTCGGTCTTGTGTCAATTGTCTCGTATCTCTGACCAATTCGTGCCCTAGATACCGAACCTTTTCTGAGACAAATTGTAACTTTGCCTTTGACACCTTGTGTCCTTTCGAGGCCAGAGCTTTTAATAACACAAGGGAGTCCGTTTCGCAGGCCAATTTGGAGGGTGAGGCGAGCAATAAGTCGTCAACATACTGCACAAGTGTAGAACCTGCTGGTAAAATTACATCTTCCAGATCCCTCTTTAGGCATTGTGAGAATATAGTAGATTCATTCACAGCTCGTAGGTCATGGACAAACCTCCATTTGTGTGGGCTTCTGAACTGGACAAATCTGTGTGTTACACGGACTTCTCATTTATGCTTATGGTGATTCACAGATCACAGAATGTAAAGTACTTGTTTTCTAATTTTATTAAAAGGCTTCCAAACCCAAGATTTTTCCAATACACCCAAAATGTTGATCAAGAGATCACCTGAAATATCTCAAAATCCCAATTCAACTATTGTACTGTCACTCTTTATCAAAAAAAATCCTCTTACTGAGCTAGAAGCTTTTGTACCAAGAATTTACACCAAGGACAATGAGAGTGTACTCCCCCAGCCTGCACCTCGAGAGACCCACAAAGGCTTTTTAAAAAAAAAGGCATTACAACTTTTAACCACCGGGACCATGTCTCAACAAACCTATCCTTTGTGCATTTCCTAGCTCCGTAACCTCTCATCCAAATAAATCCACACCTGCGTTTCTAACTTAAAATGTCTTAAACTTCCCACATACAGGACAACACTATGAAGGGTTAAAAAAAACTTCACTTTGTTTGAAAAAGTGGGTGGAGCTAAAACAAACAGGCAGTTCCACAACCTTTCCAAACAGGTTTCCAGACACAAGGAAAAAGGACAGAAGCACTCTCATTCAAAGACAAGACATTCACGCACTCTCATTGAAAGACAAGACATTCACAAGTCTCTCTCCATTCAATAAAGCTTTTTCTTTTGCTAGCTTCATTTTTTTTTTAATCCATAAGTCACTATCAGGTTCTCTTTTTTTTTTACATTTGATTTACTTCCTCTGTTAATTTTACATGGACTTGAAGAATCGGAACCCAGGCCTTTTCTATTACTTTCCTTTTTTTTTTCTACCTGGATCTGTGTTTATAAGACACTCCTGGAGACAAGTTGTTCTCTCTAAATTAAATGAACCATCGGGTGGAAATGGCCTGTTTTCACCCTTAGTCCACTTTACCGTTTTTGTTTCTTTGGTCAATTGAAGACTGACCACAATTCTGGAGCATGACATAGGCTGGTGTGCCTTTTGTGGTGTTTTAACTTGTTCCGGCACCCATTCTGGATGATTAAGATTTTCCCACAGTTTCTGATCTCACAATCCTTTCGGCCAACCGAGTTCTCTACGCCCACTTCTCCTGGCCGTTACGTGGCCTGAAAAGGCTCTTAATTCGGGCTCAGTCTGGGTGTGTGAGATATGTTGGCACGAACCAATCGTAGTTGATCAATCAGTTACTGTTTCTTTTCCTAATCAATCCTTGTGTTTTTTTTTCGAATCACAACTTTCCCTAGTGACTCTTCCCGTTTCTCTAATGGCAATGACTCACAAAGGTATTGCACCCAACAGTAATACAAGGACAACAAACAATATTCCCGTGAGTACACAAATCATAACCTCTAAACAAATTCTCAGTCTGCGTTATACGCCACTACAGACCGAGTCCTTAATTTATCCTAATAACAGCTGATAAAACTTAAGGTTCCGTACCCAAACTCTTTGATCGATTGCGCTCTTTTTTTTTATAGTCTTATCACATAAGAACCCCTTCCGAATTAAAAACAATAAAAATCTTATCACATAAGAACCTTCGATCGATTAGCGCTTTCTTTTTTCTTTTTTTTTTAATAGTCTTATCACATAAGAACCCCTTCCGAATTAAAAACAATAAAAATCTTATCACATAAGAACCTGGAACCCTTTTCGATCGACTAGCGCTCCCTTACCTACTGAAACCTTCCCCGGGCTGTCTCGAGGTTTTTTCCAGAACCTGTTCTCTTCTGCTGGCGAGCTGAGAAAGAAATGGTTATAAAAAAATACCTTTAACTTTTAAATGCCGAGTCTTGTAGATGCAGTACCTCAGCTGTGGACAACAGATTACATCTGCGATTCAACAGTGAAGAAACCTCTTGTGAGCAAAGGCTCACCTTGTTTGGCCACTGAAGCCTTTCACTGGAGAGGCACTATGCCTGTATCCGTTTTACTCACAGAACAGAGAGTATGCATCTCGGTGGAACCTCCAATAACTGTCGAAATCTCGACCTCCGAAAAGAATGACTCCGACACTTACAGCTCCGGTAGAAGTTTCCTTTTTAATCTACTTGCTCGCAAGGGGTAGGTCACACTCAGTCAAGGGCTAAATGAACACCTCCGAAATGGTTCAGTTTAACAAGATATTTATACAGTAAAACCAAAGTTCTGGCCTCTCCCTGTGTATTGCTCTGTCTCACAGTCAGTGAATACAGATAAAGAGTTAATTACTATATCCTGGTCTTGACATGGTGTCCAGATATTTCCTTTTGTCAGGGTTATCAGAAAGCCAAACGGCCATTACTCCATGAGTCATAGGTAATGGGCTATCACCTATCTTGTATTGTGTCAGGATTGTTTCAATTTCCAGGTCAGTTTATCTGTTTGCATCAAATGGATGAGGTCTCGGAAAGAGATAATGGCTAGAAGATAAGGGTGGGGTGACATGGAACTCCTGTAGTGTAGACAATAGGAGAGCACCATGGGGGGGGGTTACTTGTCTCAGCATGACTTGTCTCCTAGCTGTCTGATGGCCATCAGCCATCTCACAGCAGGTTTAGCTGTTTATGCAAGCTGACTGCTAAAATGCAGAAAGTTCTGGAAGGGCCAGGACTCCATTTTAATCAAAAGGCACACAAATACCGTATGGTATCAGCTTAGATAAAAATACTTTCCACATTCCGCCTGGCCGTTTGAGGTCGGCTTGAACGGTGCCGTTCTGACATAGATGATATCATTGCCTGCCCTAAAGTCTTAGAATTCAATGCTTGTCAAGCACGGGCCATTGTCGCTGACCAAGACATCCGGTAGACCATGGGCGGCGAACATTGCCCGTAGAATTTCTACCGTGGCAGAGGATGTGCTTGAATTGAGAATGTCACACTCGATCCATTTGGAGTAGGCGTCTACTATAACCAAAAACATTTTTCCCATGAAAGGACCTGCGTCGTCCACATGGGTGCATGACCATGGCTTGGCGGGCCAGGACCAGCTAAGGGGGGCTTCCCTGGGCGCATTGCCCAGCTGGGCACACATGTTGCACTTGCGAACACAAAGTTCCAGGTCTGCATCTATCCCTGGCCACCAAACGTGTGACCTGGCAATTGCCTTCATCATGACAATGCCCGGGTGCTCATTGTGGAGTTCTCGAATTAACATCTCTCTGCTCATCTGGGGCATGACTACTCGGTTTCCCCATAGTAGGCAATCGGCTTGAATCGAGAGTTCATCCTTGCACCTGTGAAATGATTTAAATTCCTCAGGGCATGCCCCATACGTGGCTGCCCAGTCCCCATTCAGGACACATTTCTTGACTAAAGACAGTAGCGGGTCTTTATTTGTCCAGACTTTAATCTGACGGGCTGTCACGGGTGAGCCTTCGCTTTCGAACGCTTCAACAGCCATGACCATCTCAGCAGCATGCTCGGTTGCCCCCTCGGTGGTGGCTAGTGGGAGCCTGCTGAGTGCATCGGCGCAGTTTTCAGTGCCCAGACTGTGCCGAATTGTATAGTCATAGGCGACTAACGTGAGTGCCCACCTCTGTATGCGGGCCGATGCATTTGCATTTATGGCCTTGTTGTCGGCCAAAAGGGACGTTAGTGGTTTGTGATCTGTCTCCAGCTCAAATTTCCTGCCAAACAGGTACTGGTGCATTTTTTTTTACGGCATATACACATGCAAGCGCTTCTTTTTCTACCATCCCGTAGCCCCTTTCTCCTGGAACAGACTTCTGGAGGCATAAGCTACCGGCTGTAACTGACCCTTGGCATTAACATGCTGCAACACACACCCGACCCCATTGGACGATGTATCGCATGTTAAAACAAGTTTCTTACATGGGTCATACAGCGTTAACAGATTGTTGGAGCATAACAAATTGCGTGCTCTATCAAAAGCCCTTTCCTGGCTGTCCCCCCAGACCCATTCACGACCTTTGCATAGAAGCATGTGTAGCGGCTCTAACAGCATGCTCAATTTGGGAAGAAAGTCACCAAAATAGTTCAGGAGCCCCAGGAACGAACACAGCTCCATCGTGATACGGGGTCTGGGTGCTGTCTGGATCGCTTCTGTTTTGGAAGCTGTAGGTCTGATCCCGTCTGCTGCTACCCACATTCCCAGGAATTCTACTTCTGGAGCTAGGAAGATGCACTTCACCTTTTTCAGTCGCAGCCCTACCCGGTCCAGTCTGCGTAGCACCTCCTCCAGGTTGTGGAGGTGTTCTTCAGTATCGCGACCCATGATGAGGATGTCATCTTGAAAAACCACCGTCCTTGGAATCAACTTGAGGAGGCTTTCCATATTTCGTTGAAAGATCGCGGCGGCCGAGCGAATACTGAACGGACATCTATTGTACTCAAACAACCCCTTGTGTGTCGTGATGGTGGTCAGCTTCTTCGACTCACTCGCCAGCTCCTGGCTCATGTAAGCTGAGGTCAGGTCCAATTTTGAAAAAAGTTTGCCACCGGATAGCATCGCAAAGTGGTCCTCCGCTCTCAGTAGCGGGTACAGGTCTTGGAGTGACACCCGATTGATGGTGGCCTTGTAATCACCACATATCCTGACCAACCCATCCGCCTTGAGCACCGGCATAATCGGGCTCGCCCAGTCACTGAATTCGACTGGCGAGATGATGCCTTTCCTCAGCAGGCGGTCCAATTTGCCTTCTATCTTTTCCCGCATCACGTACGGCACCACTCTGGCCTTGTGGTGTACTGGCCTGGTGTCCGGGTTTATGTGAATCACTACCTTGGTCATAGAAACATAGAAACATAGAAAATAGGTGCAGGAGTAGGCCATTCGGCCCTTCTAGCCTGCACCGCCATTCAATGAGTTCATGGCTGAACATGCAACTTCAGTACCCCATTCCTGCTTTCTCACCATACCCCTTGATTCCCCTAGTAGTAAGGACTTCATCTAACTCCTTTTTGAATATATTTTGTGAATTGGCCTCAACAACTTTCTGTGGTAGAGAATTCCACAGGTTCACCACTCTCTGGGTGAAGAAATTCCTCCTCATCTCGGTCCTAAATGGCTTCCCCCTTATCCTTAGACTGTGTCCCCTGGTTCTGGACTTCCCCAACATTGGGAACATTCTTCCTGCATCTAACCTGTCTAACCCCGTCAGAATTTTAAACGTTTCTATGAGGTCCCCTCTCATTCTTCTGAACTCCAGTGAATACAAGCCCAGTTGATCCAATCTTTCTTGATAGGTCAGTCCCGCCATCCCGGGAATCAGTCTGGTGAACCTTCGCTGCACTCCCTCAATAGCAAGAATGTCCTTCCTCAGGTTAGGAGACCAAAACTGTACACAATACTCCAGGTGTGGCCTCACCAAGGCCCTGTACAATTGTAGCAACACCTCCCTGCCCTTGTACTCAAATCCCCTCGATATGAAGGCCAACATGCCATTTGCTTTCTTAACCGCCTGCTGTACCTGCATGCCAACCTTCAATGACTGATGTACCATGACACCCAGGTCTCTTTGCACCTGCCCTTTTCCTAATCTGTCACCATTCAGATAATAGTCTGTCTCTCTGTTTTTACCACCAAAGTGGATAACCTCACATTTATCCACATTATACTTCATCTGCCATGCATTTGCCCACTCACCTAACCTATCCAAGTCGCTCTGCAGCCTCATAGAATCCTCCTTGCAGCTCACACTGCCACCCAACTTAGTGTCATCCGCAAATTTGGAGATACTACATTTAATCCCCTCGTCTAAATCATTAATGTACAGTGTAAACAGCTGGGGCCCCAGCACAGAACCTTGCGGTACCCCACTAGTCACTGCCTGCCATTCTGAAAAGTCCCCATTTTCTCCTACTCTTTGCTTCCTGTCTGACAACCAGTTCTCAATCCATGTCAGCACACTACCCCCAATCCCATGTGTTTTAACTTTGCACATTAATCTCTTGTGTGGGACCTTGTCGAAAGCCTTCTGAAAGTCCAAATATACCACATCAACTGGTTCTCCCTTGTCCACTCTACTGGAAACATCCTCAAAAAATTCCAGAAGATTTGTCAAGCATGATTTCCCTTTCACAAATCCATGCTGACTTGGACCTATCATATTACCTCTTTCCAAATGCACTGCTATGACATCCTTAATAATTGATTCCATCATTTTACCCACTACCGATGTCAGGCTGACCGGTCTGTAATTCCCTGTTTTCTCTCTCCCTCCTTTTCTAAAAAGTGGGGTTACATTGGCTACCCTCCACTCCATAGGAACTGATCCAGAGTCAATGGAATGTTGGAAAATGACTGTCAATGCATCCACTATTTCCAAGGCCATCTCCTTAAGTACTCTGGGATGCAGTCCATCAGGCCCTGGGGATTTATCGGCCTTCAATCCCATCAATTTCCCCAACACAATTTCCCGACTAATAAGGATTTCCCTCAGTTCCTCCTCCTTACTAGACCCTCCGACCCCTTTTATATCCGGAAGGTTGTTTGTGTCCTCCTCAGTGAATACCGAACCAAAGTACTTGTTCAATTGGTCCGCCATTTCTTTGTTCCCCGTTATGACTTCCCCTGATTCTGACTGCAGGGGACCTACGTTTGTCTTTACTAACCTTTTTCTCTTTACATATCTATAGAAACTTTTGCAATCCGTCTTAATGTTCCCTGCAAGCTTCTTCTCGTACTCCATTTTCCCTGCCCTAATCAAACCCTTTGTCCTCCTCTGCTGAGTTCTAAATTTCTCCCAGTCCCCAGGTTCTCTGCTATTTCTGGCCAATTTGTATGCCACTTCCTTGGCTTTAATGCTATCCCTGATTTCCCTTGATAGCCACGGTTGAGCCACCTTCCCTTTTTTATTTTTACAACAGAAAGAATGTACAATTGTTGTAGTTCATCCATGCGGTCTCTAAATGTCTGCCATTGCCCATCTACAGTCAACCCCTTCAGTATTATTCGCCAATCTATCCTAGCCAATTCACGCCTCATACCTTCAAAGTTACCCTTTTTTAAGTTCTGGACCATGGTCTCTGAATTAACTGTTTCATTCTCCATCCTAATGCAGAATTCCACCATATTATGGTCACTCTTCCCCAAGGGGCCTCGCACAACGAGATTGCTAATTAATCCTCTCTCATTACACAACACCCAGTCTAAGATGGCCTCCCCCCTAGTTGGTTCCTCGACATATTGGTCTAAAAAACCATCCCTTATGCACTCCAGGAAATCCTCCTCTACCGTATTGCTTCCAGTTTGGTTAACCCAATCTATGTGCATATTAAAGTCACCCATTATAACTGCTGCACCTTTATTGCACGCACCCCTAATTTCATGTTTGATGCCCTCCCCAACATCACTACTACTGTTTGGAGGTCTGTACACAACTCCCACTAACGTTTTTTGTCCTTTGGTATTCTGCAGCTCTACCCATATAGATTCCTCATCATCCAAGCTAATGTCCTTCCGAACTATTGCCTTAATTTGCTCCTTAACCAGCAATGCTACCCCACCTCCTTTTCCTTTTATTCTATCTTTCCTGAATGTTGAATACCCCTGGATGTTGAGTTCCCAGCCCTGATCATCCTGGAGCCACGTCTCCGTAATCCCAATCACATCATATTTGTTAACATCTATTTGCACAGTTAATTCATCCACTTTATTGCGGATACTCCTTGCATTAAGACACAAAGCCTTCAGGCTTGTTCTTTTAACACCCTTTGTCCTTTTAGAATTTTGCTGTACAGTGGCCCTTTTTGTTCTTTGCCTTGGGTTTCTCTGCCCTCCACTTTTCCTCATCTCCTTTCTGTCTTTTGCTTTTGCCTCCTTTTTGTTTCCCTCTGTCTCCCTGCATTGGTTCCCATCCCCCTGCCATATCAGTTTAAATCCTCCCCAACAGCACTAGCAAACACTCCCCCTAGGACATTGGTTCCGGTCCTGCCCAGGTGCAGACCGTCCGGTTTGTACTGGTCCCACCTCCCCCAGAACCGGTTCCAATGCCCCAGGAATTTGAATCCCTCCCTGTTGCACCACTGCTCAAGCCACGTATTCATCTGCACTATCCTGCGATTCCTACTCTGACTATCACGTGGCACTGGTAGCAATCCCGAGATTGCTACCATGAACGTGCCAGTGCCGGGTTGAAATAGTGAGTCAAATTTGTCCAGGACTTGTGAGCATGATATTCGCTCCACAGAAGAAATTGCATTGACATTGCCCCATTTCCAGTTCATGACAGCAAGCCAATTCCTCCCCAGCAGTGCGGGACCGTCGCCCGGGACAATTCAGAGTGGCAACCTGTTCTCCGAATCTTTGTGGGTCACAACTACCGTGACGCTGCCTAGCACCGGATGATCTCTTTTGTATATGTCCGTAGCTGTGCCTCAATTGGCAATAATTTTGGCCTCCTGGCCTTGGACGCCCACAACTTGTCGAACTGTTTGATGCTCATCAGGGACTGGCTGGCCCCCATGTCTAGCTCCATTGATACTGGGATGCCATTGCGGAGCACTTTCATCATTATCGGTGGCGTCTTGGTGTATGAACTGTATACGTGCTCCACATGAACTTGT
Organism: Pristiophorus japonicus; assembly: GCF_044704955.1. Classification (NCBI taxonomy): domain Eukaryota; kingdom Metazoa; phylum Chordata; class Chondrichthyes; family Pristiophoridae; genus Pristiophorus; species Pristiophorus japonicus. The sequence goes on along the minus strand of NC_091992.1, from coordinate 66,905,560 downwards.
TGAACTTCAGTTTCCAGCAATTTCCCCCAGTGTCCATTTGGCCTCGTAGGGCTTACATCGGGCCCGTCCTCCTCGTACATCAACCTGCCTGCAGGCTGCCTGCACATTCGCGCCAAGTGACCGCTGACGTTGCAGTTTCTGCAGGTATATTGCTGGTACCTGCAAACTCTGGCTGTGTGTTTGCCTCCACACCTCTAACATGAGCTGTTGGAAACAAAACGTCCATTACCAGTCGATCGTCTCTGACTGTCTCTGTAACTGACCTTAAGCACACCATTAACAGGTGTTGATAGCCCCATTACTGGCCGTATTGTCCATTGCGATGGCATGAATCGCTGTTAAGCTAGCCATTGTCTCTGTTGAATTACCCCTTTGGGTTCGACTACATGCTTGGGCATGTCCGATTGCCCCTGTCTGCCTGGAGAACTGTGTACCGCGTTAACAATGTTGACTCCCTGTCCATTTGCTGCATTTAAACCATGATTTTTGTCAAACATCATTTTGGTCTCTTCCTCCCCTGAGATAAATGTCTGGGCCATCAAAGCATCCGTCTCCAGGGTCAAGTCTTTGGTCTCAATCAGTTTTCTGAAAACCTCAGCATGCCCGATGCTCTCAATAAAAAAGTCTCGCAGCATCTCCGCTCTGTATGCATCTGGGAACTTACATAGGCTCGCCAGTCGCCGGAGGTCTGCCATGAAGTCTGGAACGCTTTGCCCTTCTCGCTGCTGGTGCGTGTAAAACCGGTGTCTCGCCATGTACTTGCTGCTCGCCGGTTTAAAGTGTTCCCCGATCAACTTACTGAGCACTTCAAAAGTCTTGTCCGCCGGCTTCTCGGGCACTAGAAGGTCCTTCATCAGGGAGTACGTCCTGGATCCACAAACCGTCAGGAGATGAGCCCTGCGTTTGTCGGCCGAACCCTGTCCCAGCCATTCCTCAGTGACAAAACTTTGCTGTAGTCTTTCAATAAAATCGTCCCAATCATCACCAACACAGTACCTCTCTTCTGTGCTGCCAGTGGCCATGCTCGCGTGGTTTAAATCCCAGTTTCTTGTCGCCAATAATATGTCCTTACATTACAGTGTTAATGCACACGAGGCCCATACTTGAGAGAAGGTCACTCTGTGACCAGTAACCTTTATTAGCCTGCACTGAAGTGATGAAGTGGGTGGAGCTTCCCCTTTTCTACCTGAAAGTCCAGGTTAGGAGTGTCTCCCACAAGTTCACCCCCTTGTGGTCAATGTTCTCATGGTGTACAACTTAGGTCAGTTTATACATGGGTTACAATGATAGTTGAATACATGACAACCCGGACGGAAGTTGACCGGAAATACAACATGTCGCACATTGCGATCGCAGCATAATAGACCATTTTCATCTTGAAACAGCGTTTCCGATGCCTGGACCATTCCGGAGGCTACTTGCATGCTGCATAACTTAGCCACCATGAGGCAGCTGGGAGGAGGAGGAGGAGGAGGAGGAGTCCTCCTTTAACGATTGCTCGAGCCTTGCGCCAGCAGCTCATCCGTGAACACTTTGCTGCCTGAAGGCTCAGCAGCAACTATTCCACATGGACCATGTTTACTGTTTGGACCTGTTCCATAATGTTATGTTGTGTTAATGGAAATGATTCTTCTTTAGTTCAAAAAGTTGTGTTAATAATGGAACAAATAATGGAAATGATTCAGTTATAATTTAAAATATATTTTATTCAAAAGGTTTGTACTTAACTTTAATCAAAATATTCTTCGTATCAAACTTTATTGTACATCACACCAACCCCCAGTGATACTGTCCATCAGACCTGTTCCCGAGCCCCCCATTCCCCAGTCTCTCCCCCAAGCCCCCATTCCCCAGTCTCTCCCTCCCAGCCCCCAATCCCCAGTCTCTCTCTCCCCCCCTCCCCCAGCCCCCATTTCCCAGTCTCTCTTTCTCTCCCTTAAGCCCCCAGCGGGGTGGAGGGGTGCGGGGGTTGTGGATGGTGGGGGGGTAGAGGAGGTGCGGGGGGGTGGAGTTGGATGGGAGTGGGGGAATGGATAGCACTCAGGATCCTACTACCTGTACCCATAGCTATGGTGAGCAGTGAACGGAGCTTCTCGAAGTTGAAACTCATTAAAACATATCTACGATTGTTAAGAACATAAGAAATAGCAGTAGGCCATACGGCCCCTCGAGCCTGCTCCACCATTTAATAAGATCATGGCTGATCTGATCATGAACTCGGGTCCACTTCCCTGTCCGCTCCCCATAACCCCTTATCCCCTTATTGTTTAAGAAACTGTCTATTTCTGTCTTAAATTTATTCAATGGCCCAGTCTCCACAGCTCTCTGAGGCAGCGAATTCCACAGATTCACAACCCTCTGAGAGAAGAAATTTTTCCTCGTCTCAGTTTTAAATGGGCGGCCCCTTATTCTAATATCATGCCCTCTAGTTCTAGTCTCCCCCATCAATAGAAACATCCTCTCTGCATCCAGCTTGTCAAGCCCCCTCATAATCTTATCCGTTTCGGTAAGATCACCTCTCATTCTTCTGAATTCCAATGAGTAGAGGCCCAACCTACTCAACCTTTCCTCATAAGTCAACCCCCTCATCTCCGGGATCAACCTTGTGAACCTTCTCTGAACTGCCTCCAAAGCAGGTATATCCTTTTGTAAATATGGAAACCAAAACTGCACGCAGTATTCCAGGTGTGGCCTCACCAATACCCTGTACAGCTGTAACAAGACTTCCCTGCTTTTATACTCCATCCCCTTTGCAATAAAGGCCAAGATTCCATTGGCCTTCCTGATCACTTGCTGTACCTGCTTACTATCCTTTTGTATTTCATGTACAAGTACCTCCAGGTCCCGCTGTACTGCAGCACTTTGCAATCTTTCTCCATTTAAATAATAACTTGCTCTTTGATTTTTTTTCTGCCAAAGTGCATGACCTCACACTTTCCAACATTATACTCCATCTGCCAAATGTTTGCCCACTCACTAAGCCTGTCTATGTCCTTTTGCAGATTTTTTGTGTCATCCTCACACATTGCTTTTCCTCCCATCTTCGTATCGTCAAAAAACTTGGCTACGTTACACTCGGTCCCTTCTTCCAAGTCATTAATATAGATTGGAAATAGTTGGGGTCCCAGCACTGATCCCTGCAGCACTGGTTACTGATTGCCAACCCCAGAATGAACCAGTTAATCGGGGAGACGAAAGGCTATCTTCGCTGGCTAGCCTGTCTATCGAGAATGATCTGCCTCAACTATCTTGGTGTACAAAGTTTTTTACTTGCTATTGTTATTTATTAGTTTTGTGTTTAATTTAATGTTTACTTTATTTGTAATTTAGCTGTAATGTAATTTTGTTATGATGTGTGTCATTTATTATTTAAATTTTAAAAACTTTTGAGATTACAGCTTTATTTCTGAAACTCTTGTAAATACTACTACATACTTAAACTAAAAGAAAAGGCAGCAAAGTACAAGATTGCCCAGGGCACCATTCTCCGTAAGGCCTGATTAATGTTCCTGACCCTGGGCAATGGCTGGAATCAGAGTCGAGTGCAGCTACACTCCCGGATTCCCCAAAACACACTTTATTGGGGAAGCCAGGAAGTATTTCAGCTGTTGCTGACTCAGAGCCCTATGTGTGGAGCTCTTGTCAAGCAGTTGCTATTAGAGTGGAACTTACTGTGTTCCTAACACAGATGAGACTGCACACAGGGAGGTTAAAGTAACAGTGACCTCAGTCTTTATTAAGACACTCCAGAGTGAGGAACAGGCCTTAGGGGCCGGCTTATATACAGTGCTCCCAAGTGATGCTGGGATCCCTTGGGACTTTAGGGGATGTGCTCCCTGGTGGCGGAACACACAAGTGCATGCTTTATAGATACACAACAGAACTGAAGGCCCGACTCAGCAGCCCAGCACAGCTTCGCAATGGGAGAGAGTTCCCGGCACACCTGGAATCTCCCCCAATGGGAGAGAGTGTCCAGCACTCCTGGAGTCTCCCCCAATGGGAGAGAGTTCCCGGCACTCCTGGAGTCTCCCCCAATGGGAGAGAGTTCCCGGCACTCCTGGAGTCTCCCCCAATGGGAGAGAGTGTCCGGCACTCCCAGAGTGTCCCAATGGGAGATATTCCTGGCACTGCTGGAATCTCTTGTGTATGTATAATATAGGTATACTCCCTGTACACTCAATGTACAGTTATATAAGACTACTGGATGTACCTTCACACTGTATATACTATGCTTGTACCACCAGAGGGTGCAACTGGTGGAGACCTAGGGGTCACCTGTACACAACAGGTAACCAGGTATAAAAGGGAGCTCACCATGCTGCACCCTCACTCAGGTGTTGTAATAAACGGACTAAGGTCACAGAAGTTTAAGTGCAATACCTTACCGCATGGAGTCATTACTAGAGTGTTTACAGACACAATAACTGGCGACAAGATTACGAATTTCCACGCGAAAATGGCTAACCTTGACACGTTTCAAAAATTTGCCGATGGGGAAGATTGGGAGGCCTTTGTGAAAGGCTCGAACACTTCTTCATTGCGAACATCTCTCTGGCGGGAGACAACCCGGCCTCGCTGGCTGCTCACCAGTTGTGGGCCCACCGTCTATGGCCTCGTCAGGGACTTGCTAACCCCAGCGAAAACAAGGACCAAAACATATGAGGAGCTCGCAACACTGATACAGGAACAACCCAAACCTATGCGGATGACTCATCTCCAGGATTCTAACCCGGCAAGTACTGTGGCGCCTTTTAGATGCAAGACTGCAAGCGGTCTCCCTCAGGGTAAAGAGAACAGAACCCCGAGTCCCGCAACCCTGAGTCCGCCACATGGGGCCAACTGGCTAACCCCATGCTGGTGCTGTGGAGGAAATCACAGGGCCCACCAGTGCCGCTATAAAGACTATACTTGCAAAGGCTGTAAAACAAAGAGCCAACTCCAGCGAATGTGCAAGAGAAATCGTACTCACCAAATCGATGAAGAGAGAGTCCATGAGGCAGCTCAGCCCCACGATGAGGTGTACGGAGTGTTTACCTGCACCACCGAGAGTTCCCCGTTGAAAATGGAAGTCTAAATCAATGATGTTCCAGTCACGATGGAGGTGGACACAGGGCTGAAGGATGAATCAGGCGGCCTTTGAGAAACTCTGGGACAATCCAGTCGAAGGACCTAAAATGATCCCAATCCAAGTGAAGCTGCTCACCTACACAAACGACCCCATCCCAGTCGTTGGCAGCGTGGATGTCCAGGTGTCCCATGACAGCGCGATGCACAAGTTGCTGTTGTGGATCATTGCTGGTGATGGTCCGATGCTGCTAGGAAAAAGATGGATGAAAAAGATCCGTTGGAGCTGGGAAACCCTCCAGCCTCCGGCGATCGACATCTTCCGCGGGCCCAAATTTGGATCCAGCACAACACCTGAGAAACCAGCTGCTCAACTCGACTGTGTGCCGACGACACAGACCACTCAACCCAACGGTGAGATGATCCAGCCCAAACGACCCGACCTTACCTCCCAGGCTCCAGTGGCAGGACTCCGGAGGAAGGAAATCGGTGCAGAAGGATACTTCCCTGCTACCGTGGGAGAACCTGGGGAGAAAAGGATCACCGCAGCCTACCTCGTGGGGAGAAAGAAGATGGCACCCGAACCACGAGGTGAAGCGCCTGAAGTAAAGATGGCGGCAGCCAGACCATGAGAGGCAGCGTTGAGGGAGCAACACATGATGCCAAGCAGCGATTGGGGTAAAGATTGCAAGGCCTCTTAAAGGAGACTGGCAACCCATCACAATTAAAGAGACAGTTCCACTCTTTATACAGCTATGCCGGTGATACATCTTGACAAATGCAAGTATGTAAATGTAACTAACCATGTTAAGTCGGGCGATTGTGGTGAGAACCAATGTATTATGACAGTTAATGAAGTAATGATGTGCAATGCCGGGTTCTACATGTATGCTAACAAAACCAAGGGCAACCTCCTGTCAGAAGCACCCAGGTCCAGCGGGCTACCCGACCATGTAGCCTGCACCTCAGGGACCACTGTGATGGTCCAGGGAGCGTGGCCACACACAGAGGGAGCATACCAGCTGCAGGGCCAGCGATCAGCGGGCGGCAAAAGCACCACTACCGGTACCCTGCCCCTCTCTGCCACCAGGGCCAGTACTGGGAGCAAGAGGCTAGCACCCCCCAGCTCTCCCAACGGGACCTGGGATGACCAGGCTCCCACTATCGCTGAAGAGCAGCAGGGAGACACCGCAGCCCTCAAAGGAGGACAGGGAGGCCACACATTCCTGAGTCTCTGCCCACCACTAGGCAATGGCAAAGGCCCTGAGACTCAGCCAGATGAGCGATCTGAGCCCACCCAGCTGGCAGGGGGCGCAGCGCCGCCATCAGACAACCTGGACACAGTCCGGGCGCTCTGGAACTAGTACCTGCACCCACACCCCAGGGGCAAGACTGTAATACCACGTATGTACCTTACCTGTAAAATGTACTTGTTCCACTACTGCAGAACCCAAACAGTGATGTAATTAATCCTATGTTTTTTATCCTTTCCTTCTGTACATGTATACACATGCATGTGTCTAGCCACACACATGGTCCATGTATGGGGGTGGGGGGGGTGGATGTATGTAGCCAGGGACACACATGGATCACACCCAGAACCCAATCAATCCCCACTGCAACCTCTAACCGTCCATTGCTGACCATTACCCAATATTGTGGCAATAATGATTTAGGTTCAACAGGGAGAGAGCCAAGCCAAAGCATAGACAAGGTGCATGGGCTTTGGGCACTCAAGTCTAGGGCCAGAGCACACAATGCAAAAGCCAGTGGCACAAGACTTAGGGGAGAGTGATGTTGTGTATGTATAACATAAGTATACTTCCTGTACACTCAATGTACAGTTACATAAGACTACTGGATGTACCTCCATACTGTATACATTATGCTTGTACCACCAGAGGGTGCAACTGGTGGAGACCCAGGGGTTACCTGCACATGACAGGTAACCAGGTATACCCTCACTCAGCAGCTGTAATAAACGGACTAAGGTCACCACAGTTCGAGTACAACACCTCGCCTCGTGGAGTCATTACTAGAGTGCTTATAGACACAATAGTCTCCCCCAAAGGGAGATATTCCCGGCACTCCCAGAGTGTCCCCCAATGGGAGATATTCCCGCCACTCCCGGAATGTCCCAATGGGAGATATTCCTGGCATTCCCAGAATGTCCCAATGGGAAATATTCCCGGCACTCCCGGAGTGTCCCATTGGGAGATATTCCCGGCACTCCCGGAGTGTCTCATTGGCTCCCGGAGTCAGAGAGTTCCCGGCACTCCTGGAGTGTCCCATTGGGAAATATTCCCAGCACTCCCGGAATGTTCCATTGGGAGATATTCCTGACACTCCCGGAGTGTCTCATTTGGAGAGCGTTCCTGGCACTCGCGGAGTGTCCCATTGGGAGATATTCCCGGAATGTCCGGAGTGCGTGTGAGCCTGGTCACTTTTCGGCCCTTCTATTGTAGATCAATCCTGCAGCAAAATGTCTCATCATTTCAGCAAGGCCACATCAGATCCACTTTCCCTATCGGGCTCACCATCTCCCGGCCAGACTTTGACCAATAAGACATCGATACTCACAGAAACTCTCAGAAACAGCAGCATTATTCACAGTTTGAGCATGATACGTTGTGACCTGATTTGCTTTATTTATGAAGCAGTGTGTAAACATTCCGCTGTATTTCCCCAGCGGTCTGTGTGTCGACGGATGGGGGAGGTGTGGGGGGGGAGGGGAGCGCTTTGTGTTCATTTGCTCCAGTGCTGCTTGTCCATCTGGGATTTCCTGCAGGACATTTGATTAATAATGTGGTTCAAAGTTCGCTTCCTTTGAGCTTTTCATACAGTTGCATCAGTGTCACTGGCGGCACATTACTTGCTGCTGTGTCTGTGCAATGCAAGGCTGCTTTTGCAGGTCCCTTCTCCAGCAGCACTGATGGCAGTGGCTTCAATAACAGCGGACAGCGCTAGCAATTGCACTGGGCCTCCCCAGGGCGGTGCAGATTGAAAAGGAGTTGACGCTGGGAGCAAAGGGCGCTCAGACACGTGGTGTCACACATGGCAGAAGCTGGGGCACCAGGCCCGTCCATTCGCACTTGGGGCTGTTTGGAGAAACTGCCCTTGCCAGCTAGGCTTCACCAGACATGCAGTTACAGAGTTAATTCATCCACTTCAGCCTGGCCTGCAGACAGGATCTGCCACAGGGACTGTCTGTGAAGGTTCGCGCAGCGTAGATGCAGCCCACTCCTTCCAAGCCAGCGTTGGTGACAGTTGCCGAGTGAGTCAGACTTTCTTCTGTTGATGAATCAAGTGGGTCTCTGAAGCTTCATTCGGCGGTGGAAAGGAGGCAGCAGCTCGAGAGGGTTCAGCCCTTTTATCCAGTTGTAGGTTTCCCAAAAATGCAACAGCTGATTACGTAGCATTACACAGTATTTGTCTGTTGCCCCACGACACGGACAATCCTTCCATCCTATAGGAACACACAGTTCATGCTTGCTGCTCCCAGGCCTCCATAGCAAGTGGTATGCCTTTGTGAACATTACATCTGAGATGTGCCTAAAGCCTAATCCCCACAGACCAGGCCGGTGTTGGACAAGTCCCTTGCTGACCCCAGAACGTCTGGTTGCAATAAAGTTCAAAGCGACGGTCGCTTTAACTGTGACAGGACTGTTGTGTCCTTAGATGCTCTAACAATGATTCCACGAGGCAGTGTGTTGTATTGGAACTGCAGTGACCTTAGTTCTTTATTAGTTAACTCCAGAGTGAGGAGCACACCTGGTGACCTGCCTTTTATACTAGGCCAGGCACACCTGTACAGGTAACCTACGAGTCTCCCACTGCTGTGCCCTCTGGTGGCACACCTTGTGATAGTACCAACAGTAGCCATGTAGGATACATGACATCACTCTCCCCTGAACCCTCAGTGCAAATCGTCTCTGCATTGACTGCTCTGGGCTTAGCTCGATGTGGGTTCTGTCTGGTTGACCTTTGGCGGGTCACTTCAACCTTGGGTGAGTAGTTGGTGCAGTAGCGTGCTGGTGGTTGCTGTTTGTGTGTGTGTGTTCCTAACCATTCCATTCTCTCCCCCCCCTCCCCCCCCATATCGATGTGGGGGGGGGGGCTCCTGACATTCGTGTACATTCAAGTTCAGGCAAGTGGGTTTTGCATTTTTTTTTGGTGTGGTTCCATGGTGCGATAAGTACGTTAGATGCCTTATCGATGCGGTGGCCAGTACGTGAGGACGAGCTAGTTCCGGAGCTGCTGGATTGTGTCCCTGGAGTCTGGTGGCGGCTCAGTGCCCGGTGCTGTCAGAGGGAACCCGGTTGGCTCGCGTAGCTTGCTCTCGGGTCTGTTGCCGTGGTCCCTAGCATCGGGCCGGTTCACAGATGTCTGTGACCTCCCTGTCCTTTCTTTGTGTTATGTATTGTCCATGTACATTAAATGTATAGTTACAAGGGGCACTGTGGTGGGAGACCCGAAAGTACCTGCAAGACAGAGTATAAAAGGCTGCCCACCACACCTGAGGGGCACTCTGGAGTTACACAATAAAGGACCAAGGTCACAACAGTTACTACAACACCAGACTGTGTGGAGTCAGTGATTTTAGTGCTACATACATCACATTGGCGACGAGGACACGGACGAGCTCTTCACGTAACCATGGCTACTTTGGGCACGCTAAAGGATTTCACAGAGGGTAATGACTGGGATGCCTTTACGGAAAGGCTCGAGTACTATTTTATAGCAAATGACCTGACAGGGAACACGAACGCACTGATAGAGAAGCGTACGCCGATATTGCTGTCCAGTTGTGGCGATGCTGGTTACTGTCTCATCAGGGATTTGCTGGCACCCGCGAGCGCCAAGGACAAGTCATATGAACAGCTGATTGAACTCATTCGTAACCAACTGAAACCGAAGGAGAGCATCCTCATGGCCAGGCACAAATTCTACCATCACTGCAGACCTGAGGGCCAGGATGTCCCAAAATATGCTGCAGACATCAGGAGACTCGCGGCGCCATGCGATTTTGGCACACATCTTGACGAGGCGTTGCGAGACGTCTTTGTTATGGGGATTGGCCACGAGGGTCTCCTTCACAAGCTGCTATCTACTGAACCTACAGTCAGCTTGCAGCAAGCCATCCACATCAGCAGGGCATTTATGACCTCGACTTGCAGCATCAAGCAGATGATCCACACAGTCTCGAACCCAGCAGGTACTATTCACAGGATAGTGCCCGTCACGGACAAAACTGCAGAACGTGGCTCTGCCCAGGGCAGAGAGCACGGACCTCAGGGTCCTGGAACTCAGAGTCTGCCGAGGGGGGCTAATCGAGTAGCACCATGCTGGCGCTGCAGAGGAAGCCATGGGGCTCACCGGTGCAGGTTTGCGGAGTATACGTGCAATACCTGCCACACGAAAGGCCACCTTCGGCGTATGTGCAAAAGAAACCTGACTCACCGTGTGGCTGAGGAGATGGTAGATGATCTGCTATCCAGCGAGGAGCCTTGCGGTTTGGCTCGACAGGTATCCCAGCCCCAGGTGGAAGAAGATGAGGCGTTTGGACTGTATACTTGTACCGACGATTCGGCCCCAGTGATTATGGAAGTCAAGATTAACGGAGTCCCAGTGAGTATGGAAGTGGACACGGGCTCGGGTCCGTCGTTAATGAGTCAGGAAACTTTTGATAAACTGTGGATCAACCCAGCTTCACGACCCAAGCTGGTCCCGGTCACGGCGAAGCTGCGTACCTACACCAAGGAACTGATACCTGTTCTTGGCAGAGCGGATGTGCAGGTATCTCACGGGGGCGAGATGCATGGTTTACCTTTGTGGATCATTGCAGGCGATGGGCCGACACTACTTGGCAGGAGATGGATGGGGAAGGTCCGTGGGAGCTGGGAAGACTTCATTCCTCCACAGACCGCTGTCCCCCGTGTTCACAGGCAGAGCAGGCCTCCACCTTCGGATCTGATGGCAGCGAAGGAAGCGTGTGTGGGGTTGGGCAGAGCAGCGGCGGCCGTCGACTCTCCCCTGCAAAGTCTGAGAGTGGAACCAGCAGCAGCGCCGACCGAGCTGGAGAGGAGAGAAGGGCTTCGACGGGCTGCTCCAGCAGGCACTGTCGGCCCGCAGGCAGAGGCGGCCATTCGCGGGGCTTGCAGCGGGAGGAGCGGTGAATCGGCAGTTTCGGGAGCGGGGCTCGCTCGGCGACGTTGTGAGGGCCGGTGCTCCGAGGAGCGGGGCTCGTCCAGGATCGGCTGCGGCAGTGACGAGGTCGGCTGTGTGTGTGTGCGGCTCCCGGGCAAAAAGGTCAGTGCGTGGGGTGCTCCAGAGGATGCGGTGATGCGGGGGCCGGTGTCTGGCGGCTCCCGGGTGCATTCAGAGTGTGGCAGCTAGAGAGGGAGAGAGAGGGAGAGCAGGCAGCAGAGTTCTGCACAGAGAGGCAGGCAGGCACCAGCAGAGCACCTAAAATGGCGGCGCCCAGTAGAAACCTCGTGGGAAAAACAAAATGGCGTCTTAAAAGGGAAATGTACCCGGGAGTCTTAAAGGGACCTTACATCGTTGGCGGTCCCCAAAAAGAGACTTTATTAAGGGCAAGAGTGAGTCAAAATGATTACTGTGATTTGTATGATTACGTGATTTTTGACAAGAGTTAATATTTTGATGCTAAAATGATTACTGTGATTAAAATGATTGATATGATTGGTGAAAAGAGTTAATATCACAATGCATTGTTAAAAGGGTTAATGGATCTGTGACCAACATGACTAATGGATTAATGTGATTTCTGATTTTATGTGATTTATGCAATTGTTCAGCAGCAAAGGCAACTATTTTCTGAGAACAGAGGCAACGCACTAGTTGCGATACCCTGTCTCAGCGCAGCCCATTACCTCGGGCAAAAAGGGGCAGTATGCTACCACCATACCTCACCCAGTGGAGCTGGGATTTAATAACTGTTCAGTGTACCTGCAACCTTTTGATATAACTCTTCAACGCGTCTATATGTATCATACAAATGTACTGCCTATGTGTACCTGCTTTCTACTAGAGATTGTGTTTATGTTCTTGTAACAACCATGTAAGGACTGCTAATACCAAATGCTTGCACCAGATCGCAAGCATAATCTCTACATGGGGGGGAAGAGGGAAGTGGATGGTCATGGACTCACACTCACAAATCAACCAGGACGAACAAGGCCGAGGTTACCGACAATTTGCTTTTGGAACTGGGGGGGGCGGTTGAGATGTTATGTATTGTCCAGGTACATTAAATGTATAGTTACAATGGTGTGCCACAAGGGGCACTGTGGTGGAAGACCTGAAAGTATCTGCAAGACAGAGTATGAAAGGCTGCCCACCACACCTGAGAGGCACTCTGGAGTTACACAATAAAGGACTAAGGTCACAGCAGTTACCACAACACTAGACTGTGTGGAGTCAGTGATTTGAGTGATACATATATCACACTTTGTACCCTGGGTCACAGCTGCTTCCTGAGGAGCTGTCATCTAGCAGTGCACAGGTAACTGCGGACGCTGGCCTGAGCGTCGCTTGGTTTTGGATCCTGGCTGGTACCTAGTTCCTTTGGGGGAACAGTGGTGGGTGACCCTACATCTAGGGGTATGGCCTTGGCGCAGTCTGCTCCTTCAGGCTCATGGCAGTTGGTGCCATCGGTTGCCTGAGAGATGGAGCCGACCCGGGGCATGGTATCAATACCGTTGCCCTGCTGAGGTTGCTTGCTCCGCAGCTCGTGTGTGTTGGCTGCTTGTGGCCACACTTCATGGTGCATGACTCTGGTCCCCAGGACGCAGGCATTGGGTAGCTCGCTGGACCTGTGTGCACCCGATGAGTGTCTGCCCGCTGCATTGGCTGCGTGCACAGCTTTTCCTTACTTATGATGGACACTCTAGGGGTTCGATCGTGATCGCGCAACTTTTCCTTGCTGGTTGCATATATACAGTTCCAATTATCAGTTACACATTTTACATGGTCAGTTACACATTTTGTCTCCAACTTACAGTTACTATTACATTGCTTGGGTGTGTGGAACTGTCCCTTTAATTGTAGTGGGTTGCAGGCCTCCTTTAAGAGAGCCTTGCTCGCTTTATCCCAATCCGCTTCTCCGTTTGGTACCACGTGTTGCTCCATCAGTGCTGCACTTCATGGTCTGACCACGGCCATCTTTGTCTTCAGCCACGATGTCGACTGCGGTGATCCTCTTCTCCCCGGGTTCTGCCTCCGTATTTGGGAAGTCACTTCTGGAGCCTGGAGGGTGCGTTCGGGTTGTCTCAGCTGGATCGTCGCCACACAGTCATGTTGGGCGGTCTGTGCCTCGGGTGCTGTGCTGGTCTGCTCTCTGGTGCCGGATCCAACCTCAGGTGAGGGCCGGCTTTGCCTCTGAGCGCAGGAGACGTCGATCGCTGGAGGGATGAAGTCTTCTCACTTCCAATGGATCTTCTCCATCCACCTTCTGCCGAGCAGCGTTGGTCCATCACCTGCAACAATCCACAGAGGTAACTTGTGCACCACGCCATCATGGAGTACCTTTACATCCACACTACCAATGACTGGGATCATTTCATTGGTGTAGCTGCTCAGCTTTGCCTGAACCGGGGCCGACTTGGGTCGTTCAGCCGGATTGTCCCATAGCCTCTCAAAGGCTCCTTGATTCATCACTGACTGGCTCGCCCCCGTGTCCACTTCTATGAAGAGCGGACTTCCCTCTATCTCGACTTCCATCTTCAGCGGGAAACACTCGGTGGTGCAGGTAAACATGCTGTGTACCTCCTCGTGGGACTGGGCTGCCTCTCTGTCTAACAATTCATAATCTGCGCTGGATTCATGGCCATCTGCAGACTATTCATCGACACAGTGAGTCATATTTCTCTTACACATTCGCTGGAGGTGGCCCTTTGTGCTGCAGCCTTTGCGAACATAATCTTTAAAGCGGCACTGGTGATCCCTGTGATTCCCTCCGCAACGCCAGCATGATGCTACTCGATTAGCCCCCCTCGGCGGACTCTGAGTTAAGGGACTCGGGGGCCTGTTCTCTCTTCCCTGAGAGAGTTCCCGTTCTACAGTCCAGCCTCTAAAAGGCGCCATTCTGTGCACAGTACTTGCCGGGTTTGAGTCCTGAGGGTGAGACATCTGCCTAGAGCTACAGGTCGAGGTCATGAATGCCTGGCTCACAGAGATGGCCTTCTGCAGTGTGACTGTGATATCCGCTGACAGTAGCTTATGAAGAAGGCCCTCATGGCCAATTCCAATGACAAAAATGTCCCACAGTGCTTCGTTGAGGTGGGTGCCGAAATCATACAGTGCCGCCAGCCTCCTGAGGTCTGTGGCGTACTTCATGACTTCCTGGCCTTCGGGACGTCGGTGGGTATAGAACTGGTGTCTGGCTGTGAGGATGCTCTCCTTAGGCTTGAGTTGCTCCTGGATCAGTGTTACGAGCTCCTTGTACTACTTGGCCATTGTCTTCACTGGTGCCAGCAAGTCCCTGACGTGGCCATAGACAGTGGGCCACAACTGGTTAGCAAGATAGCGCAGCGCTTATCAGCCAGTGTGGCCGGGTCATCTCCTGTCTGGTCGTTTGCTGTGAAGAAATGGTCGAGCCTCTCCACAAAGGCGTCCCAATCATCACCATTGGCAAACTGCTGCAACATACCAAGGGTAGCCATTTCCGCGTGAAAGTTCGTAATCTCGTCGCCAGTTGTTGTGTCTTTAGATGCTCTAATAATGACTCCATGAGGCAGTGTGTTCTACTTAAACGGTAGTGACTTTAGACCTTTATTAGTTAACTCCAGAGTGAGGATCGCACATGGTGACCTGCCTTTTATACTAGGCCAGGCACACCTCCCACTGCTGTGCCCTCTGGTGGCACAACTTGTGATAGTACCAACAGTAGCCATGTAGGATACATGACAAGGACAATTAGTGCCTGACTGACACTCAGGCTGCAGGCCCTCTGTGAGCAGGCACAGCGCTTCTTCACCAGCTCCCTGGTAAGTCAGGTGCCTGATGCACTGTTCATCCAATAGATTACAAGAGCAGGTCAGAGGCTGGGTATTCTGTGGCGAGTGTCTCACCTTCTGACTCCCCAAAGCTTTTCCACCATCTACAAGGCACAAGTCAGGAGTGTGATGGAACACTCTCCACTTGCCTGGGTGAGTGCAGCTCCAACAACACTCAAGAAGCTCGACACCATCCAGGACAAAGCAGCCCGTTTGATTGGTTCCCCATCCACCACCTTCAACATTCACTCCCTCCACCACCGGCGCACTTGTTCGCTCATTGTCGTGATCACACTCACTTTGGTTTCCATGTTCCCTTTCTCTCTCCATTTCTTTCTCCTTTTCCCTCTCTGTTCCCCCGCTTTATCTTGCTTTCTCAGTATCACACTTTCTTTCTCTTTCTCACTCTCCCCTCTCCATTGCTTCCTCTCCCTTTCTCTCTCCCTTTCTCTCTCCCTTTCCATCCCTCTCCCTCCCTCTCTTGCTTTATCACTCTGCCTCTCTTATTCACTCTCACACCTCTCTCTTTCTCCTTTTCCCTTTCTCTCTCACTCTCCCTTTCCCCTTTCTTTGTTAACTCCCTCTCACTCTCGCCATCACACACAGAAGTCAGCAACTTTCAGCATCAACAAGTTTTGCCCACCAAAGGAAAATCGTGTTTAACTAACTTGATCGAGTTTTTTGATAAGGTAACAGAGAGAGTTGATGAGGGTAATGCAGTTGATGCGGTGTACATGGATTTCCAAAAGGCGTTTGATAAAGTGCCACATAATAGGCTTGCAGCAAAGTTGAAGCCCATGGCATAAAAGGGACAGTGGCAGCATGGATACGGAATTGGCTCAGTGACAGGAAGCAGAGAGTAGTGGCGAACGGTTGTTTATTGGACTGGAGGAAGGTATACAGTGGTGTTCCCTGGGGGTCGGTACTGGGACCACTGCTTTTCTTGATATAGATTAATGACTTGGACATTGGTGTACAGGGCACAATTTCAAAATTTGCAGATAACACAAAACTTGGAAATATAGTGAACAGTGAGGAGGGTAGTGATTAACTTCAGGAGGACATAGACAGGCTGGTGAAAGGGTGGACACGTGGCAGATGAAATTTAATGCAGAAAAGTGAGAAGTGATACATCTTGGTAGGAAGGAGAGGCAGTATAAACTAAAGGGTTCAATTCTAAATGTGGTGCAGGAACAGAGAGACTTGGGGGTAAGTGTGCACAAATTGTTGAAGGTGGCAGGGCAGGTTGAGAATGCAGATAAAAAAACATATGGGCTTCATAACTAGAGGCCGTGGGCCAGACTTTCAGCTTCATTGTCGGCGATATTCTCGGCGTTACAGCTGGTTTTTTGCCCGGCGAGAATTTGCATGTAAGTTTTTTCCTTGTTGTTGCCCACATCGCCTGCCGGGACCAGACCGCTCACATGCAACGCCGAGAATAACCGAAGGGCGTAAGTTTGGGCTCAACCGCCGGCGTCCAGATTACCGAGAGACCCGCCCGGTAAACACTGCTTAAACAGGGCGGTAAGGGAGGACCCTGCAAAGAGAGGTAAGTGAAAGCTTATTTAAAATTTTATCATGGCGATTAGGCTTAAAACTGTCTTGGGAATACTTTGTATGTGTTTTTTTTTTATAATCATAATTTTTCCCCCTCCGTAGGCCCAACCGCAGCCTCGGCCAAACTTTTTGTACTTACCGTCCATTGCGGTAACGACCGCCCATTTGGCTGACTTTGCACTTACCCGCCGAGAGACCGCCGAGAATGAGTGGGCAACGCCGACGTTTTTCGCCAGCCAATCAGTTCCACACATAATTGGAAATTCTCGCCCGTTTTTATCGCCGAGCGTTAGCGATCCTTCTCAGCGGGCAATCGGGCGTGGAGGGCCTTTGTGGAAAGTCTGGCCCCATAGAGTACAAAAGCATGGAAGTTATGATGAACCTTTGTAAAACACTGGTCCGACCTCAACTGGAATGTTGTGTCCAATTCTGGGCACCGCACTTTAGGAAGGATGTGAAGGCCTTAGAGAGGGTGCAGAAAAGATTTACGAGAATGGTTCCAGGGATGAGGGACTTCAGTTACGGGGATAGACCGGAGAAGCTGGGGTTGTTCTCCTTGGAGCAGAGAAGGTTGAGAGGAGATTTGATCAAGGTGTTCAAAATCATGAGGAGTCTGGACAGAGTAGAGAAAGAGAAACTGTTCCCATTGGTAGAAGGCTATCTCAGATCTAGTACTGTGTAATATGGCAGAATTAATAAATGATCTCGTAATAAAAGTTCCTCTAGAAATGAGTGACCATAATATGGTTGAATTTCAAATTCATTTGGAGGGTGAGAAAGTTGATTCTCAAACCAGGGTCCTAAGCTTAAATAAAGGAGACTAGAAAGATATGAGGGCAGAGTTGGCTAAAGTGGTCTGGGAAAATAAACTAAAGAATATATCCCAATGAGAAGGAAAGACTGTAAGAGAAGGAATAACCATCCGTGGCTAACTAAAGAAATAAGGAGGGTATCCAATTGAAAATAAAGGCATACAATGTGGCCAAGACTAGTGGGAGGCCAGAGGATTGGGACATTTTTTAAAGCCAGCAGAGAACGACAAAAAAAATGCTTAAGAGAGGGAAGATAGATTATGAAAGTAAACTAGCACGAAATATAAAATCAGATAGTAAGAGTTTCTACAGGTACATAAAAAGGAAAAGAGTGGCTAAAGTAAATGTTGGTCCCCTGGAGGATGAGACTGGGGAATTAATAATGGGGAACAGGGAAATGACAGAGACGTTGAACAAAGATTTTATATCGGTCTTCACGTAGAAGGCACTAAAAACATCAAGGGGCTAGAGGTAGGGAGAACTAATGAAGTAGTTCTAGGTAAAATAATGGGACTAAAGGCGAACAAGTCCCCTGGACCTGATGCCTTAAATCCTAGGGTCTTAAGAGAAGTGAGTGCGGAGATAGTGGATGCATTGGTTGTAATTTACCAAAATTCCCTGGATTCTGGGGAGATCCCAGCGGATTAGAAAACCACAAATGTAATGCTGCTACTTAAAAAAGGAGGCAGACAAAAAGCAGGAAACTATAGACCAGTTAGCCTAACATCTGTCGTTGGGAAAATGCTGGAGTCCATTATTAAGGAAGCAGTTGCAGGACATTTGGAAAAGCATGATTCAATCAAACAGAGTCAGCATGGTTTTATAAAAGGGAAATCATGTTTGACAAATGTGCTGGAGTTCTTTGAGGATGTAATGAACAGGGTGGATAAGGAGGAACCAGTGGATGTGGTGTATTTGGATTTCCAGAAGGCATTTGATAAGGTGCCACATAAAAGGTTACTGCACAAGATAAAAGTTAACGGGGTTGGGGGTAATATATTAGCATGGATAAAGGGATTGGCTAACTAACTGAAAACAGAGAGTCGAGATAAATGGGTAATTTTCCGGTTGGCAAACAGTAACTAGTGGGGTGCCACAGGAATCGGTGCTGGGGCCTCAACTATTTACAATCTATATTAATGACTTGGATGAAGGGACCGAGTGTAATGTAGCCAAGTTTGCTGATGATACAAAGATGGGTGGGAAAGCAAATTGTGAGGACACAAAAAATCTGCAAAGGGATATAGACAGGGTAAGTGAGTGGGCAAATATTTGGCAGATGGAGTATAATGTGGGAAAATGTGAGGTTATCCACTTTGGCAGAAATAATAGAAAAGCAAATTATTATTTAAATGGAGAAAAATTGCAAAGTGCTGCAGTACAGAGGGACCTGGGGGTCCTTGTGCATGAAACACAAAGTTAGTATGCAGGTACAGCAAGTAATCAGGAAGGCAAATGGAATGTTGGTCTTTATTACAAGGGGGATAGAGTATAAAAGCAGAGAAGTCCTGCTACAACTGTACAGGGTATTGGTGAGGCCACACCTGGAGTACTGCGTACAATTTAGGTCTCCATATTTAAGGAAGGATATACTTGCATTGGAGGCTGTTGAGAGAAGGTTCACGAGGTTGATTTCGGAGATGAGAGGGTTGACTTATGAAGATAGGTTGAATAGGTTGGGCCTATACACATTGGAGTTCAGAAGAATGAGAAGTGATCTTATTAAACATATAAGATAATGAGGGGCTCGACAAGGTGGATGCAGAGAGGATATTTCCACTCAAAGGGGAAACTAAAACTAGGGTACATAGTCTTATAATAAGGGGCCGCCCATTTAAAACTGAGATGAGAAGAAATTTCTTCTCTCAGAGGGTTGTAAATCTATGGAATTCTCTGCCCCAGAGAACTCTGGAGGCTGGGTCATTGAATATATTTAAGGTGGAGATAGACAGATTTTTGAGCAATAATGGATTAAAGGGTTATGGGGAACAGGCAGGGAAGTATAGCTGAGTGAATATGTTGACTATGACTTGGAGTTCAGCCTCTAAGTGTGCACAGACGCAGGCATAGTCCGCGTACTGTAGCTACACAAGAGAGGTTGGGTGGTCTTGGATCTGGCCTGGATACGACGAAGATTGAACAGGTTCCCACTGGTTCTGTAGTTTAGTTCCACTCCAGCGGGGAGCTTGTTGAATGTGAGGTGGAGCATGGCAGCAAGGAAGATTGAGAAGAGAGTTGGGGCATGACGCAGCCCTGTTTGACCCCGGTCCGGACATGGATTGGGTCTGTAATGAATCCGTTGGTAAGGATCACGACCTGTATGTCGTCGTGGAGTAGGCGGAGGATAGTGACGAACTTTTTGGGGTATCCGAAACGGAGGAGGATGCTCCATAGACCCTCGCAGTTGACAGTGTCAAAGGCCTTTGTAAGGTCGAAGAAGGCCATGTATAAGGGCTGGTGCTGGTCCCTGCATTTTTACTGCAGCTGCCGCACTGCAAAAATCATGTCCATTGTGCCCCGTAGGGGACGAAATCCATATTGTGACTCCGGGAGGAGCTTCTCAGCCACAGGGAGAAGACATAAGAACATAAGAACATCAGCCATGATCTTAGTGAATGGCGGTGCAGGCTCGAAAGGCCGAATGGCCTGCTCCTGCACCTAATTTCTATGTTTCTATGTAAGAACATAAGAAATAGAAACAGGAGTAGGTCATACGGTCCCTTGAGCCTGCTCCACCATTAAATAAGATCATGGCTGATCTGATCATGGACTCAGCTCCACTTTCCCGCCTGCTCCCCAAAACCTCTTATCCCAACGTTTAAGAAACTGTCAATTTCTGTCTTAAATTTATTTAATGTCCCAGCCTCCACAGCTCTCTGAGGCAGCGAATTCCACAGATTTACAACCCTCTGAAAGAAGAAATTTCTGTTTTAAATGGGCGGCCCCTTATTCTAAGATTGTGCCCTCTAGTTCTAGTCTCCCCCATCAGTGGAAACATCCTCTCTGCATCCACCTTGTCAAGGCCCCTCATAATCTTGTACGTTTCGATAAGCTCACCTCTCATTCTTCTGAATTCCAATGAGTAGAAGCCCAGCCTACTCAACCTTTCCTCATAAGTCAACCCTCTCATCCCTGGAATCAACCTAATGAACCTTCTCTGAACTGCCTCCAAAACAAGTATATCCTTTCGTAAATATGGAAACCAAAACTGCACGCAGTATTCCAGGTGTGGCCTCACCAAAATCTTATATAGCTGTAGCAAGACTTCCCTGCTTTTATTCTCCATCCCCTTTGCAATAAAGGCCAAGTTGCCATTGGCCTTCCTGATCACTTGCTGTACCTGCATACTATCCTTTTGTGTTCCATGCACAAGTATCCCAGGTCCTGCTGTACTGCGGCACTTTGCAATCTTTCTCCATTTAAATAATAACTTGCTCTTGGTTGAGGAGAACACTAGCAACGACTTTCCCAGTGGCTGATAAAAGGGAGATTCCTCTGTAGTTGCCGCAGTCGGACTTGTCCACTTTTTTAAAGATGGCCACGATCACTGCATCTCTGAGATCTCCCAGCATGCTCTCCTCCCTGCAGATGAGAGAGATGAGGTCATGTATTCGCGCCAACAGTGCCTCTCCGCCTTACTTCAGTGCCTCAGCGGGGATTACATCCGCTCCCGTAGCCTCGTTGTTCTGAAGCTGTCTTATGGCTTTTTCGACCTCGTGCAGGGCTGGGGTTTTACAGAGGTGGTGGCGGGTAGCATGGGGCGGGATGGAGTCAAGGACACTCAAGTCAAAGGCAGAGTCTCGATTGAGGAGATCTTCGAAGTGCTCCTTCCAGCGGGACTTGACTGCCTCGGTGTCCTTGATGAGAGTTTCCCCATTCTTGACCAGTAGTGGGGTGGAGCCTTGGCTGTTTGGACCGTAGGTGGCCCAGACTGTGATGAAGAATCCTCGCACATCATGGCTGTCAGCCAGCTGCTGTCTCTCCTGTGCTTTCTCCAGCCACCATCTGTTCTTTAGGTCCCAAGTTTTTTGTTGGACGTCGGCCTTAATCCGTCTGTAATGCTGCTTTGCTGCTCCCAAGTTGGGCCTTACACTAAACATCCGTACGACAAAGGTCCTTCACCAACCTGTCCCCGCCGCACAGCACTGCCCCCCCAGTCATCAAGATCCATGGCATGGCCCTGGACAACGTGGACCATTTCCCATACCTCGGGAGCCTCTTATCAACAAAAGCAGACATTGATGTCGAGATTCAACACCGCCTCCAGTGCGCCAGTGCAGCCTTCGGCCGCCTGAGAAAAAGAGTGTTTGAAGACCAGGTCTTCAAATTTGACACCAAGCTTATGGTCTACAGGGCTGTAGTAATACCCGCCCTCCTGTATGTCTCAAAAACATGGACCACGTACAGTAGACATCTCAAGTCGCTGGAGAAATACCACCAACAATGTCTCCGCAACACCTGCAAATCCCCTGGGAGGACAGATGCACCAATGTTAGCGTCCTCGTCCAGGCCAACATCCCCAGCATTGAAGCACAGACCACACTCGACCAGCTCCGCTGGGCAGGCCACATTGTTCGCATGCCAGACACGAGACTCCCAAAGCAAGCGCTCTTCTCGGAACTCCTTCACGTCAAACGAGCCAAAGGTGGGCAGAGGAAACGTTACAAGGACACCCTCAAAGCCTCCCTGATAAAGTGCAACATCCCCACTGACACCTGGAAGTCCCTGGCCAAAGACCACCCTAAGTGGAGGAAGTGCATCCAGGAGGGTACTGAGTACCTAAAATCACTAAAATCACCTTTTTTCCCCAGTGCCCCCTATAAAAGGGAAGGGGACACTAAAAGCACCGGCAATTAAAACAAATTAAACTTTAAAACGTAAAATCAAATTAAAATTTGGTTGCCGGGCGTGATGATGCACTTCAGTCCCTCCGGTGCCCACCTCTCGCGGAAGGCCGCGAGCGTACCGGTGGACACCGCGTGCTCCATCTCCAAGGACACCCTGGACCGGATGTAAGAGCGGAAGAGAGGCAGGCAGTCAGGTTGAACGACCCCCTCGACCGCCCGCTGCCTGGACCGGCTGATGGCACCCTTGGCCATACCCAGGAGCAGTCCTACGAGGAGGCCCTCGGAGCTACCCGCTCCCCTCCGCACAGGGTGCCCAAAGATCAGGAGAGTGGGACTGAAGTGCAGCCAGAATTTCAGGAGCAGCCCCTTCAAATAGTGGAACAGGGGCTGCAACCTCGTGCACTCAATAAAAACATGGCACACGGACTCCTCCAGACCGCAGAAATTGCAGGCGGCCTGGGAGTCCGTGAACCGGCTTAAAAATTTATTGCACGGCACTGCTCCGTGCACCACCCTCCAGGCCAAGTCCCCGATGAATAGTGGGAGGACCCCTGCGTAGAGTGCCCTCCATCGGGGATCCCCGCCTCCTCCGGACGGCAATATGGTACGCCATGGCATGTCCGGACGGCAGGCGAGGATGGCAAAGTTGAGAGTGTGCAGGAGCAGCCCATACAGGTAACCCCTCCGCGCGGAACTGAAAGGCACAGAGGGGATTTCCCCGAGGCGGCTCAAGTTGTGAGGCGCCGGCCCCCGAGGGAGGTTCCGGGGTTTGGCGCCGATGAGGAATTCCGTCCGGACGGGGGTCAGTTCGGACGGGATCTCCCCACGTGCTTGAATCCTAAAAAGTTAGTTTGCAGGTGCAGTGGGTAATCAGGAAGGCGAATGGAATGTTGGCCTTCATTGCGAGAGGGATGGAGTACAAAATCAGGGAGGTCCTTCTGCAACCATATAGGGTATTGGTGTACCTGGAGTACTGCGTGCAGTTTTGGTCACCTTACTTAAGGAAGGATATACTAGCTTTGGAGGGGGTACAGAGACGATTCACGAGGCTGATTCCAGAGATGAGGGGGTTACCTTATGATGATAGATTGAGTAGACTGGGTCTTTACTCGTTGGAGTTCAGAAGGATGAGGGGTGATCTTATAGAAACATTTAAAATAATGAAAGGGATAGACAAGATAGAGGCAGAGAGGTTGTTTCCACTGGTCGGGGAGACTAGAACTAGGGGGCACAACCTCAAAATACCAATTTAAAACCGAGTTGAGAAGGAATTTCTTCTCCCAGAGCGTTGTGAATCTGTGAAATTCTCTGCCCAAGGAAGCAGTTGAGGCTAGCTCATTGAATGTATTCAAGTCACAGATAGATAGATTTTTAACCAAAAAGGAATTAAGGGTTACGGGGAGCGGGCGGGTAAGTGGAGCTGAGTCCACGGCCAGATCAACCATGATCTTGTTGAATGGCGGAGCAGGCTCGAGGGGCTAGATGGCCTACTCCTGTTCCTAATTCTTATGTTCTTATGTTCTGTTCTTATGTTCTTATAAGTCTGAAGAGATTTAAGGATCCATGTACACAGTTCATTAAATGTAGTGGTCGGATACAAAAGGCTAATGGAATGTTGGCCTTTATGTCTAGAGGGTTGGGATATAAAGGGAGGAAGTTTTGCTACAACTATACAAAGCCCTGGTTAGCCCACACCTGGAGCATCGCACCTCAGGAAGATATATTGGCCTTGGAAGGAGTAGATTCACCAGAATGTTACCAGGGCTCCAAGGGTTACACTCTGAGGAGAGATTTCATAAGCTAGGCTTGTATTCCCTGGAATATAGGGGGCTAAGGGGTGATTTGATTGAGGTTTTCAGGATTTTGAAAGGAATTGATCGGATACAGAGGAACTTTCTCCACCGATGGGGGAGTGTGGGACAAGGGGACATAACCTTAAAATTAGAGCCAGACCATTCAGGAGAGAAGTTAGCAAACACTTCTTCACACACAGAGTGGTAGAAGTGTGGACCTCTCTCCCACAGAAATCAGTAGATGCTAGCTCAATTAATAATATTAAATCTGTGATCGATAAATTTTTGCTCGTCAAGGGTATTGAGAGATGTGGAGCCAGGGTGAGTGGATAGCGTTAGGATATCGATCAGCCATGATCCAATTGAATGGTGGAGCAGGCTCGAGGGGCTGAATGGCCGACAGCCCCTGAGCATTTAACTTTGCTGCTTGTCCAACTTAAACCTTGACTACCACTAAAGATACAGTCAATAGTGGTCATTGATTTCAATTAGGCGGAAACTGATCGGGTTCTACAATGTTGGCAAGATTAGTGCCCAGGCGGTGAAGGGGAAAGTTATTCTCCACCCCCTCCCCCACCCTCCCCACCCCCTCCCCATTTTCCCTCCAACCCCCCGCAGCCACCCCCCACACTCACCCACCCCCACCCCCTCACCGCCCTCCCCTACCCTTCCACCCAACCCTTCACCACCCCCTCCCCATTCTCCCCTCACTCTCCCCCACCCTTCCCCAGGCACCCCCACCCTCTCCCCAGGCTTCCCGAACAATATTCCCGAGAATTAAATAATGATTACGGTCATCAGTCAACCGAGGTAAATCACCTCCAGGTTCAAATTAAAAGACGGGCTTGACCGAAAGTTTCAGAAACTGGAAATTCTAACAGAGAGTCAAAGTCGTGGAACAACACATTGCTCACAGTTGTCCATATGTGAAGGCAGAGTGTTTCTTCTGCAGAAAGACTGGGCATCTTGCGAAGACATGCCGACTGAAGGGTAAATCAGCTTTTAAAGCTATGAGTCCAGCGTTCAAAGCTATGAGTAGAAATCCCAAGAGACTACATAGCATGGAAGAACAACAACAGGACGAGGAGATGTTAGAATTACACGTCATCAGGAGCACGAGGTTAACGGACAGCGATTCGGAAAGTATCAAAATCCACATAGATGTTGCGGGATTCAAGATACCAATGGAAATTGACATGGGTGCATCCGTGAGTGTAGTACCGGAGTCACTATATTGCGACAAATTGCGTGATTTTCAACTGGAGACATCCAAGATAGAGTTGCGAGGTTACCCGGGAAGAAAATTCCTGTGGTAGGTCGTATCACCGTACCGGTGAAATATAAAGATCAATTTCAGAACTTGCCTCTAATAGTAGTGAAAGGAGACAAGCCTGCCTTACTAGGAAGAAATTGGTTGAGCTCACTGAAGCTGGATTGGAGTAAGATTTTCTGTGTGAAAGCGAGATTTTCATCAACGTATGAGGTTATCAAGAAGTATCTGAAGGTGTTCTGCGAAACGGGTAGTCCGATCCAAGGCTTCAAGGTGAGTGTCAGGGTACAGGAGGACGCTAAATCGGTTTACTACAAGCCATGTTCCGTACCATATGCACTCAAGGAGAAAATTGAGCAAGAACTCAAAAGTCTAGAGACTGAGAACATCATTTGTAAGATAGATTGATGCAATTGGGCTAACCCATTGTTGTTGTACCTAAGTCCAATGGTAAGGTAAGATTTTGTGGTGATTATAAAGTAACCGTAAACCAGGTTCTAGAGGGTAATGTCCCCAATACATTGCCGAATATTGCAAGGGGAGCTTGGGGCGTGGGTTCGAATCCACACTCCCCTGAGGTTCTGTACGTGCGATTTATGAGGATGGGTGAGTAACGAGGCACCAGACAAATTGGGTAAGAGTGCAAAATGGCTAATGTTGTTTATTTAGAATAGTAAACACAAAGATAGAGGGCATAGGAAGAGGTCGTAAATAGCAGCAATGACACAATCTCACTCAACAACACGAATAATTCTCGCAACAGGGAAGGGAAGATAAGAGGTTGAAACATTCCACTCACACACACAACCCCACCTCCCACTTCCACCCTTCTTACCAATTCCTATCCTAAATTGAGTCTGTGAGGGGGTTTAGGCTATACTCACAATCCTATCAACTCCGGGATTCTGGGGGCACTTATTTCAGCTCAGGGTCCCTCTGGGGTGGGTTTTACGTTGTTGGTCGGTTCGGTTTTCCTCCTCAATGTTGCGTCGTTTTTTTCTATTTGCCTCTCGTTTGGCTCCTAAGCAAAAAGCTGCTGGAGTTAAGCACACCTTCCCCAGAGCGAGGGCCCTGTGAAGAGCTGATTCAACTCCCCTTTAACTCAACTCAACCACAACGAAAACTGACTCCCACCTTCTTAACTCAACTCTGCAACTCAGTGCAAAAAACTGACTCCAACCTCCAACCTCCAAACTCCAACCTCCAAAATCTCCAACAAATCTCCAAACCAAACCTCCCAAAAACCCTGTGTGTTTTTGCAGCTTTTCTTATAGTCCGTTCATCTTCGCGCCAAAACTGCATGCCATTGTCTTGGGTCTTCCTTGAATAAAATGGGGTGTGAATGGCAGTTCGATGTGTATCGATCTGTCTGGAATGGGAGATTAGCCACACCTCCTGTATCCTGTCGCTCGCTGATGGGGTGAATGAAGATGATTGTTCACTATGTCGACAGAGGTGCCACTCTGTCTGGGCTGGCCAAAATGATTGCATCAGACCTGTGGGCCTTTGTTTAATTATTCAAACTGATACCCTTTGTGTTGCCTTGTGTATTACTGGGGAGATTTTGCCTGGACATGTTGCCTCTTCTGTGAGGGTTTTACACGAAAAGCTGGAGAAATGTCCTTTTAAAATATAAAGTTGCCCTGTATCCATTTTCCTGGACGAACCGAATGTACACTCTTCCCCCTTACGGTAGCTGGCTCATCCCCCGCCCGGTTCCGTGCCCCTGAAACACTGTCTGTTACTGTACAGGGTGGCCAGAGTCCCATCATCCTCTGCGGTTGGCTGTAGTTGGTCAATTTAAACATGGCATCTTCCTATTCTTCCTGCCACATGTCTCCATGGTTGGCTAATTTTTTGATTACATATCAAAATACTCCTCATACAATTACTGGTAGAACACCAGCAGAGTTGTTTCTCAAACGACAGCCGCGAACCAGATTCTCGTTGTTAAAGCCAAATTTGGCACAGTCCATAGAAGAGACACAATTAAGACAGAAAGAGAATCATGATAAAGGTAGAGTAAAAGAGAGAAGTGTGAAATTAAACCAGAAGGTGAGAGTGAAGAACCATCACCATAAATGGTTAAAGTGGTTACCAGGAAGAGTGGTGAAGATATGTGGTCCTTGCACATATTTGGTAAAGCTGTTTGATAATGGACAGGTTAGGTTTGTTCATATTGATCATATTTTACCTACATACATGGAAGGAATTGAAGGTGGGAATGATTCAATTAATTCTGACTCATCAGATAGTTTTGATACACCAGTAGCAAATCCTAAATCCAATGTACTGGAAACAAGTCCAAGAGAGAATCAGAATGAAAGTCTGAGTCCGAGTCAGGAAAACAAAGAGCCTGAAGTTAGAGTGAGTTCAAATGAAAATCAAGGAAATTCCATGGAGGAAAACGTTCCTCAGGATAAGGCTCGAATGAGTTTAGATTCAACACCATGTTTGGAAGGTTCTGTTCGAGAGCGAAGGTATCCTGTTCGAAACAGAAAACAAGTGGTAAAGTTAAATTTGTAAATAGGAAAAAAAAAATAAGTTTATATCCTGTGTTATGTATAAACATGAAAGTTATGTATGATGTTTGTTATGATGGCTTCTTCATTAAGGAGGGAGAAGTGTAATGTCTGTAAGCTTGTAATGTTTGTAGCTCCACACTGTGGATGTGGGCGTATTGTGTACTGCAAGTGCAGAGTTAATAATAAACAGAACCAGGCAGATTTCCGGAGACTTTCGAGAGAGCTGCCTGCCATGTTAGGAAGCTGTGTGTGCTGTGCTCTGTGAATATATCACAGAAATAAAAACAGAAAATGCTAAAAACACGGTTCAGGCAGCCTCTGAGAAACAGAGTTAATGTTTCAGGTCGATGGCCTTTCGACATTTGTCTCTTTTCTCTTCCAGGAATGCCCACCTTGAAGTTCTGCTGCTGCCTCTGGCGGGGTTTCCATTTGACTCTTTGAGTGCCTGGTCCATTCGCTGAGAAGCGGTTTGTGTGGGATTGTGGGGATGTGATAACGTGCTGTAGCCATTCAAGTTCTTCCTTTTCTTTACCGAGGGCTTTTAAAGGCATTCGAGAGAGAACATTTGATTACAGCAGCACGGCAGGACAATGAACAATGCCACTGTGCTGTCCTGCCGCTGACCAGCTGCTCCTGCTAAAACTAATTGCTCCAGTTGCCATTGGCTTTGTGTTTAAGCTGTGACCCTAAAGCAGCAATGTTTGAAGGTTCAGATGTGTGCGGGTTGATGCTGCAGTGTCTGTGTGTCAGGGGCTGTGTCTGAATCCTGACTCTGACTATTCTCTGGGGAATAGATTCTTGTGAAGAGGAGGCTGGAGGTGAGTCAGTCCCAGGCTGTGTGAACCTGAGTCTGGGTGACTCAAGCACAAAGTGGAATCGAAGGTATCCAGGAATCGGATTGCAGACTGGAAGCTGCTGGGACTGAAGGAGATAGAGGAAAGGGGACTGGGTGGTGGACAAAAGCTGCATCTCCCTCCTTCCGTATAGTTTCTGATTAATCTCCGCTGAATCATTGAGTCACTGATCTTTACAGGGGCGTGTTTAATGCAGCAGGCCTTCCAGTTATGACTAATGTAGTAAATATATGCCATTGTTTGGGAGCTGGGTGACTCGGGCTGTATTTAGACTGGTGCGACTGTCAGTGCTGAACTCTCGCACAGAATCCATTCTTATCCACAGCTGTATTTAGTTAAAATTGGGGTCAGTTTGTGATGTGCCATAGCAGCTGCCCCAACACTCAGTGTTACTGAGACTGTGTCAGAGAGCTGCACATTACAATAACAGCTCACGGACAGTGCTGGCAATGTTTGGGGAAAAGTGGAGGAAGTTGCGTTTGATGGGTTCTGACCTCATTGTTTCATCGAAACATAGAAACATAGAAAGTAGGTGCAGGAACAGGCCATTCGGCCCTTCGAGCCTGCACCACCATTCAATAAGATCATGGCTGATCATGCAACTTTAGTATCCCATTCCTACTTTCTCTCCATACCCCCTGATCCCTTTAGTCGTAAGGGCCACACCTAACTCCCTTTTGAATATATCCAACAAACTGGCCTCAACAACTTTCTGTGGCAGAGAATTTCACAGGTTTACAATTCTCTGGGTGAAAAAGTTTCTCCTCATCTCAGTCCTATATGGCTTATCCCTTATCCTTAGACTGTGACCCCTGGTTCTGGACTTCCCCAACATCGGGAACATTCTTTCTGCATCTAACCTGTCCAGTCCCGTCAGAATTTTATAAGTTTCGATGAGATCCCCTCTCATTCTTCTAAATTACAGTGAGTATAAACCTAGCCGATCCAGTCTTTCCTCATATGTCAGTCCTGCCATCCTGGGAATCAGTCTGGTGAACCTTCGCTGCACTCCCTCAATAACAAGAATGTCCTTCCTCAGATTAGGAGACCAAAACTGAACACAATATTCCAGGTGTGGCCTCACCAAGGCCCTGTACAACTGCAGTAAGACCTCCCTGCTCCTATACTCAAATCCTCTCGCTATGAAGGCCAACATGCCATTTGCCTCCTTCACCGCCTGCTGTACCTGCATGCCTACCTTCAATGACCGATGGACCATGACACCCAGGTCTCTTTGCACCTCCCCTTTTACTAATCTGTCACGATTCAGATAATAATCTGCTTTCATGTTTTTGCCACAAGTGGATATTTATCCACATTATACTGCATCTGCCATGTATTTGCCCACTCCAAGTAACCTGTCCAAGTCACCCTGCAGCCTCTTAGCATCCTCCTCACAGCTCGCACTACCACCCAGCTTAGTGCCATCTGCAAACTTGGAGATATTACATTCAATTCCTTCGTCTAAATCATTAATTTATATTGTAAATAGCTGGGGTCCCAGCACTGAGCCCTGCGGCACTCTACTAGTCACTGCCTGCCATTCTGAAAAGGACCCGTTTAGTCCCATTCTTTGCTTCCTGCCTGCCAACCAGTTCTCTATCCACGTCAATACATTACCCCCAATACCATGTGCCTTAATTTTGCACACTAATCTCTTGTGTGGGACCTTTTCAAAAGCCTTGTCATTAGCTGGGTGATTGAAGAGCATGTTTTCAAGGTTTGATGACACAGATTAAATGTCCAAGCAACTGGCCGACAATTCATGGATTTTCTGGAAGTTATTTGATTGATGTTGTCGCCGTCTCTCTGTCCCACACCCTCAGCCTCAGCCAAGGGGACAAGCAGAATATATGCTCCATCCCCTGTGTAACCTCCTGCTGTGAGCGAGTGTGGGACAGGCCTGTTGCAATGTAGGAAATGCAGCTACAAATTTGCGCACAGAAAGCTCTCACAAGTAGCAATGTGATAATGACCAGATAATCTGTTTATTTTTGGTTATGTTGATTGAGGGATAAATAATGGCCAGAACACTGCGATAAGACTCCTGCTCTTCTTCGAGATAGTGCCATGGGATCTTTTACGTCAACCTGAGAGAGCAGACGGGGCCTCGTTTAATGTATCACGTCTGACAGTGCAGCACTCCCTCAGTATTGCCCCTCCGACAGTGCAGCGCTCCCTCAGTACTGCCCCTTTGACAGTGCAGCGCTCCCTCAGTACTGCCCCTCTGACCGTGCAGCGCTCCCTCAGTACTGTCCCTCCGACAGTGCGGCACTCCTTCAGTACTGCCCCTCCGACAGTTTGGCACTCCCTCAGTACTGCCTCTCCGACAGTGCACCCCCCTCAGAGGGTGTGTGGGGAGGATGAGTGGGGGGGGTGTGGGGGGTGGGTGAGTGGGGGGGGTTGAGTGGGGGCGGGGGTGAGTGGGGGGTGTGGGGGGTGTAGGGGGTGAGTGGGGGTTGTGGGAGGGCTGAGTGTGGAGGGTATGGGGGGACATGGAGGGTGAGTGAGGGGTGTGTACAGGGGGTGAGTGGGTGTGTGTGGGGAGGGGGGTGAGTGTGGGGAGTCTGGGGGGTGAATGGGGGTGTGAGGAGGTGGTGAGGGGGGTGGTGAGTGGGGTGTATGTGGGGGGTGTGGGGAGGTGGTGAGGGGGGGTGAGTGGTGGGTATGTGGGGGGGTGTGAGGAGGTGGTGAGTGGGGGGGGTGAGTGGGGGGTGAGTGGGGGGTATGTGGGGAGTGTGGGAAGGTGGTAATGGGGGGTGAGTGGGGGGTATGTGGTGGGTGTGGGGAGGTGGTGAGTGGGGGGGTGAGTGGGGGGTATGTGGGGGGTGTGAGGAGGTGGTGAGGGGGGGTGAGTAGTGGGTATGTGGGGGGTGTGAGGAGGTGGTGAGTGGGGGGTATGTGGGGGGTGTGGGGAGGTGGTAATGGGGGGTGAGTGGGGGGTATGTGGTGGGTGTGAGGAGGTGGTGAGTGGGGGGGGTGAGTGGGGGGTATGTGGGGGGTGTGGGGAGGTGGTAATGGGGGGTGAGTGGGGGGTATGTGGTGGGTGTGGGGAGGTGGTGAGGGGGGGTGAGTGGGGGGTATGTGGGGGGTGTGAGGAGGGGGTGAGTAGTGGGTATGTGGGGGGTGTGAGGAGGTGGTGAGTGGGGGGGTGAGTGGGGGGTATGTGGGGGGTATGTGGGGGGTGTGAGGAGGTGGTGAGTGGGGGGGTGAGTGGGGGGTATGTGGAGAGGTGGTGAGGGGGGGTGAGTGGTGGGTATGTGGGGGGTGTGAGGAGGTGGTGAGGGGGGTGGTGAGTGGGGTGTATGTGGGGGGTGTGGAGAGGTGGTGAGGGGGGGTGAGTGGTGGGTATGTGGGGGGTGTGAGGAGGTGGTGAGTGGGGGGGTGAGTGGGGGGTGAGTGGGGGGTATGTGGGGGGTGTGGGAAGGTGGTAATGGGGGGTGAGTGGGGGGTATGTGGTGGGTGTGGGGAGGTGGTGAGTGGGGGGGTGAGTGGGGGGTATGTGGGGGGTGTGAGGAGGTGGTGAGGGGGGGTGAAATTTGCATTAGATTTCTTATCAAAATTTGGGTCCTGAGATGTGTGTGTCATATTGGCACAGTACAATGAGTCGTTCATTGGCAATGAGGTATGGAACAAGGACAGCAGTGGGTGAGACCGTTAGCTACTCAGGCCACAACCGCAGACATGTACACAAAGCACATGGCAATGTGCACATGCCCCAGCCAGTATGGTGGCTCAGAGCCTAAGGATTGCTCAGTTCATGGTGCAGCCAAAGGTCCCCTCACATCAGGTCTCTGCCCGCACTGCACCACACTGCGCCAGGAACCGCTCAAGATCCCCAGTCTGACAGGAGTTGACCTGGACCTCAGGAATGGGGATTCTCTTGGCCTCTTGTCTCACTTTCTCTGCAGGTGGTCTTTGTGATGGGGTCAGAAGTTCATCTGGGGCTTTAATAGGACCCCAAGGTTGCAAGCAGTTTGGTTCAGCCTGAGATATTGGCTGGGGAGGGGGGTTGGAGCGGGGGGGGGTATAAGTTTGGGCCGGGCCAAAGACAATGGGGGAAAAATTGCTCCATGCCCTGACTGGGGGCAGTCACCTTCTGGGGACGGGACTTTTAGTGTGGAGATCCCGCCCCAGCCGCAGAATTGCCCTCACTACCCTGAAACCTTTGGGGACGGTAACCGGGGCGTTACTGGGGCTACGGGGCTGCTCCACATTGCGCTGGAACGCTTCAACACCCCTCCCCTTCGATTAAAGGGGAAGGTCGCTGCGCACTATGCACGCCCTCTGATGGCCTCCACCGGGGAGAGCTGGGCTGCACGCTGACGGCCCGGACTGCGCTAGGGCCGCCATCATCGGGCCGACCCGAGAGCGGGCCGACAACAAAAGCTCTCAGCCTGGGGCACTGGCGCCCTCCCCTTTAATCACCGCCCCTAGAACGGATGTTGGCCAGCCTTGAGGCCCGGAGGGCAGTTTCCCCCAAAGGGCAGTGAGGGATCGGCGCGGGGCGGTGAGAGGTCGGCATGGGACGGTGAGAGGTCGGCATGGGACGGTGAGAGGTCGGCGTGGGACGGTGAGAGGTCGGCATGGGGCGGTGAG
Source organism: Pristiophorus japonicus (assembly GCF_044704955.1). Classification (NCBI taxonomy): domain Eukaryota; kingdom Metazoa; phylum Chordata; class Chondrichthyes; family Pristiophoridae; genus Pristiophorus; species Pristiophorus japonicus. Next base: position 66,872,223 of record NC_091992.1, on the reverse strand, counting down.
AGGTCGGCATGGGACGGTGAGAGGTCGGCATGGGACGGTGAGAGGTCGGCATGGGACGGTGAGAGGTCGGCATGGGACGGTGAGAGGTCGGCATGGGGCGGTGAGAGGTCGGCATGGGACGGTGAGAGGTCGGCATGGGGCGGTGAGAGGTCGGCATGGGACGGTGAGGGGTCGGCGTGGGACGGTGAGGGGTCGGCGTGGGACAGTGAGGGGTCAGCGTGGGTCGGCGCGGGGCGGTGAGGGGTCAGTGTGAGACAGTGAGGGGTTGGCGCGGGGCGGTGAGGTGGCGGTGAGGGGTCATCGCGGGGCGGTGAGGGGTCAGTGTGAGACAGTGAGGGGTCAGCGTGGGGCGGTGAGGGGTCGGCAGGGGGTGGTGAGGGGTCGGCGTGGGGCGGTGAGGGGTCGGCGTGGGGCGGTGAGGGGACGGTGCGGGGCGGTGAGGGGTCAGCGTGGGACAGTGAGGGGTCAGCGTGGGACAGTGAGGGGTCAGCGTGGGACAGTGAGGGGTCAGCGTGGGACAGTGAGGGGTCAGCGTGGGACAGTGAGGGGTCAGCGTGGGACGGTGAGAGGTCGGCGTGGGGCGGTGAAGGGTCAGCGTGGGTCGGTGAGGGGACGGTGAGGGGTCGGCGTGGGGCGGTGAGGGGTCAGCGTGGGGCGGTGAGGGGTCAGCGTGGGGCAGTGAGGGGTCAGCGTGGGACGGTGAGGGGTCGGCGCGGGGCGGTGAGGGGTCAGCGTGGGACAGTGAGGGGTCAGCGTGGGACGGTGAGGGGTCGGTGAGGGGCAGTGAGGGGTCAGCGTGGGACAGTGAGGGGTCAGCGTGGGACGGTGAGGGGTCGGTGAGGGGCGGTGAGGGGTCAGCGTGGGTCGGTGAGGGGACGGTGAGGGGTCGGCGTGGGGCGGTGAGGGGTCAGCGTGGGTCGGTGAGGGGACGGTGAGGGGTCGGCGTGGGGCGGTGAGGGGTCAGCGTGGGGCGGTGAGGGGTCAGCGTGGGGCGGTGAGGGTTCAGCGTGGGACGGTGAGGGGTCGGCGCGGGGCGGTGAGGGGTCAGCGTGGGACGGTGAGGGGTCAGCGTGGGACGGTGAGGGGTCGGTGAGGGGCAGTGAGGGGTCAGCGTGGGACAGTGAGGGGTCAGCGTGGGACGGTGAGGGGTCGGTGAGGGGCGGTGAGGGGTCAGCGTGGGGCGGTGAGGGGTCAGCGTGGGATAGTGAGGGGTCAGCGTGGGACGGTGAGGGGTCGGCGCGGGGCGGTGAGGGGTCAGCGTGGGACAGTGAGGGGTCAGCGTGGGACGGTGAGGGGTCGGTGAGGGGCAGTGAGGGGTCAGCGTGGGACAGTGAGGGGTCAGCTTGGGACGGTGAGGGGTCGGTGAGGGGCAGTGAGGGGTCAGCGTGGGACAGTGAGGGGTCAGTGTGGGATGGTGAGGGGTCGGCGCGGGGCGGTGAGGGGTCGGTGAGGGGTCAGCGTGGGACGGTGAGGGGTCAGTGAGGGGCAGTGAGGGGTCAGCGTGGGACAGTGAGGGGTCAGCGTGGGACAGTGAGGGGTCAGCGTGGGACGGTGAGGGGTCGACGCGGGACAGTGAGGGGTCGGTGAGGGGCAGTGAGGGGTCAGCGTGGGACAGTGAGGGGTCAGCGTGGGACGGTGAGGGGTCGACGCGGGACAGTGAGGGTTCGGTGAACGGCAGTGAGGGATCAGCGTGGGACGGTGAGGGGTCAGTGTGCGATGGTGAGGGGTCGGCGCGGGGCGGTGAGGGGTCGGTGAGGGGTCGACGTGGGACAGTGAGGGGGGTCAGCGTGGGACGGTGAGGGGTCAGCGTGGGACAGTGAGGGATCAGCGTGGGACGGTGAGGGGCGGTGAGGGGTCAGCGTGGGACAGTGAGGGGTCAGCGTGGGACAGTGAGGGATCAGCGTGGGACGGTGAGGGGTCAGCGTGGGACGGTGAGGGGTCAGCGTGGGACGGTGAGGGGTCAGCGTGGGACGGTGAGGGATCAGCGTGGGACGGTGAGGGGTCAGCGTGGGACGGTGAGGGGTCAGCGTGGGACAGTGAGGGGTCAGCGTGGGACAGTGAGGGGTCAGCGTGGGACGGTGAGGGGTCAGCGTGGGACAGTGAGGGATCAGCGTGGGACGGTGAGGGGTCAGCGTGGGACGGTGAGGGGTCAGCGTGGGACAGTGAGGGGTCAGCGTGGGACGGTGAGGGGTCAGCGTGGGACAGTGAGGGGTCAGAGAGGGGCAGTGACGGTTCAGCGTGGGACAGTGAGGGGTCAGCGTGGGACAGTGAGGGGTCAGCGTGGGACGGTGAGGGGTCGACGCGGGACAGTGAGGGGTCGGTGAGGGGCAGTGAGGGGTCAGTGTGGGATGGTGAGGGGTCGGCGCGGGGCGGTGAGGGGTCGGTGAGGGGTCAGCGTGGGACGGTGAGGGGTCAGTGAGGGGCAGTGAGGGTTCAGCGTGGGACAGTGAGGGGTCAGCGTGGGACAGTGAGGGGTCAGCGTGGGACGGTGAGGGGTCGACGCGGGACAGTGAGGGGTCGGTGAGGGGCAGTGAGGGGTCAGCGTGGGATGGTGAGGGGTCGGCGCGGGGCGGTGAGGGGTCGGTGAGGGGTCGACGTGGGACAGTGAGGGGTCAGCGTGGGACGGTGAGGGGTCAGCGTGGGACGGTGAGGGATCAGCGTGGGACGGTGAGGGGTCGGTGAGGGGTCGACGTGGGACAGTGAGGGGTCAGCGTGGGACGGTGAGGGGTCAGCGTGGGACAGTGAGGGATCAGCGTGGGACGGTGAGGGGCGGTGAGGGGTCAGCGTGGGACAGTGAGGGGTCAGCGTGGGATGGTGAGGGGTCAGCGTGGGACAGTGAGGGGTCAGCGTGGGACAGTGAGGGGTCAGCGTGGGACAGTGAGTGGTCGGCGTGGGACGGTGAGGGGTCGGCGCGGGGCGGTGAGGGGTCAGCGCGGGACAGTGAGGGGTCAGCGTGGGACGGTGAGGGGTCGGTGAGGGGCAGTGAGGGGTCAGCGTGGGACAGTGAGGGGTCAGCGTGGGACGGTGAGGGGTCAGCGTGGGACGGTGAGGGGTCAGCGTGGGACGGTGAGGGGTCGGTGAGGGGCAGTGAGGGGTCAGCGTGGGACAGTGAGGGGTCAGTGTGGGATGGTGAGGGGTCAGCGTGGGACGGTGAGGGGTCGGTGAGGGGCAGTGAGGGGTCAGCGTGGGACAGTGAGGGGTCAGCGTGGGACGGTGAGGGGTCAGCGTGGGACGGTGAGGGGTCGGTGAGGGGCAGTGAGGGGTCAGCGTGGGACAGTGAGGGGTCAGCGTGGGACGGTGAGGGGTCGGTGAGGGGCAGTGAGGGGTCAGCGTGGGACAGTGAGGGGTCAGTGTGGGATGGTGAGGGGTCGGCGCGGGGCGGTGAGGGGTCGGTGAGGGGTCAGCGTGGGACGGTGAGGGGTCAGTGAGGGGCAGTGAGGGTTCAGCGTGGGACAGTGAGGGGTCAGCGTGGGACAGTGAGGGGTCAGCGTGGGACGGTGAGGGGCGGTGAGGGGTCAGCGTGGGACAGTGAGGGGTCAGCGTGGGACGGTGAGGGGTCGACGCGGGACAGTGAGGAGTCGGTGAGGGGCAGTGAGGGGTCAGCGTGGGACAGTGAGGGGTCAGTGTGGGATGGTGAGGGGTCAGTGTGGGATGGTGAGGGGTCGGCGCGGGGCGGTGAGGGGTCGGTGAGGGGTCGACGTGGGACAGTGAGGGGTCAGCGTGGGACGGTGAGGGGTCAGCGTGGGACGGTGAGGGGTCAGCGTGGGACAGTGAGGGATCAGCGTGGGACGGTGAGGGGCGGTGAGGGGTCAGCGTGGGACAGTGAGGGGAGGGGTCAGCGTGGGACAGTGAGGGGTCAGCGTGGGACAGTGAGGGGTCAGCGTGGGGTGGTGAGGGGACAGTGAGGTGTCGACGCGGGACAGTGAGGGGTCGGTGAGGGGCAGTGAGGGGTCAGCGTGGGACAGTGAGGGGTCAGCGTGGGACGGTGAGGGGTCGGCGCGGGGCGGTGAGGGGTCGGTGAAGGGTCGGTGAGGGGACGGTGAGGGGTCGGCGTGGGACGGTGAGGGGTCGGCGTGGGGCGGTGATGTCATCGTTGGATGTGCAGCAGCCTGGGGAACTAACCGTGAGGTGCGCGCTGCCTTGGCAGTGCCTCCACAAACTCCCGGGCAATTTCCCGGGAGGTGGTAGCGCCCCCCTCCCTGGGTGAAGCCTGTCTTGCCCGGAGGCGCTGACGGGGCAATAAAAAGGGGCAATTACGCCCCCAATTGCTTTGGTCTTGCCAATGTTTGCGGATGTCGGACTAGCAGTCCATCAATACAGAGACAGTGACGGGGTGGAGAGGAGTGGTGGAGAGGTAAAGCTGGGTCCCGTTAGTATACATGTGCAATCTGACCCCGCAGCTGCAGGTGAAGTCGCCAAGGGATAGCTGAGGAAGTGGGGGGACCAAGGATCAATTCTTCGGACTCTCCCAACGTTGGGAAGAGAAGATATTCTGTTAGGATCAGATAGACAAGTATGGAACAAGAAAGGACAGTCCCACCGAGTCGGCCAGCAGAGGAGAGATGTTGGAGGTGGATGGTTTGGTCGACCGTGTCAAAAGCTCAAAACAAGTCAGGGAAAACCAATCACAGAGAATATTGTTTGTGACTTCGGTCAGTGATGTGGGAGATGTAGCAACTTGATTGGGGAGGATCAAGCAGGGAGCTGCAGGAAAGATGGGCACAGATTTGGGAGCCGACAACACATTTGAGGATTTTGTCAAGGAAAGGAAGGTTGGGGATGAGTATTTTGCAAGGATCCTAGGATTGAAGATGAAGGATTGTTGAAGATGTTTTTTTGAGGAGTGACTAAGGATCGACGCTCATCGTTCATTATGCTTACTGCTGCCCACCGACTTTTCGTGGACAACTTACAGTGATTGTGCATCTGAAACAGCGCAGTGCTCTCTACAGCAGATCTGTGGCATGTGTGAGCAGGTCCAACTACACCGTGTCTCCTTAACCAATCAGATTGAAGAATCTTCACTGACAACAAGTCCAGGATTTTGGCAGCGCTCAGCGGATGGGATGGGTGGCAGGTCAGCTGTGAAATCTAAAATGATTGACAGCGGGTTGGGAACCCACTGTCAAAACGCGCACACTGGACTTTCCTGATGTTGGGTCTGCCAGCGCTGAGCAGAGCCAACAAGCAGCAGCGGGGACTCAAATGAAGTCATTCGTGGCTTCTTTACAGCCATTTAACAGTACTTTTCCCCAGCTTTTTGAATTTGACAGGTCACCCACCGGTTTCCTGCTGTGCCTGGACCACGTCTGTGAAGCTGAGGCAGGAGGTCACTTGCCATTGAATCAGCTGATGAGTTGACAGCTTCAAATGTCAAATCAAAGCTCCCAGCTGACGAGAAATGTTTCCTTATCCACTCGCTCCTCTAAACTGCATTTCCACAACAAATCCACCATGCTGTAAGTCTTTACACAAGTCTCCATCCAGTCTGACCTCATTACTTCTCCCACCATTGACAGATCGCTTCTGTCATCTCTACTTCACCTGCCATCTATTCCATCAGCATGGGCGCACTTTATACTGTCTCACCTTGGTCCTCAGAATCTCATCCGATCAGCCCTAATACCAGCAGCACCAGGCATACCAGCAGCAACCTCCTTATCTTGCCATTCACTGTAAATGGTTATCTCACCATTTATTTCAGCTAAGCTAATACTTGTGCAACTGCTTTTGGTTTTCTCAGTGTTTAGAATCTTTTTTGCTCTAGGTTTATACAAAAGTTAAAATCTCTTCACAAGAAGCTTTTCATTGGAAGCAAAATTTGCCCAGATTGGAGGTAGTCGAGTCCTGGAAATCTGGCTACTTCCCAGTTGCCTTGATGGGGCGATTTCACCCTTACCCACTAGCTCATCGTCCAATAAACTAAACTGCATCTGCAGTGAGGTTAACAGCATGGTGAACAATGAGGTGAAGGGAGGTGGAGAGCGGAAATAGATTGATATCTCAACGCACAGCATCACAGGAGAAAATCCCAATTTGCTGCCGGAGCATTTATGGACAGGTAGACTGACTTTATATCCACAGGGGTCTGAGCCTTAGTCAGACCCCGTGGGAGTAATGCCTTCAAGTCTTCACCGAACCCTGGCTTCGCCAGTATTATATGGGCCTTAGAGGGTTAAATTGTGAGGACAGGTTGCATAAACTTGGCTTGTATTCCCGAGTTTAGGTGATTAAGTGGTGATCTAATTAAGGTTTTTAAGATGATTAAAGGATTTGACAGGATAAATAGAGAGGAACTATTTCCTCTGGTGAGAGAGTCCAGAACTAGGGATGTATAATATTAAAATTAGAGCCAGGCCCAGTGGTGATGTCAGGAAGCACTTCTTCACACAAAGGGCAGTGGGGATCTGGAACTCTCTCCCCCAAAGGCTGTGGGTGCTGGGGGGCAATTGAAAATGTCATAACTGCGATTGTTAGATTTTGTGTTGCGGAAGGTTACTGAGGAATACGGAGCAAAGCTGGGTAAATGGAGTTGAGGTACAGATCAGCCAAAATCTAATTGAATGGTGGAACAGGCTCGAGGGGCTGAATGGCCTCCTCCTGTTCCTGTGTCACCACCTTGAAGGTGGCAGATAACTCAACATTGTGTCCCCAACAGCCCATGGACATGGGATGAGGTCAATAATAGAGTTAACAACAGATTTAGATAAAGGAAAAATGAAAGGTCAGACAGGGAGATGCAGTCCATAAATAAAAATAGAACATTTAGCGGGAGTCCGCATATTGTAAAGTGCGCGTAACGTTATGATTCCGTCGCCACCATTGATGACATGAGCTCACTCGGTCTGACAGTTTAAATTCACGGGTAACTGGTCTACAAATATTGTTATCCCAGTTATCTGGGCAAACCGTCCAGCTTGCCCGTGTAAAGCCCTGTTTGCCACAGACATAGAGAGGGAGGCTTCATATCGGCATTATATCTCCATCTGTATTCACACCGAGGCTCCTGAATCAGCAAATGAGCCCGAATCCCGCTGGTTTCTGCGCCCATCTTGCGGCAGGCATTAAGGTCGCAATTTCCTGCCGACCTCATTTGCATAGAAAGTAAAAGCCAGCCTAAACAATCGGGGCCTGAGGAAAGCGTACAACATATGCTATATTCCTTTCTTTATGGATGAACATTAAAGTTTCAAACCATCAGTTATGCACATTAGGCACAGCATGTTTGCGAAAATGTAATTGTGAAAGCTTTTCCATTTTTAATGGGACTCATTCTGATGCCATAAAAATGTATCAAAGATACAGAAAATACAGAGACGTCAACATAAAACATCAGAAATATGACTTTCAGTCCCGCTGCAACTGAAGTGTTGAGAGTGAATTTACAGCCCGTCCAGAGCCGGTGTACATGCAGGAGCATGTTTGCGGTAGACTGTGGTGCCCTTCAAATCACATTTAGTTAATCGGGCATCAGATCCTTTGTTGACGATGTTTCCTTGGTGAGTGGGGAACCCATGGTGGGTGGGGTGATCCATGGTGGGTGGGGTGGCCCATGGTGAGTGGGTGGCCCATGGTTGGTGGGGTGGCCCATGGTGAGTGGGTGGCCTATGGTGAGTGGGGAACCCATGGTGGGTGGGGTGATCCATGGTGGGTGGGGTGGCCCATGGTGAGTGGGTGGCCCATGGTTGGTGGGGTGGCCCATGGTGAGTGGGTGGCCTATGGTGAGTGGGGAACCCATGGTGGGTGGGGTGGCCCATGGTGGGTGGGGAACCCATAGTGGGTGGGGTGGCCCATGGTGGATAGGGTGGCCCATGGTGGGTTTTGTGGCCCATGGTAGGTGGGTGGCCCATCGTGGGCTTATGCCCGATACACACAGCACCACTTCAGAGTGAGGGTAGGAGTGCTGTTGGTGGGAGCTTCCTCCGCGACACTGGGCTGAGCCCCAATCATTCCTGATGTGCCTGAGGAAGTCAATCTGTCGGAGGACACTGCCGCGTCCATTGCCTCTGCACTGATTGCTGTGAGGCACTGTCTGGATATTTTGCAGGAGTTGGGATCTTGAGCAACTGAGGAAAGCTTACCCTGTGGGAGGACAAATCCCACAAGCTGTGATACACCATGAACGAGACACAGTGTGAGTCCCTAAGGACAGGGTTCCACACCATGGGAGGGATACAGAAGCTGTTGGATCGTACTGTGCCGCAGCTGACCAGTTACACCCCTTCAGCCCATATCCTTCAGTAACATGAGGCAGGAGAGCAGTCAGAGTCTGTTGATTGGCTGTCAGCACTCATCCTGTACCAACACCAAGCTCAGCACAGGTCTCACTCAGCTCCATTTCCCTGCCCGCTCTCCATAACCCTTTACTCCCTTATCGCTCAAAAATTTGTCTATCTCCGCCTTAAATATATTCAATGACTCAGCCTCCACAGCTCTCTGGGGCAGAGAATTCCACAGATTTACAACCCTCCGAGAGAAGAAATTTCTCCTCATCTCAGTTTTAAATGGACGGTCCCTTATTCTGAGACTATGCTCCCGAGTTTTTGTTTCCCCTGTGAGTGGAAATATCCTCTCTGCATCCACCTTGTCGAGCCCCCTCATTATCTTATAAGTTTCAATAAGATCACCTCTCATTCTTCTGAACTGAGTAGGTCCAATCTACTCAACCTTTCTTCATAAGTCAGCCCCCTCATCTCCGGAATCAACCTAATGAACCTTCTCTGAACAGCCTCCAAGTATATCCTTCCTTAAATACGGAGACCAAAACTGTACACAGTACTCCAGGTGTGGCCTCACCAATACTCTGTACAGTTGTAGCAGGACTTCTCTGCTTTTATACTCCATCCCCCTTGCAATAAAGGCCAACATTCCATTTGCCTTCCTGATCACTCGCTGTACCTGTATATGAACTTTTTGTGTTTCATGTACAAGGCTCCCCAGGTTACATGTTAATGGTAAATTAGGGCTAGGCTCTCCTTCCAGCGGGGTGAGACTTCTGCCCTACACTCCAACACCAATACATCACGACCCAGTGTCCTGGGTTGGGATTCATCGTCCATGGAGAAACCAAGGTATATGAAGAGAGGTGAATTGGGAGGGACAGGAGACACTACAAGGCTCTCCTACAAGTGACAGCTGTGGCTCAGTGGGTAGCACCCTCACCTCTGAGTCAAAAGGTTATGGGTTCAAGTCCCACTCCAGAGATTTGAGCACAAAAATCTGGACTGACACTCCAGTGCAGTACCAAGGTAGTGCTGTACTGTAGGAGGTGCTTTGGATGAGATGTTAAACCGAGTCTCCATGTGCTCTCTCAGGTGGATGGTAAATGGTTCCATGGCACTATTGTGAAGAAGAGCAGGGGAGTTATCCCTGGTGTCCTGGCCAATATTTATCCCTCAATCAACATCACTAAATACAGATTATCTGGCCATTATCACATTGCTGTATGTGGGAGCTTGCTGTGTGCACATTGGCTGCCATGTTCCCCACATTACAACAATGACCACACTGCAAAAGGAGTTATATAAATGCAAATTCTTTCTCTTTTTTTCCCACAGCCAGTGATAATCACGAACTCAGCAGTGCAGGTCCTGTCTCTAACGGAGTAATGTCTGCACCCAGTCGGATACAGCACGGGTTGGAGCTGGTAACCCTTATTTAACAATGGTAACAAAATCCTGGCACAGCCGCGGTGTTAGTAACTAAGGATATCACTAAAATCACCGATAATGATGCTTCACAATTTGGGACCGCTTTTAATGCCAAGCTCCTCGGCTGCTAAGCGACAGAAAACATTGAATAAGGGTTCTGATTCACATACAGTGGGGTCCAGTGGTGTATGGATAGAGAGATCATGCTGTGCAGCCCAAGGCTGGTTATAGTGTGGCTATTAGTCATGCAAAGAGACATCTTAGAACCAGAATATCTCTCGCACTAACAGTCATTCTATTAATAATCCTCCGTGTCAGGGTGTGGGACCAGACATTTCATGGAGCTAGGGCTTGACTGGCTGGTTATTCTCGAGAAAGAATTGAATGTAGAAGGATGGGAATAGGAATGATTATCTGTAATCAGTGATAAACTTTGAGTACGGGCAGAATGACTGTCCCTCCGCTCGCCTTTTAACATTCAACATTGCAGCAGGTCTTTGTGTAAATGTAGAAAATAATTTGATCTTTACAAACAGTAATCTTCTAAAGGATATGTTTACAACCTCCAAATAGAGTTCTTTTGTCTTTTGCACAATAGTTAATTAGGGGATGAATTGAATGGAATTGTGTTGAAAGATTTCCAAGAAATCTTGAAGCAGAGAAAGAACGGCTTAAAATAAACCTGCATTCAGCTGGGCCTGGAACTTCCTTTCTAAAACTGTCGGTTTTCAGGCAATCTCATGGCGCTAAAAAGAGAAACATTTTGAACAGTCTGACTGCTGCAAACTGCCCCGAAAAATACCCAGCAAAATGTTAGGATTATCACCCAGCCTAATCACTGTCAACAGCTCCAACAGACACATGCCCATCCCTGGGGCCACCATATTTAAAGGGGCTTTTCCTTGGGTGAGGAGACCCCGCCCCTTTCAGGCAGTGACCTCTTGATTATGCAAGTGGGGTCTTTCGATGTAATGAGGAGCCTGTTGTAATTTTCAGCGATACATGGGCAGAGCAGGCACCAGACAGCATCCTGGCACATGCCCTGACAATGAGTGTCCTAACCAGCAGTCCTTAACATTTCTGGGTTATATTTATGCGGAACCATGATTGCTGCTACTGGAACCTGAGCAGTCCTGTGGGTCATTGCCAGCCCAGGGTTTGCCCCGCCGCATTCACCCCTTGCCCACTCCCCCTGGGGCCTACCTGCAGGTGGTGGGGGTGTCTGATCCGCCCCATACTGTGCCGGCCCGGAGCCCATGAGCAGGACACCTGGTCACCAGCTAGAATGTAGTAAGGCCCAAGCTCAAAACCACTGGGACTCTGATCTGATGGGTGAGTGGATGGAACAGTCTGCTGGTCAGTAATGGCCCCAGTGAGTCTGTGGTGTATGTAGCACACAAATCACTGACGCCACACGGTCTGGTGTAAGTCTAACTGCTGTGACCTTCGTCCTTTATTGTTCAGCTCCAGAGTGCCTCCCAGGTGTGGTGGTCAGCCTTATATAGTCCTTATTACAGGTACTACCAGGGTTTCCCACCGCAGCGCCCTCTGTGGTGGCATAGTACTTACAATACATTTACAGTACTGGGACGATACACACATCATGACATAACAGAGTCAAGTGTGGGATAACTGGACTGAGGCACAGTCTCCCCACTTTAACATCATGCATTCTGTCCTCATTTTTGTATTTCCATTGTTAATTCCTATCTCCACATTTATAATAGAAACTGTCTGGGTAAATGTTTCTCACTGTAATTACAGTCTTCATTGGAAGGAAGGCATAAATACAGCGAGACAGTTCAAAAGGCACTTCCCATTCTCAATGTGGGCAGAAGGATTTATAATAGAAAACTGACAAGAGGTGCATGCACACATAAGATTTTAATATGATAGATAGATAGATAGATAGATAGATAGATAGAATTACAGCATAGAATTGGGCAATTTGCTTATGCTGCACACGAGCCTCCTCCCACCCGACTTCAGCTAACCCCTTCAATATACCCTTCCATTCCTTTCTCCCTCATGTGTTTATCCAGCTTCCCCTGAAATGCATCTACGCTATTCGCCTCAACCACTCCCTGTGGTAGCGAGTTCCACATTCTCGCCACTTTCCGGGTAAAGAAGTTCCTCCTGACTTCCCTATTTGATTTATTAGTGACTGTCTTATATTTATGACCCCTAGTTTCTGAAACCGACCAGGAGGAGAAGGTGCGGGAGAGCTTTCTTGGCCCATGGGGGAGGGGAGAAGGTGGGGGTAAAGGGAAGAGGGGAAAGGAGAGGGGCAAGGAGAGGGAAAGGGAAAGGGGTAAGGAGGGGGAAGGGGAGGTGGAAAGAGGGGAAAAGGGCAGGGGGAAGGAGGGAGAAAGAGGAGGGGGAAGCGGAGGGGGAAAGGGGAGGGGGAAAGAGTAGGGGGAAATGGGAGGCGAAAGGCGGGGGAGAGGGAAGGTGGGGGGAAAGGGGATGGGAAAAGGGGAGGAGGAAGGGGAGGGTGAAAGAGGGGAAAAGGGGAGGGGGAATGGGAGGTGGAAGGTGGGGAAAGGGATGGGGAAGGAGGGGGAGGGGAGGGGGAAAGAAAGAAAGAAAGACTTGCATTTATATAGCGCCTTTCACAACCACTGGACGTCTCAAAGTGCTTTACAGCCCATGAAGTACTTTTTGAAGTGTAGTTACTGTTGTAAAGTGGAAGGTGGAAAGGGGAGAGGGAAAGATGGGGAAAGGGGAGGGGGAGAATGGGGAAAGGGGAGGAGGAAGAGAGGGGGAAGGGAAGGGGAAGGGGAGGAGGAAGAAAGGGGGAAGATTGGGGGAAAGAGGGATAGGGGTAATGAGGGGGAAGAGGAGGGGAAGAAGGGGAAAGAGGAGGTGGAAGGAGGGGGGAATGAGCAGGATGATTAAGGAAGGGGAAAGGGGAGGGTTAAGGAGGAGAAAAGTGTAAGGGGAGGAGGAGGATGGAGGGGAAGGGGAAGGGAAAGGAGGGGAAGAGAGAAAGGAGAAGGGGAAGGAGGGGGTTGGGGAGGGGGAAGGAGGAGGTTGGGGAGGGGAAAGGAGGGCAAAGGGGAGGGTGGGGGTGTGGAGTGTGGAAGCCGAACTGAAGGGATGTGAACACTTACACTTTGCAGCAGCATCAAATGGAGCCCGGGTGGGTGGGGGGGATGGGGTGCGGGATGTTGCCGAGCCCCTGTGTCTGGGCGAGGGAGCAATTCTGCCGGCCAACCCTCAAGCCCAGTGAGGAGACATTCGGTCGATGGTGGGATGGTACGATGAAAAAAATCTAAAATTAAAGAATTGCATTAGACTTTGTTGCCTCAAATGTCCTCATTTGAACACCTAGCTTCCCGTTCTAAGCAAGCCTATTGTGCATGCCCAGACCAGGGCGTGGTCCATTCTAAGCATCGACCTTAGGGAGAGAGACAAAAAGGAAGCTTGTCTTGCTATTTTTAGCTTCTTGCAAAGGTACAATTTAATCATGGGGGCAATACTGACAACGGCATACCTCATGCAAGCCTTCTACATGATGGTGCTGTGGAGGAGACAATTGATTTGATGTCATCGCATGAGGAAGCTCAGAGCCCGTAGGGTGCTGGGCAGGAGGCCTTACCCATGTCGGGTATATCGAGACAGGGGTTCGTACCTGCACCTGAGTGATGCAGACGGTGTCAGAAGGCTGCGTTTCCGCAGAGAAGTTGTAACTGAGATCTGTGAGTTAGCAATAGCAGACCTGCAACCGAGAAGCATCAGGAGAACTGCTTTGTCAGTTGAAGTGAAGGTTACAGCTGCACTTTCATTCTGTGCATCTGGATCGTACCAGGCCACAACTGGGGATGTGTGTGCCATTTCTCAATATGCAACATGTTGTGGAGATTAAAATAATTAACTCAACACTGTCTGTTAGGATTCAAACACAAGTAGTTTATTTTAAGAATTAGTTTCTTGCGTTTATCTGTGAAAAATCTTGCCAATGATCCCTCCGGACCCCATTTGTCAGATATCACATCATTAGTAGACATTCTACCCAAACTATATTCTTACCCAAACTTACTTGTTTTGATTTTTAACGGACACTTTATTTGCTCAAATACCCCATTTGACTCACACTTAACGCAGAGGATCACATCAGATTTGAGAGTGGTAATTTAAAATACTCACTCATTGATGGTCTGTTACGATTAGTGTCTCAACCCCGGGGATATCCTGCCAACTACGCCAAATGAAGTGGAGATTAAAATAATTAACCTCGACACAGTCTGTTAGGAATCAAACACAAGTAGGTTTATTTTACTTGCAAGGGAGAGACAGGCCCAGAAGTCAGTCCCTACATCCGCGACCACTCCGTCGCCCTCTGTCAGTTTAACAGTTTCCAGTTTCCCAACCCCAACCATCTCCTTTCCACCACGGACATCCAATCCCTCTACACTTCCATCGCCCACCAGGATGGCCTGAGGACGCTCCGCTTCTTCCTCGAGCAGAGGCCCAACCAGTCCCCATCCACCACCCTCCCCCGCCTGGCTGAACATGTTCTCACATTGAACAACTTCTCCTTTAACTCCACTCACTTCCTCCAAATTAAAGGTGTTGCTATGGGAACCCACATGGGTCCTAGCTATACCTGCCCTTTCGTGGGATATGTGGAACATTCTTTGTTCCAGTCCTACTCGGGTCCCCTCTCTCACTTTTTCCGGTACATTGATGACTGTATCGGTGCCGTTTCCTGCTCCAGCCCTGAGCCAGAAAATGTCATTCACTTTGCATCCAATTTCCACCCTTCCCTCACCTTCACATGGCCCTTCCCTTCCTTGACTTCTCTGTCTCCATTTCTGCGGATAGACTATTGACAAACATTCACTAAGCCCACTGACTCCCACAGCTATCTGGACTACACTTCCTCCCACCCTACATCCAGTAAGGATTTCATTCCATTCTCCCAGTTACTCCGTCTCCGTTGCATCTGTTCTGACGAAGCCATCTTTCACACTGGTGCCTCTGACATGTCTTCCTTTTTCCTCAACCGAGGATTCCCCTCCGCCGTGATTAACATGGCCCTCGACCGTGTTCGTTCTATTTCCCTCACCTCTGCTCTCACCCCTTCCTCTCCCTCTCAGAACCACAACAGGGTTCCCCTTGTCTCACCTTTCAGCCCACCAGCCTCCACGTTCAACGGATCATCCTCCACCATTTCCACCACCTCCAGCGTGATCCCGCTACTAATCAAATCTTCCCCTCCACTTTCAGCATTCCGAAGGGACCGCTCACTTCGCGACACTCTGGTCCATTCCTCAGTCACCCCCAGCACCCCCTCCCCTTCCCACGGCACCTTCCCGTGCAAGCGCAGGAGATGTAACACCTGCCCTTTCAACCCCTCCCTTCCCATTGTCCAGGGCCACAAACACTCCTTCCAGCGATCTACTTGTACTTCTTGCAATGTAGTATACTGTATTCTCTGCTCACGATGTGGTCTCCTCTACATTGGGGAGACCAAGTGTAGATTGAGTGACCACTTTACGGAACACCTCGGTTCCATCCGTAAGTGTGACCCTGAGCTTCCGGTCACCTGTCACTTTAATTCCCCGTTCCACTCCCACTCTGACCTCTCCGTCCTCGGCCTCCTACGCTGTTCTAATGAAACTCAACGCAAGCTCGAGGAACAGCACCTCATCTTTCGATTAAAAACTTTACAGCCTTCTGGACTCAACATCGAGTTCAACAATTTCAGGCCATAACTTCTGCCAGTATTTTGTTTCCTTTCCTGCCTTTTTTTTTACAAAAATTCCCCTCCCCCTTTTAATTTTAATTTTTTTCCCTCTGTTTCCCATGTCAGCTGGTAATTATTCCTCCATTCACACCCTGTCTAGACTCATCTTTTGTTTCCGAACTTGTGCCGTTACCATCTCCATTTGGCCCATCATCCGTTTTCTTTTTCAAATCTCTCCTGCCTTCCACCCTATCACAGACCTTCCCTTTTGTTCTTTCCTCCCCTCCCCCTCTCACTGCCCTGCACTTCCTTAAGAATCTGTTACATTTCGAACTTTTGCCAGTTCTGACGAAGGGTCACAGACCCGAAATGTTAACTCTGTTTCTCTCCACAGATTTCCGCTGAAGTTTCCAGTATTTTCTGTTTTTGTTTCAGATTCCAGCATCCACAATATTTTGCTTTTGAAGATCATAGAGTGTCCGATTGTGTCGGGTGGCTACATTTCAAAAAAGTACTTCATTGGCTGTAACGCACTTTGGAATGCCTGGTGGTCGTGAAAGGCGCTATATAAATGCAAGTCTTTCTTTTTTTCAAGGGGCAGAGGATTTACTGGGGTTCTGGCACCCTGAGAAAGACTTGCATTCTATAGCTCCTTTCATAACCTCAAGATGTTCCAAAGTGCTTCACAACTTCACAGTCATTTTGAAGTGTGGTCACTGTTGTAATGTAGGAAACGCGGCAGCCAATTTGTGCACAGCAAGCTCCCACATGCTGCAATGAAATAAATGACCAGATAATCTGTTTTAGTGATGTTGATTGAGAAATTAATATTGGCCAGGACACCGAGGATAACTCCTCTGCTGTTCTTCAAAATAGTGCCACGGGATCTTTTGCGTCCACTCGAGAGAGCAGATGGGGCTTCGGTTTAATGTCTCATCTGAATGATTGCACCTTCAACAGCGCAATATTCCCTCAGTACTGCAGCCGAGATTATGGACTTAAGTCTCTGGAGTGGGACTTGAACCCATGACCTTCTGACCCTAGTGATAGCTACTGACACCTAAGTCACTTCACCCTCCCACTGAGGAATCACATTGAAGGAGCTCACAGTTGGGAAACATACTCTGTACCTCTTTCACTGTGGGCAACACATACCTGAAGCCAACAAAGTGAAAGGTGATGGGCTGAAATTGCGGCCTCACTGGGCGCGTACAATGTGCGCACGGACCCCACGAGGCCTTGCAAAAGCCGATTCCCGGGGCGCGATGTGCATGCGCCGAAAACCAGCTTTTCCAATCTGTCAAAATTTCTTTTGACAGATCGAACGCATCTCCGCAGGAAGGATATCCGCGCAGGAGAGATTGGGCTATTTGTCCAACTCCTGCCCAGCGAATGACCTTCAAACTCTTATACCTGTAAAAGCAGGCACATAGCTTACTTTTACCAGCATAACACTTTTAAAACATAGGAAAATGTAATTTAATCATTCATTTTTATGTTAACAACCCTGTCCATTAAGGTAAGTTTATTTTTAACCCTATTAAAACACATTTTAAAAAATGTTCCCAAATATTTTTTTCTAAAACATTTAATTACATTTAATTTCAATTAATTTTAAATATGTGAGATGTTTTATTTATTTATTGTGCTGTGTTTGGGTGTTTTGGGGGATTCTCATTGATAGTAATGGGAGCTTGTACAGAGTTCCCATTGTTATCATTGAGAATACTGCATCGTGATTGGTGGTGCAAGCCCACGCGACTCCAATATAGACGCCCATACGTGGAAGACAGATCCCCGTGCACTCCACAGTGAATGAAGGCCTCAGACCGGAATCCTACGTTTCTCCAGGACCAACAGGAAGTTTCCGTAGATTTTTTTCAGGTCCGGAGTGTTCGTATGTAGGAAGCCTCCGACCGCAATTTTCACCCGAATAAGAGCTGTGACATCTGTTACTGGAATACGTCCCGATAGCTCTTTGGGTGTGAAGCGCATACAGTTGTTGAGGAGAAATGAAGTGTGTTCATGGCTGGTGCTCATAGGGGCAAGGCTTAATGTGGCAGGGGATACTGGCCACATGTGGAGATTACAGGAGATGGGACTTTCAGTCATTTCATTAAATGTTTGCTGCATTAGAGCCTGCATGGTCCTCTCAGTGAGTGAGCTGTTGGTAACACAGACAGCTCTTCGATCTCAGGTCTGGACCAACTTCGCCCTCTTGCAGATGTCTTTCATCTCCTGCCTGATCCATATTGTGCCCCTTTATAGGGCGAAATTGCACAGCACACCGGAGGCTGCAAGAACCTCCCAAACATTGGCTGCACTGTACTAAGCACTCTCCCGGGACTGGGCAGGGATTTTCTTGGCTTGTGGGCAGTGTGACTGTGGCAAGGTGTCATTTCTTGCTAACCCCTAGTTGGGAAGGTGATAATGGACATAATAATAATAACAAATAACATCACAGTCATTGTTATAACAGAATGGCATTGATATCCAGCCATGGATTAATAATGGGGAACAGGGAAATGGCCGAGACTATGAACAAATATTTTGTATCGGTTTTCACAGTAGAAGACACTAAAAACATCTCAATAGTGGACAATCAATAGGGCTATAGAGAGGGAGGAACTTAATACAATCACTATCCCTAAAGAAGTAGTTAAATAATGGGACTGAAGGCGAACAAATCCCCTGGACCTGATGGCCTGCATCCTAGGGTTCTAAAAGAAGTGACTGTAGGGATAGTGGATGCATTGGTTGTAATCTACCAAAATTCCTTGGATTCTGGGGCGGTCCCAGCGGAAAACCGCAAATGTAATGCCCAAATTAGCCTAACATCTGTCGTTGGGAAAATGCTGGAGTCCATTATTAAGGAAGCAGTAGCGGGACATTTGGAAAAGCATAATTCAATTAAGCAGAGTCAGCATGGTTTTATGAAAGGGAAATCATGTTTGACAAATTTGCTGGAGTTCTTTGGAGATGTAACAAGCAGGGTGGATAAGGGGGAACCAGTGGATGTGGTATATTTGGATTTCCAGAAGGCATTCGATAAGGTGCCACATAAAAGCTTACTGCACAAGATAAAAACTCACGGGGTTAGGGGTAATATATTAGCATGGATTGAGGATTAGCTAACTAACACAAAACAGAGTCGGGATAAATGAGTCATTTTCCGGTTGGCAAACAGTAACTAGTGGGGTGCCGCAGGGCTCGGTGCTGGGGCCTCAACTATTTACAATCTATATTAATGACTTGGATGAAGGAACCAAGTGTAACGTAGCCAAGTTTGCTGATGATACAAAGATGGGTGGGAAAGCAAATTGTGAGGAGGACATAAAAAATCTGCAAAGGGATATAGACAGGCTAAGTGAGTGGGCAAACATTTGGCAGATGGAGCATAATGTAGGAAACTGTGAGGTTATCCTCTTTGGCAGAAAAAATAGAAAAGCAAATTATAATTTAAATGGAGAAAAATTGCAAAGTGCTTCAGTACAGAGGGACCTGGGGGTCCTTGTGCATGAAACACAAAAAGTTAGTATACAGGTCCAGCAAGTAATCAGGAAGGCAAATGGAATGTTGACCTTTATTGCAAGGGAGACAGAGTATAAAAGCAGAGAAGTCCTGACTACAACTGTACAGGGTATTGGTGAGGCCACAGCTGGAGTACTGCATACAGTTTTGGTCTACGTATTTAAGGAAGGACATACTTGCTTTGGAGGCTGTTCAGAGAAGGTTCACTAGGTTGATTCCAGAGATGAGGGGGTTGACTTATGAAGATAGGTTGAGTAGGTTGGGCCTATACTCATTGGAGTGCAGGTGATTTTATCAAAACATATAAGATAATGAGGGGGTTCGACAAGTTGGATGCAGAGAGGATATTTCCACTCATAGGGGAAACTAAAACTAGGGGACATAGTCTCAGAATAAGGGGCCGCCCATTTAAAACTGAGTTGAGGAGGAATTTCTTCTCTCAGAGGGTTGTAAATCTATGGAATTCTCTGCCCCAGAGAGCTGTGGAGGCTGGGTCATTGAATATATTTAAGGTGGAGATAGACAGGTTTTTGAGCGATAAGGGAGTAAAGCGTTATGGGAAGCGGGCGGGGAAAGGGAGCTGAGTCCATGATCAGATCAGTAATGACCTTATTAAATGGCGGAGCAGGCTCGAGGGGCCGCATGGCCTACTCCTGCTCCTATTTCTTGTGTTTTTTTATGACAGGGTGGAACTGAAGTGGCGGCTGGGAGAGGGAGGCAAGTTCCCGCTGCGGAGGACGTTCGTGAACCAGTTGGGGTTTGGTGACAATCTTGCAGCTTTCACGGTTATTTATTTTCCTGGTGTGAGCTCGCACATTACCAAATTTATTGACCTCAATTTCACAATTCTGGCGGGATTTGAGCTGCTGACATCTGGGTGTCATGCCCAATAACAGGAGCAGCACACTCCTACACCCGATCTGATTCCCCACTTTAGGATGACGATGGTGTGCTAGACCAAGGCCCTGGCTCTACATTGTGCCTCTCCTCAGGTCCTATCCTCGGGTATTATCATTCGATTGCATCTCTTGACATACAAAACATGTACCTGCATCAGTCAATAAAATATGTTGCATGCAGCAAGCTCCAGTTATTGTAATGTAGCTGGACACGACACCCAGGAATAAGTTACTGATCTCAATGATGCTCGCGGAAGATATTTATTTACAGTTGAGTTGGAGTCATGACCAGGGTGGAATTCTATTTACAACAAGCACGTTGCATAATCAGAACAGTGTATCAACATCAGGCTATTGGGAGATAACATTCAATGGTGCATGACGATATAGGCAGTGGGTCCACAACTTAATTGTGAGCTGTTGAGTTGAATGACATCATTCCTGATTATTCCCATCACCAAGCAGAAGAATTGCATGGCTCCCAATCCTAATCTTCACCCTGCACGGTAAGTTCCATCACTCCTGGTCCTTCTCTTCGCCGTGGGTGATGATGTAGCAGAGGTTTTTATAGTCGAGATTGCCCGCAACATCAGGAGGAAAGGCAGCAAACATCTGTGCACACTGCAGGTACAGGGTGAAAAGGACAGGGTGATTCTCACAGTAATCACACACTCAGCAAACACAACATAAAATCTCTCCGGCCCGGTGCAGAGTGTCGCTAATTTTACCATGTGGGGATTCTTACTGACATCTTCTGCCTTGAACTCACCAGATCACAGCCCAGTCTGCTTGGACTGTTACTCCATTCTCCAAAATAAAGAGAAAGAAGGACTTGCATTTATTCAGCGTCTTTCACATCCCAAAGAGCTTTACAGCCATTGAAGTACATTTGAAGTGTAGTCACTGTTGCAATGTGGGAAACGCGGAAGCCAATGGGCGCACAGCAAACTCCCACAAACAGCATTGTGATAATGAAAAGATAATCGATTTTAGTGATGTTGATTAAGGGATAAATATTGGATCAGGACAAACTTCTCGGCTCTTCTTCAAAAAAGTGCTGTGGGATCTTCTATACCCATCTGAGCGTGTCGATGAGGCATTGGTTTAACCTCATCCTAAAGATGGCACCTCTGACATTGCGGCACTCCCTCAGTACTGCCTTTCCAACACTGCAGCACTCCCTCAGTACTGCCCCTCCAACACTGCAGCACTCCCTCAGTACTGCCCCTCCAATAATGCAGTGCTCCCTCAGTACTACCCCTCCAACAGAGCAACACCCACTCAGTATTGCCCCTCTGACAGTGCGGCACTCCCTCAGTACTGCCCCTCCGACAGTCCGGCACTCCCTCAGTGCTGCCCCTCCGACAGTGCGGAGTTCCTTCAGTACTACCCTCTGATAGTGCGGCGCTCCCTCAGTATTACCCCTCCGATACTGCAGCGCTCCCTCAGTACTATCCCTCTGATAGTGCGGCGCTCCCTCAGTGTAATGTCTGTAAGCTTGTAATGTTTGTAACTCCACACTGTGGATGTGGACGCATTGTATCCTGCAAGTGCAGGGTTAATAATAAACAGAACCAGGCAGATTTCCGGAGACTTCCGAGAGAGCTGCCTGCCATGTTAGGAAACTATGTGTGCTGTGCTCTGTGAAGATATAACATTTGGCGACTGAGATGGGATTTTTCGGATGATTTAAAGCTTAATTTTTGTTGGTGAAGAATTCAGTCAGCCGACAGGGAGACTTTGGAAGTTTCTGTCTTTGGAAAAAACCTACAAAATCCGAGGTAAAATACAGCACACGGTGTAAACAGCTAGAGATTAAAATAGCAGGTGCATTGGGACATTTGGGTGAATATAGACACAACCAGGAATGTTTTAAAGCGTATGTGGATCGGCTAGAATTGTATTTCATTGCAAATAACATAATCGAAGTTCCAGACAATGCAGTCAAGAACCGGGCTGTGTTGGAACGTAAGAAAGCGATCTTCTTATCGGTGGCAGGTCCAGCATTGTACAAAACCCTTGTAAATCTGCTTGTGCCTGATGAGCCAAAGGACACAATGCTTAAAAGAGATTTTAACGAAGCTGGAGCAGCACTATAACCCCAAACCATTAGAAATTGCTGAAAGCTATTATTTTGGGATTCGGAATCAAAGGGCTGATGAAAGTATCAGTGATTACATCGTAGCATTAAAAAAGCAATCGATGCACTGTAATTTTGGAAATTTTCAAAACCGAGCATCATGGGATCATTTTGTTTGTGGGGTGAAAAATGATGCAATCAGAAGGAAGTTATTGACGACGGATGACTTGACTTTTGAGATTGCTTGTCAGACAGCGAGGTTGATGGGCATGGCCGAACAATATTCCCGAGAATTAAATAATAATTACGGTCATCAGTCAACCAACGTAAATCACCTGCAGGTTCAAAGTAAAAGATGGGCATGGCCGAAAGTCTCAGAAACTGGAAATTCTACCAGAGCGCCGAAGTCGTGCTATAGGTGCCTGGGACAACACATTGCTCAAAGTTGTCCATACGTGAAGGCAGAGTGTTTCTGCTGCAGAAAGACTGGGCATCTTGCGAAGGCATGCCGACTGAAGGGTAAACCAGCTTCAAAAGCTATGAGTCCAGCGTTCAAAGCTATGAGTAGAAATCCCAAGAGACTACATAGCATGGAAGATCAACAACAGGACGAGATGTTAGAGTTACACGTCATCAGGAGCATGAGGTTAACGGACAGCGATTCGGAAAGCATCAAAATCCACATAGATGTTGCGGGATTCAAGATACCAATGGAAATCAACATCCGTGAGTGTAGTGCTGGAGTCACTATACCGCGACAAATTGTGTGATTTTCAACTGGGGAAATCCAAGATAGAGCTGCGAGGCTACTCGGGAGAGAAAATTCCTGTGGTAGGTCGTATCACCGTACCGGTGAAATATAAAGATCAATTTCAGAACTTGCCTCTAATAGTAGTGAAAGGAGGCAAGCCTGCCTTACTAGGAAGAAATTGGTTGAGCTCACTGAAGCTGGATTGGAGTAAGATTTTCTGTGTGGAAGTGAAATTTTCATCAACGGATGAGGTTATCAAGAAGTATCCGAAGGTGTTCTGCGAAACCGTCAGTCTGATCCAAGGCTTCAAGGCGAGTGTCAGGGTACAGAAGGACTCTAGATCGGTTTACTACAAGCCACGTTCCGTACCATATGCACTCAAGGAGAAAGTTGAGCAAGAACTCAAAAGACTAGAGACTCAGAACATTATTTGTAAGATAGATCGATGTAATTGGGCTACACCCATTGTTGTTGTACCTAAGTCCGATGGTGATTATAAAGTAACCATAAACCAGGTTCGAGAGGGTAATGTCCCCAATACATTGCCGAATATAGAAGATTTGCTCACAACACTGATAGGTGGTCAGATCTTCTCAAAACTGGATCTTACAAATGCCTACTTACAGCTTGAACTAGATGAGGAGTCCAAGTCATGTTTGACTATAAATACTCATCTCGGCCTATATCAATTTAATAGGCTATCGTTTGGAGTGTCTTCCACCCCTGCCATATTCCAAGGGGTGATGAAACAGATTTTGCAAGGTATTGAAGGGGTAATATGTTATTTGGATGACATACTAATTTCAGCACCAAATAGGCAAATTCATAATAACATATTGAATGAAGTCTTTAAATGGCTAGAAAAGCACAGAGAACGAGTGTCTACTCGTAACTGTGAGTTATTTAAAAGCTCAGTGGAGTACTTAGGGTACAGAGTAGACAAAGATGGTTTACATCCAACCATGGAAAAATTGGATGCGATCAGAAATGCACCCACTCCCAGGAATGTCACTGAACTTCGTTCATTCTTGGGTCTTTTGAACTATTATGGGAAGTTCCTACCAAATTTGGCTACAGTATTACATCCACTGAATGAACTTTTGAAAAAACAGGTCCATTGGAAGTGGTCAAAAGGATGCGATACAGCATTCACGGAGTGTAAAAGCAAATTGGTAGAGAGCACCATGTTAGTTCACTATGACATATCTAAGGAGATTAAGCTAGCATGTGATGCCTCTCCGTATGGAGTTGGGGCAGTAATCTCTCATGTATTAAGTAGTGGGGAGGAGAGACCAATTGCTTTTGCTTCACGCACTCTCAATGCCAGTGAGAGTTGTTACGCGCAAATTGAAAGG
The DNA here is from genome assembly GCF_044704955.1 of Pristiophorus japonicus. Classification (NCBI taxonomy): domain Eukaryota; kingdom Metazoa; phylum Chordata; class Chondrichthyes; family Pristiophoridae; genus Pristiophorus; species Pristiophorus japonicus. Next base: position 66,848,265 of record NC_091992.1, on the reverse strand, counting down.
GAAGCTTTGGCATTAATTTTTGGGGTCAAGAAGTTTCACAAGTACTTGTATGGTCGTAAGTTTAGCATCGTTACAGTCCATAAGCCCCGAACAGCAATCCTCCATCCAAAGTTCCCAGTTCCAACATTAGCTGCAGCCCGAATGCAGAGATGGGCTTTGATTTTGTCAGCATATACATATGATATTGAATACAGACGATCAGCTGATCACAGTAATGCTGATGCAATGTCTAGATTGCCTTCCCCATCACAAGTTGCACCCGATAGGGAAGAAGTGTTTTATTTTTCATACATTGATGAACTGCCAGTCACAGCTGAAGAGATTGGTAGAGCAACCAAACGTGACCCAGTGATGTCAAAGGTGTATGAGTATATTACAAATGGATAGCCAAACTAGGTAACAGACAAAGATACATACCCATTCTTCATTCGCAGGAATGAATTATCAGTCGATAAAGATTGTATCATGTGGGGTGCAAGAGTGGTTATACCAAATAAATTTAGGTCCAAATTATTAGGAGACCTTCATGACCAGCACCTGGGAACGTGCTTGACCAAGAGTTTTGCACGCAGTTATTTATGATCGCCAGGTCTTGATAAAGATACAGAGTACATTGTGAGTCAGTGTACGACATGTCAATCAGAAAGCAAGCAACCACCACCAGTACCATTACAGCCATTGAAATGGCCTTCCAGGGTGTGGCAAAGGCTACATATTGATTTTGCTGAGTTAGAAGGAAAACGATGGTTCATTGTGATTGATAGCCATTCGAAGTGGGTTGAGGTGTTTCCAATGTGGAAAATAACAACAAGTAAAACATTGGACATTTTACAAAAATTATTTTCTTCATTTGGCCTCCCTGAAGAAATTGTTTCGGATAATGGACCACAATTTCGTTCAGAAGAATTTGCACAATTCACGAGCAAAAATGGTGTGAAACATACCAAGGTTCCACCATACCATCCTGCTTCGAATGGTGCAGCAGAGCACACTGTACAAATTGTAAAACGTGCCCTCATAAAACAAATATTAGCTCCAAATCCAAGGAAACGACAGTTGTCATTGGATCACAAATTGGCTAATTTTTTGATTACATATCGAAATACTCCTCATACAACTACTGGTAGAACACCAGCAGAGTTGTTTCTCAAATGACAGCCTCAAACTAGATTCTCGTTGTTAAAGCCAAATTTGGCACACTCCGTAGAAGACACACAATTAAGACAGAAAGAGGATCATGACAGAGGTAGAGTAACAGAGAGAAGTGTGAAATTAAACCAGAAGGTGAGAGTGAAGAACCATCACCATAAATAGTTAAAGTGGTTACCAGGTAGAGTGGTGAAGATATGTGGTCCTCGCACATATTTGGTAAAGATGATTGATAATGGACATGTTAGGTTTGTTCATATTGATCATATTTTACCTACAGACATGGAAGGAGTTGAAGGTGGGAATGATTCAATTATTTCTGACTCATCAGATAGTTTTGATATCCCAGTAGCAAATCCTAAATCCAATGTACTGGAAACAAATCCAGGAGAGAATCAGAATGCAAGTCTGAGTCCGAGTCAGGAAAACAAAGAGCCTGAAGTTAGAGTGAGTTCAAATGAAAATCAAGGAAATTCCGTGGAGGAAAACGTTCCTCAGGATGAGCCTCAAATGAGTGTGAAATCGACACCATGTTTGGAAGGTTCTGTTCGAGAGTGAAGGTATCCTCTTCGAAACAGAAAACAAGTGGTAAAGTTAAATTTGTAAATATGGAAAAAAAAAGTTTATATCCTGTGTTATATATAAACATGAAAGTTATGTATGATGTTTGTTATGATGGCTTCTTCATTAAGGAGGGAGAAGTGTAATGTGTGTAAGCTTGTAATGTTTGTAGCTCCACACTGTGGATGTGGATGTATTGTGTACTGCAAGTGCAGGGTTAATAATAAACAGAACCAGGCAGATTTCCGGAGACTTCCGAGAGAGCTGCCTGCCATGTTAGGAAGCTGTGTGTGCTGTGCTCTGTGAATATATCACACTCAGTACTACCCCTCCAACAGTGTGGCGCTCCCTCAATACTACCCCTCCAACAGTGCAGCACTCCCTCAAGCTGGCCCTCCAACAATGCAGCACTCCCTCTGTACTGGCCCTCTGATGACGATCGGGGGGAGGATTGATCAGGGGAGGGCATGATCGAGGGATGAGGTGATCGGAGGAGGGGTGATTGGGGGAGCGGGTGATAGGTATGAGGTGAGCGGAGGAGAGGCTGATCTTGGAGGGGTAATCGGGGGATGGGTGATTGGGGGCAATGGGTTGATTGAGGGAGAGGTGATCAGGGGTATGGGGGGTGAGTGTGGGAGGGATGATCAGGCGGAGGTAATTGGGGGAGGGGTGATCAGCGGGAGGGGGTTGAATGGGGGATGGGTTATTGGCGGGGGGTGAATGGGGGATGGATGATTGGGGAAGCGGGTGAATTGGGGATGGGTGATCGGGGTAGTGGGTTGATTGGGGGAGGGGTGAGCAGGGGTAGGGGGGGTGATTGGGGAAGGGATGATCAAGCGGGGGTGATTGGGGGATGGGTGATTGCGGGGGGGTTGAATGGGGGATGGGTGATCGGGGAGGGGGTTGAATAGGGGATGGGTGATCAGGGGAGGGGGTTGAATGGGGGATGGGGGATGGGTGATCAGGGGGAGGGGGTGATTGGGGGATGGGTGATCAGGGGGAGAAGGTGATTGGGGGATGGGTAATTGGGTGATCGGGGGAGGGAGTTGAATGGGGGATGGGTGATCAGGGAGAGGGGGTGATTGGGGGATGGGTGATCGGGGGACAAAGGTCCTCCACCAGCCTGTCCTCGCCGCACAGCACTACCCCCCAGTCCACGGTGCAGCCCTGGACAACATGGACCATTTCCCATACATCGGGAACCTCTTATCAACAAGAGCAGACATCGACGACAAGATCCAACACCGCCCCCAGTGCACCAGTGCAGCTTTCGGCCGCCTGAGGAAAAGAGTGTTCGAAGACCAGGCTCTCAAATCTGCCACCAAGCTCATGGTCTACAGGGCTGTAGTAATACCCGCCCTCCTGTATAGCTCAGAGACATGGACCATGTACAGTAGACACCTCAAGTCGCTGCAGAAATACCACCAACGATGTCTCCGCAAGATCCTACAAATCCCCCGGGAGGACAGGCGCACCAACGTTAGCATCCTCGACCAGATCAACATCCTCAGCATCGAAGCACTGACCACACTTAATCAGCTCCATTGGGCAGGCCACATTGTCTGCATGCCAGACCGAGACTCCCAAAGCAAGCGCTCTATTCGGAACTCCTTCACGGCAAACAAGTCAAAGGTGGGCAGAGGAAACGTTACAAGGACATCCTCAAAGCCCCCCCTGATAAAATGCAACATCCCCACTGACACCTGGGAGTCCCTGGCCAATGACTGCCCTAAGTGGAGGAAGTGCATCCGGGAGGGTGCTGAGCACCTCGAGTCTCATCGCCGAGAGCATGCAGAAACCAAGCGCAGGCAGTGGAAAGAGCAGCAGCAAACCAGTCCCACCCACTCCTTCCCTCAATGACTATCTGTCCCACCTGTGACAGAGGCTGTGGCTCTCTTATTGGACTGTTCAGCCACCTAAGGACTCATGTTAAGTGGAAGCAAGTCTTCCTCGATTCCGGGGGACTGCCTATGATGATGATGGTTCAAGGGAAACCTGAGCTATAACTATAGACAACATGAAATCATTACCTCTTCTTCATTAAATCGGTCAGCTTGGGTCATTAGCACAGTTTTGATGCTGCAACAGAAAAGAGATAGTTTAGAATGGATAGATATACAGACGGACGGACGGATAGACAGACGGACGGACGGATAGACAGACGGACGGACGGATAGACAGACCAACAGACAGACAGATAAATAGATATGTTGAATCACACTGTCAATATTCTGCAATCTTAGGGGTGTTGAATACCTGTAAAGATCAAGAGGCATCTTGAATGTTCGAGAGAATATCAGATAGCTAGGACTGTGCTTCAGGTGTTTAGAAAGTATCTTAAACAGTTTCTGACAGCATTGAGGAGTCTCCAGCATGTAACAACCTTCTAGTACACTTCCGAGCTGGTTATGGTATTGAGATTTCTGAAAGTGGATTTAGAACTTCCTCCTTTCCATGTTTTCCATTTGACTTTTGCTGTCAGTGAACAGAACAAGCCTTCTGTACCGTGCTTGGTAGCAGTCACAGTCAACCGTTGAGCGTCATTCTCCCAGATATCACCGCTGATAACAGCAAACGTGAACAATGGGAGGCAGACTTGTAAAGAAAGCAAACGATGCGAGGTAGGACACACTGTTTGCTTTTTCTCATTCCCCTGTATGTTCCATCTCGTTCAAGCTGGTGAAATAGACTTGGCCAGATCACCCCCACTCCTCTTCATAGATTCAGAGAAGTTTACAGCACGGAAGGAGGCCATTTCGGCCCATCGTGTCCGCGCCAGCCGACCAAGAGCTATCCAGTCTAATCCCACTTTCCAGCTCTCGGTCCGTAGCCCTGTAGGTTACGGCACTTTAAGTGCACATCCAAGTATTTTTTAAATGCTAGGAACACAATACTTTCTTAACCACCTTATCTACCTGGCCTGCTACCTTCAGGGATCTCCCCAAATACATTACCTCACACTTATCTGGATTGAATTCCATTTGTCACTGTTCTGCCCACCCTGACCAGTACATTGATATCTTCCTGCAGTCCACAGTTTTCTTCTTCATTATCAACAACACAGCTTACTTTAGTGTCATCTGCAAGCTTCTTAATCATACCCCCAACACTCAAGTCCAAGTCATTGACATATACCACAAAAAGCAAAGGATCCAGCACTGAGCCCTGCGGAACCCCACTGGATACAGCCTTCCAGTCACAAAAACACCCATCAACCATTACTCTTTGCTTCCTGCCTCTGAACCAATTTTGGATCCAACTTGCCATTTTTCCCTGGATCCAATGGGCTTTTACTTTCATGACCAGTCTGCATGTGAGGCCTTATCAAAAGCTTTGCTAAAATCCTCAACTACTCGTTGAGCACTGCCTGCCATTTATAAGTCCATGTTGACCAATCCTGATTTCGCACATGCTTAACTTCGTGTCAGTCTTTGCTCAGTAATAGCACTGTTGCCTCCAAGTCAGAAGGTTTGGGTTCAAGCCCCACTTCAGAAGCTTAAATGCATCATTTAGGATGATCTTCAGTGCAGTACTGTGAGTGTTTTTGTGGCGGAGGTGTGGCGAGAGATTGTGGCGGAGGTGCGGCGAATGAGGGTATGGGGCCCAGAGGCAGCACAGGCCTGCTCACACTGCGATATGTGCACACTAGGCCCGTGCAGTAAAGCAGGTCTCCAGTTGTCCTGGTTAAACCTTGCCACTGGATAAAGGCCTAGCTCTGTCAAACCACGCATTAAAAAAATCCACGCACAGACATCTTCCACCCCCTCAATTGGAGTTCAAGACTGGAATATTGGTCCTTCATTGTAACATCTGTGAACTCATGTGGAAGCAAGTCATCCTTGTTCGAGGGACTGCCTATGATGATGACAGTACATCATACGCACTGCCCTCATCGACCCTCCTGGTTACCTCCTCGAAAAATTCAGTCAAGTTAGTCAGACACGACCTTCCTTTAATAAATCCATGCAGACTGTCCTTGATTAATCCATGTCTTTCCAAATGAAGATTTATCCTGTCCCTCAGAATTTTCTCCAATAATTTTCCCACCACTGAGGTTAGGCTGACTGGCCTGTAATTACTCGGTCTATCCCTTTTTAAACAAAGGTGCTACATTAGCAGTCCTCCAGTCCTCCGGCACCACACCTGTAGCCAGAGAGGATTGGAAAATGATGGTCAGAGCCTCTGCTATTTCCTCTTGGTCAGATCACCCCCACTCCTCATGTCCAGCTCTAATAGGCCTGTCCCCTCTCATCCTCTTCTTGGTCAGTGGTCACCGGGATGTCCTTGTCCAGTTTATTCCACCGTTCTGCAGAGGATGTTTTCACAAAGCAATGATCGGAGGGAGAGAGCGGGGGTCGGGTGTCAGGGGAGGTTGGCGGTGCAACTTCTGCCCCATGTAAATTCCCGTCAGGTTGGAGCTGGCACCTCCTGCCCCTACTTTGGGGAGTTCCAGAGCTAACCCGGGAATTCTGCCTCTTACATCAGCCCAGCCGAGACCTGACGTAGATCCCCTACTGGGCTTTAGGAAGACCTGAGACTGCACTGAACAAAACTGAGCATAGAAGGGGGCCATTCTGCCTATGGTGCCTGTGTCAGCTCTTTGGATGAGCTATCTAATTAGTTCCACCAATCATTCCCATAGGAGGGCACTAACCTTCACACTGATGGCACTTTGCTGCCTTTGGAAATTTTTAAACAAAATGACTCCCTTTTATCTTCAGTCCTTTCTGGGCTGGGCTCTGGCTACTGAAGGCACAGCGAGGAGAGGATGTCTGATTGTGGAAATTACCTTGTCACCACAATTTGGAGCTCGGTCTCCAGCTTCAGCTTGTGGAAAGTATTTTTATCTAAGCTGATACCATACGGTATTTGTGTGCCTTTTGATTAAAATGGAGTCCTGGCCCTTCCAGAACTTTCTGCATTTTAGCAGTCAGCTTGCATAAACAGCTAAACCTGCTGTTAGATGGCTGATGGCCATCAGACAGCTAGGAGACAAGTCATGCTGAGACAAGTAACCCCCCATGGTGCTCTCCTATTGTCTACACTACAGGAGTTCCATGTCACCCCACCCTTATCTTCTAGCCATTATCTCTTTCCTTTACCTCATCCATTTGATGCAAACAGATAAACTGACCAGGAAATTGAAACAATCCTGACACAATACAAGACAGGTGATAGCCCATTACCTATGACTCATGGAGTAATGGCCGTTTGGCTTTCTGATAACCCTGACAAAAGGAAATATCTGGACACCATGTCAGGACCAGGATATAGTAATTAACTCTTTATCTGTATTCACTGACTGTGAGACAGAGCAATACACAGGGAGAGGCCAGAACTTTGGTTTTACTGTATAAATATCTTGTTAAACTGAACCATTTCGGAGGTGTTCATTTAGCCCTTGACTGAGTGTGACCTACCCCTTGCGAGCAAGTAAATTAAAAAGGAAACTTCTACCGGAGCTGTAAGTGTCGGAGTCATTCTTTTCGGAGGTCGAGATTTCGACAGTTATTGGAGGTTCCACCGAGATGCATACTCTCTGTTCTGTGAGTAAAACGGATACAGGCATAGTGCCTCTCCAGTGAAAGGCTTCGGTGGCCAAACAAGGTGAGCCTTTGCCCACAAGAGGTTTCTTCACTGTTGAATCGCAGATGTAATCTGTTGTCCACAGCTGAGGTACTGCATCTACAAGACTCGGCATTTAAAAGTTAAAGGTATTTTTTTATAACCATTTCTTTCTCAGCTCGCCAGCAGAAGAAAACAGGTTCTGGAAAAAACCTCGAGACAGCCCGGGGAAGGTTTCAGTAGGTAAGGGAGCGCTAGTCGATCGAAAAGGGTTCCAGGTTCTTATGTGATAAGATTTTTATTGTTTTTAATTCGGAAGGGGTTCTTATGTGATAAGACTATTAAAAAAAAAAGAAAAAAGAAAGCGCTAATCGATCGAAGGTTCTTATGTGATAAGATTTTTATTGTTTTTAATTCGGAAGGGGTTCTTATGTGATAAGACTATATTAAAAAAAAGAGCGCAATCGATCAAAGAGTTTGGGTACGGAACCTTAAGTTTTATCAGCTGTTATTAGGATAAATTAAGGACTCGGTCTGTAGTGGCGTACAACGCAGACTGAGAATTTGTTTAGAGGTTATGATTTGTGTACTCACGGGAATATTGTTTGTTGTCCTTGTATTACTGTTGGGTGCAATACCTTTATGAGTCATTGCCATTAGAGAAACGGGAAGAGTCACTAGGGAAAGTTGTGATTCGAAAAAAAAACACAAGGATTGATTAAGAAAGAAACAGTGACTGATTGATCAACTACGATTGGTTCGTGCCAACATATCTCACACACCCAGACTGAGCCCGAATTAAGACCTTTTCAGGCCACGTAACGGCCAGGAGAAGTGGGCGTAGAGAACTCGGTTGGCCGAAAGGATTGTGAGATCAGAAACTGTGGAAAATCTTAAATCATCCAGAATAGGTGCCGGAGCAAATTAAAACACCACAAAAGGCACACCAGCCTATGTCATGCTCCAGAATTGTGGTCAGTCTTCAATTGACCACCTAAGAGAATGGGTAAAATGGACTAAGGGTGAAAACAGGCCATTTCCACCCGATGGTTCATTCAATTTAGAGAGAATAACCTGTCTAGAAGAATGCCTTATAGACAGAGACCCAGGTAGAAGAGGAAAAAAAAAGTGAATTGGTCCAAAATTATGGAAACTACACAAAGAAAGGAGGAGGATGTTGAGGATTATGTAGAAAGAGTGCGAGAGATCATGAACCAATGTGCAGGCATGAAAATGGAGGAGGTAGAAGCTCCTATGATCAGCGCCGTGGTAAACGGGCTACGGCCCGAACTCAGAGATCCCTTTAAACTAGTTTGTCTCGGATGGCGACAGGAATCGCTATCCAAGGTTGTATCTATGTTAAAGGACATACAAGAGCGAAATAGAGAATCTAGAAGCAAGGTCACCATGTTTGTAGGACAAGCAGCTCCAATAACACCCACCCCGGTGACACCGTCCTACGCCCCCCCCCAGGGTAGAGGAAGAGGGCGAGCCAGAGGAGGATATTATAGGGGAAGAGGGAGAGGAGGTGCAGGGCAGGAACAATATGATACCTGTCACAATTGTGGTCAGATTGGACACTGGGCTAGAACTTGCTGGGCAAAACAGCAACAACCAAATCATGATTGGACTCAACAGGCAGGTAATAGAGCACACCCTCCCCCTTCAGAACCCAACCCGTATGCGACCCAAGTCCAGGTACATGCTAGACCTCAGACTAATTTCTCTGTGCAAGATCCATTTGGATCACAGAATCAAAAGCAATTCGGTCAACCACCAAATTGCCCGTATAATGATCAATGACGCCCAATCCCAGACCCGAGTGCTGCGAACAAACAGCTACCCGTCGTTTCGTTAAATGCCATAGGAGAACCTGAAGTAAAAATACGAATACAAGGAAAGGATATCCCATTCCTAGTGGATACTGGTGCCACCTATTCGGTCCTTTCAAGGGAGGATACGAGGGGAATTCCCACTTCCACTAATCAAACCTCAGTGATTGGACTATCTGGACACGCACAGCAAATGTTTTTCTCCAACCCTATCAATGTACAATTAGAGGATTACGAAGATAGTCATTCATTCCTACTGTCTAAGGAGGTTCCAGTGAATCTGTGTGGACGTGACCTGTTATGTAAAATGAATGCCACGATCCTCTGTTCCCCAGCTGGTCTGGAGGTTCGAGTCCCCATAGATAAATGTGGCGCATATCCACTACTTCAACCCACAACTCCCATATTGTATGCCTGGAAAAATTTGGACCCCACACTAAGCAAAACCCTATCCTATTTGGTTGGTTCATATTGGTGTGTAACAAGGTTAATCACAGACTACCTCAAATCTCAAACCTTGGGCAAGTGGTACGAAACATTACACTGCACAGCATATTGTGACAACACGGGATCAGACGCTACAGCACAAATCTTTTATCAACCATTCCTGCACCAGAAACATCAATTGATGATCGAAAAAAAATCTTTATCGGACCCGAAGGGATAGCGGCAGGGGTTGAATTATCCTCCCACAGTCAGAGCTTGTTTAGGGTTAAAGGGAGCGTTCCACACTGCACCCTTGCGGTTGCAGGCACACATAAACCCCAGGATTTAGGACGAATGGTTAAAAGAATGCAAGGATCCCCAGTACAAGAGGAATGGCACACACGTAATGGAACTTTGGGGCAACATGAAAGGGGGGGAGGCTATTCGGTCAAGTTGAATGGGAAAATATACTTCGATGCTGTCTTAGAAGAAAGGATGCTCTCAGCTTCCCAGTACGACAAAGCACAGCAGAGCTTCTTGCTAAAGTTCCAGAACAACTATGGTCTACACACGCTAATGAAGTAGGAAGGATGCTCACCGCACAACCCTATAAGGTAGCGATCAATTCAACCGCCCCGCTCCCCAAGAAGCCTCAATACCCCTTGTCCCCAGCCGCAGAACAAGGTATTGAGCCAGTCATTAAGTCCCTGCTGGCCCAGGGAGTAATCGTTCCAACTAGAAGTCCATGTAACACACCGATCTTTCCGGTGCAGAAGCCCAATCGTGACAAATGGAGATTTGTCCAAGACCTACGAGCCGTGAATCATTCGGTATTCCCAACTTATCCAGTGGTACCCAACCCGGCAATTATACTTGCCAGTATTTCGGCATCATCAACGTATTACACAGTAGTTGATCTGTGTTCAGCATTTTTCTCAATACCCATTCACCCAGAGTCCCAATTCTTGTTTGCCTTCACGTATAAAGGACGCCAATATACGTGGACAAGACTCCCACAGGGATTTACCGAGAGCCCTACCATATTCTCACAATGCCTAAAGAGGGATCTGGAAGATGTAATTTTACCAGCAGGTTCTACACTTGTGCAGTATGTTGACGACTTATTGCTCGCCTCACCCTCCAAATTGGCCTGCGAAACGGACTCCCTTGTGTTATTAAAAGCTCTGGCCTCGAAAGGACACAAGGTGTCAAAGGCAAAGTTACAATTTGTCTCAGAAAAGGTTCGGTATCTAGGGCACGAATTGGTCAGAGATACGAGACAATTGACACAAGACCGAGTAAAAGCAATCTGCTCTGCCCCACTACCAGTAACCAAGAGAGAAGTGAAACACCTCCTCAGCATGACAGGATACTGCCGGCAATGGGTTACGAGTTATTCCGAGATTGTTAGACCACTGTTAGACATGTCCATGCCCGCACTACCAGAGAAGTTGATTTGGAATGAGGTATCCCGGAATGCTTTTCAGAACCTTAAACAGTCCCTCACTTCAGCACCCGCCTTGGGATTACCAGATTACACTAAGCTATTCAACTTATTTGTGCATCACAAGTCGGGTTTTGCACAATCTGTTTTGACTCAGTTACATGGGGACAGACAGCGACCGGTAGCATATTTCAGTACCTAACTAGATCCAGTGGCACGCGGACTACCAGGATGTCTTCCTTCGTTGGCAGCAGCTTATTATGCTATGCAACAGGCTCAGACAATCAAAAATGCAGAACAAGTGGAAAATCTCCTGCGAGCCATTCAATGCCCTTTGAAACTTGCCATTATCAAATGCCAAGCACATACAGGCCAGTCGAATGAGGTGGCACTTGGGAATGCCAGAGCTGATAATGCAGCTAAGTCAGCAGCTCTGTCGAAAGGGGGGATGCAGGTGTCATTGTTCCCACTAAGGAAAAATAATTGCTCAGACCCGCCACCCACTATTAATGACGTGCTGGCCTTTCAGACACAGGCCAGTACGGAGGAGGTGGTGACCTGGACGAAGGATCAATGTTATAAAATCCAGAAGGAATATGGGTTCACCATGACGGCCGCGTGGTGGCCCCTAGATCCTTACTTCCATGGATTGTCCGATGTGTTCATACATTCACACATGCAGGCAAAGGGGGGATTGGCAGATTATATTTTGGCAACTTGGTATGCACCAGGTATTTCGGCAATTGCAAAACAAATCTGTGAAAATTGTGTTAGCTGTCAGACAATGAATCCGGGTAAGACGGAAAAAGTATGTGTATGGGATTCAAGTATGTATTAGTTATTGTAGATGTGTTCTCTAGATGGATTGAAGCCTTTCCATGTAAAAAGGCCGATGCCACTACTGTTGCTAAATGTTTGTTAAAAGAAATTGTACCGCGCTTCGGAATCCCTGCTAAGCTTTCTAGTGCTAACGGGTCACATTTCACGGGAACTGTTATAAGAGAAATGTGTAAAGCTTTACAGATTAATCAACGTTTTCATTGCAGTTATCATCCACAATCAGCTGGACTTGTTGAAAGATATAATGGAATGCTTAAAAATAAGCTGCCAAAACTATGCAATGTCACTGGACTGAAATGGACAGAACTGCTGCCCTTAGCTTTGATGGTAATGCGATCTGCAACCAACAGAACAACAGGCCTGTCACCGCATGAGATAGTTATGGGACGTCCCCAACGACTATCTTTTACAGCACCATTTACTGCAAAACAGATGGACATCCACAAAATGGAGGAAAATATGTTGAATTATTGTATTGCACTAACCAAATGTATTTCCAGCTTTCATTCACAGGTAAAGGAAGCCCAAGTCAAGCCAGCGGAAGGGAAGTGTCATAACCTGGAGCAAGGGGAATTCGTTTACATCAAGATTTTTAAAAGGAAAAGCAGTCTACAGCCAAGATTCGAAGGACCATACCAGGTCTTGCTGGCGACCAATACTGCAATCAAGGTAAAGGAAAGACCAACATGGATCCACGCATCCCATTGCAAACGGGCACCCGACCAGGAGGAAGGGACGAAGGAATCAGAGGAACAGAAAAAGGAAGACTGAATAAGGAACTGTATGGACTATGGGGACTGATGGTGCTGGGCTTGACAGGGTTTTACTTCACATTATTGATTACACCAGGGGTACAGACCCACTACCGAAGGGAATTGCACGTAAACGTATTTATGGCACTGAGTCATAGGTATGCTCAAGAAAGAAACTTGTCGAGTTGTTGGATATGTTCCCATGTACCTGTCCACTCCAGGGGGGTATTCCCCTGAGATCTGTCCCCTTTAACGAATCAGAAATGGTAGAATGGTTGACAGTGCAAAACAGGACAAAACTAACTAAGGGGCCAGAAACGAAGGAGCAAACAGAATGGAGGTCGGCAGGGTATAAACTCACAGCCTTCCAGGGATGGTACCAGCCCAATTATGATAATAACCATCAGCCTCCCTTCCTAAGCATTACTCCCAGAATAAGAAATCCTGAAGGTATAATATGCCTAGTGAGTAATGAAACTAAAGAAAATGGAAATGGAGAGACTGTACAAGATCAGAATGGATTGAGTTGTCCTTGTGAAGGACAAAATGAGGGAATGTGGAAAGTATTTTTATCTAAGCTGATACCATACGGTATTTGTGTGCCTTTTGATTAAAATGGAGTCCTGGCCCTTCCAGAACTTTCTGCATTTTAGCAGTCAGCTTGCATAAACAGCTAAACCTGCTGTTAGATGGCTGATGGCCATCAGACAGCTAGGAGACAAGTCATGCTGAGACAAGTAACCCCCCATGGTGCTCTCCTATTGTCTACACTACAGGAGTTCCATGTCACCCCACCCTTATCTTCTAGCCATTATCTCTTTCCTTTACCTCATCCATTTGATGCAAACAGATAAACTGACCAGGAAATTGAAACAATCCTGACACAATACAAGACAGGTGATAGCCCATTACCTATGACTCATGGAGTAATGGCCGTTTGGCTTTCTGATAACCCTGACAAAAGGAAATATCTGGACACCATGTCAGGACCAGAATATAGTAATTAACTCTTTATCTGTATTCACTGACTGTGAGACAGAGCAATACACAGGGAGAGGCCAGAACTTTGGTTTTACTGTATAAATATCTTGTTAAACTGAACCATTTCAGAGGTGTTCATTTAGCCCTTGACTGAGTGTGACCTACCCCTTGCGAGCAAGTAAATTAAAAAGGAAACTTCTACCGGAGCTGTAAGTGTCGGAGTCATTCTTTTCGGAGGTCGAGATTTCGACAAGCTGAAGGTGGCCAAGAGTCGCACTTTCCGCTGGTGGAGCAGGAATCCCAGAATTTCAGGACCCTATTGTATTGCCAGTCAATTATTTTATAGCAAATTCTAGGAGAAATCACTCTCTTGTAATAGTGGGAATACAAAGATTGTGGACCTCAAAACAGGTGTTAAAATTAACAATTGCTGTCTTCTCAAAGTAAGAAAGAAGAAGGGCCAATTGTAAGTGCTTGGTTTCCAAAATATGTTTCAGTTATAATCGGTCCCACAGCACAATGATTCAGACCAAGTTCAGGTCAACTATGGGTAGAGGCAGCGGGAGGGGAAGATGAGGTGACGAAGAGGAAGATGGAATGGAGGAGAGAAGACAATGAGGAAGAGTATGGGGACAGGGAGAAGGAAGAAGAGAAGAGGGGAGGGGAAGAGAAGAGTAGGGAGGAGAGGAGAGGAGAGGAGAGGAGAGGCTGTTTGGATGATTATTGGTTAGGGGCAATAGTTTGCCAGTGCTCTGTGGAAGATGGGGGGTAGTGAGCTAAGGGTGATTGCCCTGCTCAGTGGAGTGGGAGTGGGTCAGAGTGTGGAAAGATTGATTTTCACTCCCAGTGGATGGGGAGTAGGGGATTTAACAATGTGACAGGAACAATTCCCTACATTTGGAGACGATGAGCTGGCAGAAGGACAGATGGATGTACCACAGAACAGCATCACGTGTGAGGGGCTAGGTGAGCGAGCAGATGGAGCGAGTAGATGGTTTATTGTGTGAAACTGAACAGGGGAACAGCCTGGGGCAGGTAGGTGGGCTGATAATAAATTAAACAGGCCTGATTGGGAGTGAACTGGAGCTGGGAACTCACTCAGAAAATGCTCACAATGGGGTAAGGTTGGGGGAGTCTAAGAGAGATGTAAGGGCTCAATAAAATTACTGACATGTTTAAATTTACCGTCAATACTTGCCGTCTTTACTTACCTATTCCGAAATGAGACAACAAAGGCTCAAAAATGTAGAAAGCTTCACAGTAACTCTCAAAGTCCAAAGCTTGCAACTTCCTGTAGATTCCATCAGTTTATTTGGTATTTACTCTCAATATAATATGTAGGAGTGTTAGCAGCTAACGTTATGCAACATTCAACATTGAAAACCTCTATCACTTGCCCTGCAGGTAAACATTGATAATCCATTGAGATAGCATGACACAGACTTCAATGCATGAAATGTTGTGACCCAGTGCGATTTTAATATATAATAGTTGGCATAAATCTTCAAACTGGTGGAGCGCTTTATACCTCTACATGCCAGTGGCTCACCTCAGGCAAGAAAGTTCCATTTCTGAGCAGTCCTATCAGTCTGTTTTCAGGCTGATCCTGAGTCGATTGTTTCTGTCCATGGTCCTTAATGAGTTTTTACTGTGTTCATGAGAGCGAGATCAAGCACATGGCCACCTTCTCCATGGACATAGAGGAACACAGGGCCGTAGGGGAAACAGGACCTCATAGAGGAACACAGGACCTCATAGAGGAACACAGGACCATAGAGGAACACAGGACCTCATAGAGGAACACAGGACCATAGAGGAACACAGGACCATAGAGGAACAAAGGATGATGCCTCTGCTTCTATCTACAACAAGCGAAAAGAATAGAATGTTTGTTTTACACTTACTAGTCTGCTTTGATATGTCCCTTGGCGTCTGGGTCAAAAATCTTAAAAGCATTTAAAATTGTTTCTTCTGGATCAGTACCTGGAGAAAAGCATAGGAAGAAGTAGCTGATTAACAGTCACATTTGGGATTCAGGACACTAAATGCAATGTTGTGGTCCCCATTTATCTTTGGCTCTAATTTTAATATATTTTTCTAATCATTGACTCTCTAAATGTGGCCGTTCGCAGTGGGGGGACAGGCACTGAGTTGGGAGAGGTAGTGGAAGTCACCAAAAAGAATGGATCAATTGCCCATTTTCCAGATGCATTTGAAAGTGACGAGAAATTTAGCTAAGTGCAGGACCTCCTCTTGGACAGTGTGGGAAAGTACACTAGAAGCAAACGAGCAGCCTGGGTGAGGCCAACCTTGTTCCCACTCCATCTCAGTGAGAAAGTGTCACACTTCTGCTCTGTGCCAACAAACTTAATGGCTCCAAGTGAGATCAGGAATTCAGTGTGGGAGCAATCATGGGCACATGTGATTTTATGCCAGAGTTCATCTGTAGATGGTTTTATATTAATCTCTGCTATCAAGGTTTTTCTTACTCTCCCACGTCATGCACTATTACCCAGTTGAGATGGTATCCAGGTGAATGCTTTGAATGAGTTTGTTATTGATCCAGCGACAAGGATCTGCATTAGTGTTCACTGGCTGGCTCGCTTGGTCATATTTCCTCCTTGTCTGTCAGGAGGTTTAGAGGGGATTTGAGGGGAAATGTCTTCACCCAGAGGGTGATGGGGAACTCACTGCCTGAAAGGATGGTAGAGGCAGAAACCATCACCACATTTAAAAAGTACTTGGATGTGCACTTAAAGTGCCGTAACCTACAGGGCTACGGACCAAGAACTGGAAAGTGGGATTAGGCTGGACAGCTCTTTATTGGCCGGCACGGACACGATGGGCCAAATGGCCTCCTTCCATGCTGTAAATTTCCATGATTCTGTGATTGCATGCCTGGCTAATGCTCACTTGTTCTTTTCCTCTTAATGTGTCACCATATTTTCTCCTTTTTCAGCCTTTTAACCAATAGACTATTTGAGAAATACTCACCTCTCATCGGGTTAGGTGCAGCCACAACAAGTAACTCAACACTAACCAGGAAAAAGAAGTCCACTTGATGGGCGCCCCTGCCACTGAACTCAATATCTAACCCCTCACCATCAGTGCTAGTATGTACTATCTACCAGACGCACTACAGCAGCTCACCAACCTTACTTCGACAGCACCTCCCTTTCCTACAACCTCTAATGCGGAGAAGGACAAGAGCAGTAACATCATGGGAACACCATCACCTCCAGGTTCCCCTGCAAGTCACACATTATCCTGGCTTGGACACATATTGCCAGTCCTTCATCATCGCTGAGTCAAAGTCCTTGAATTCTCTGCCTAACAGAATTGTGGGAGTCCCATCAACTCATGGACTGCAGTGATTCAAGAAAATGTCCCATCACCACCTTTCTCAAGGCAACTAGGGATAGGCCTTGCCAACATTGCCCACACTCAGAAAACAAATAGATAAATAAACTCAATGGCCAGAGTATGGGGCAAATGTTCCAATTATTTTGTTAGCTTGTGTTTACTATTCAAGATATTGAGGTATTGCTATGTCTCTAATGTAGCAATGCACTGGTCCCATGCTGGGATAAAGAGAAGGAACTGCTCACAATAGAAGCCAGTCTGATGCTTCAATTAAAGGTGCTATTTCAGAATAAAATCCATGTTCAGACACTCAGCCATCAGTAGATAGTTTGGATTTCCACAGCATGTGGTCCTTTCAGATAATTCACCCTGAAACACTTTGGTATATAAATTAGGCTGTGAGAAAACAGGACTGCTAGGCAGATTGATAATTTTATTCCCTTGATCATCTTACCCAGACATATTGATCCTAAAAACCTCTCACATATTTTAAAACTGCTATTGGAACATAAAGAGTTGCTAAGAGCCACCTATCCACTAAAGGTATTATTTGGTCTGCAGTAAGTTTCATTGAAGAATCAGGCCCTCTTGCTACTTTACTCTATATTTTATTTCATATAATTTTGAAGTAGCTACAGAGAGAGAACTTACATTTCTGTAACACTTTAATTGCTGAGAGGTTGTTTCCCCTGGCTGGAGTGTCTGAATTAGGGGGCACAGTCTCAGGATAAGTGGTAGGTGGCTATTTAAGACTGAGATGAGGAGGAATTTCTTCACTCAGAGGGTGGTGAATCTTTGGAATTCTCTGCCCCAGAGGGCTGTGGATGCTGAGTCTCTGAATATCAAGACTGACATAGATAGATTTTTGGCATCTAGGGGAATCAAGGAATATGGAGATCAGGTGGGAAAGTGAAGTTGAGGTCGATGATCAGCCATGATCTTATTGAATGGCGGAGCAGGCTTGAGGGGCCGTAGGGCTTACTCCTGCTCCGATTATGGTCTTATGTTTATCACATCCACAGCAAGTCTCAAGATCTTCACAACCAATCAGTTAGTTTTGAAGCACAGTCACTGTTGTACAGGCAAAACGGCAGCCAATCTGTATACAGCAAGGTCCCACAAAGTGCAAATGAGAGAAATGGCCAGTTATCCGAGTTGTTTTGGTGGTGTTGGTCGATGTTGGCCAGAACACCAAGAGCACTCTTTGCTCTCCTTCCAATAGAGCTAAAGTGGAACCTGTCGCCCTCATGCAATTGCAAAACGAAGGCCTGGTGACAAGTTGTCTGTGAGACCAGGCCGGAGTGGTTGATCTGGAAATGAATCAGGATATCACGGTTTTGTTTTAGGTGCTAATTGAATTGTAAATGGTAACGGCATTAGCGGCTACTTGTAAACCAGACAGGTAAACCGGGAAATAGCTCTTTATTCATAGATGAGCGACAGCTTTGATTTCAGAGGCTGTGGGACTGGACAAGTATTCGAAAATTCTCTGATCAATTTTTTGTTCCCGTACGAAATCTGAACTCCATGAATGAACTGAGATTTGCAGCATCGGCACACAATATACATCTGAGAGGCCCAGCAAGAGGCTAATCTGCTACATTCCCAAAACAGCATCCCATGTGGCAGGATTGCAATGTTATTTTTTTGAGATAATCATTGGGAATTTCTTGGACTGGGTCTCCTGATCGGCTGCCATAACTTTGGCAGAAGATCAAGGTAATCCGGATACATCGACTATAAACAGAGTTTCTGCCAATCCAGCACCAAAGTTCCAGCGGCCAATCAAGAGAAAGCCCAAGGGAATTCCTGGTGCTTAACTATCATTTGAACTGTAAATAAATCTGACCATGTAATTTTAGTCTATATGCATCGGTCTGTCGGTGTGAAAACTTCACAACTTTTGGGAGTGACAGGGGGACATGGTGGGCATCCATGTTACACCACAATTAGAGAGTCATTATTAATCTTAGGCACTTGATCCAATTCACAGCACATACAAGGCACCCAAGTTTTGTACCATATGGCCTCAATCTGCTTAGAGAAATTGCTTTAATGCTGTGACACAAACCAATGTTTGGGGGAAGAGTGCGGTCTGTAATACCAGCATCCCCAGGCTGTCAGTTCCCAATCTCAGCTAAATCATGAGAAGGAAGCCAATTCCCCACAGTGATGGGGTGAGGATCAGTAGGGGTACTGTGTCTCCGCTGATTCTAGGCCATAGAGCAGCATAGGTTGCTCCATGGAGACAGATAACCTGCATGCTCTGACACTTCACCAAGTGAGCCTTCCTACCACTCACAGAGACAAGCAGAGGTAAGGGAAACCATTCAACCCACAGAGTCAAACCTTCCATAGAAACCTACGATTCTCCCACCATGATATCTAGCCACCTCTAGAATTACTGCAGCTGGGAGGAGCTGTTTGGGATAAACTGGAAGGAGGGAAAACAAACAAAACTTGATAAAGGAGAGAATAATAAAGAGAAGCACTCTTGTTATTTTGTGCAAAAGCAAAATACTGTGGATGCTGGAATCTGAAACAAAAACAGAAAATGCTGGAAATCTCAGTGGGTCAGGCAGCATCTGGGGAGAGAGAAACAGAATCAACGTTTCAGATTGATGACCCTTCGTCAGAACTGGAAAACGTTTCCAGGTGAAACAGCGATTTACTTGTGCTTTTTTCAATTTAGTATACTGTATTCACTGCTCACGATGTGGTCTCCTCTACATTGGGGAGACCAAGTGTAGATTGGGTAGCCGCTTTGCGGAACACCTCTGTTCAGTCCGTAAGCGTGACCCCGACCCCCCGGTCACCTGTCACTTTAATTCCCGTTCCACTCTCACTCTGACCTCTCCGTCCTCGGCCTCCTACACTGTTCCAATGAAGCTCAACGTAAGCTCGAATAACTGCACCTCATCTTTCGTTTAGGCACTTTACAGCCTTCTGAACTCAACATCGAATTCAACAATTTCAGACCATAACCTCTGCCCCTATTTTTTTCTTTTTTTCTGATTTTTTTCTCTATCCGACAGCAGCTGATGATGATTCTGCCATCTCCATTTACACCCTCTCTAGCCTCATTCTTTGTTTCTTAACTTGTCCCATTAACATCTCCTTTTGCCTTGCACCATAATTCCTTTTGTCTCTTAACCACTCCTGCCTTCCATCCTATCACAGACCTTCCCTTTTGTTCTATCCTCCCCTCCCCCCTTTCTCTGCCCTGACACTTGCTTAAAAACTCATTACATCTCTGACTTTTTCCAGTTCTGATGGAGGGTCATTGACCTAACTCTGTTTCTCTCTCCACTTATTATTTTATGGTTTGGTCATTGCTCTGCACCTTGCACCACATTGGCCCTTTATGCCTGATAGGATTACTCCACTTTAATGACCTGTCTGCAGACACTCTGTGCCTCAGGTGCAATCTATGGTTGTAAGATGTATTTAGTTTTTAAGTCTGATTTAAAGATGCCAGCTTTTCCTCTGCCTTCTTTCAGCTCTAGTAATAACCGTTAATGCTCTTTACCCTTCAGCAATGGTTCCACCTCCAGTCTAGTGCTGCCCATTTTATAGTCGCATTTACTGATGACCCCACTTCTAAATTGCGAGAAATGCAGAGGTAATAATATATTTCTAATTGACTGAATTGACCGGAAATTGACATTAATGAGTCAAGTGAAGGGGAGCTTAACTCCAAAAGAACAGGTGAGTATTATCTTCAGATGATTTCAGATTCATTATATTGTGTAACACAATCATTTTGGAAGGAAGTCGGTCACTATGGGCCTGGTCCCCACCACTCAAGATTGCTGGGCTGTGCTAAATAAATAGACGATGGCTTCACCGCTGGGACGTCGGTTTTGAGCCAGTTCAGAAAGATGGGATGAAAAGTTTAATTTCTCTCTGCCAGCTGTATAGAATGATAACTGTGTACAAACATTGGCTAGGCCACAGTTACAGTACTGTGCCCCACTATAGAAAGGACATGAAAGCCACAGACAGTGTATAGCTTCGATTTACCAGGATAATGTTGGAGATGGGAAACTATTGTAAAAAGGAAAGACTTGAGCTACTGGGACTATGTCCACTGTACAAGAGAAAGCTAAGAATCATAGAATGATACAGCACAGAAGGTCAGCCATTTTGCTCATCATGCCTGTGCTGACTCTTTGAAAGAGTGATGTAATTAGTCCCACTGCCCTGCACTTTCCCCACAGCCCTGCACATTTCTCATTTTCAAATATATACCCCATTCTCTTTTGAAAATTATTTTTGCACCTGTTTGGCCCACCGTCTCAGGCAGTGCATTGCAGATAGTCACAACTCGCTGCACAAAAAGATTTCTCCTCATTTTCCCCTGGACATTTTACCAATTACTTTAAATCCCTGACTTTGGTTGCCGACTCTCCTGCCGGTGGAACCGTTTCTCCCGATCTACTCTATAACAAAACTCTTCATAATTTTGAACACCTCTATTAAATCTCCACTTAACCTTCTCTGCTCCAAGGAGAACAATCCCAACATTTCCAGTCTCTCTACATAACGGAAGTCTGATACCGTTCGATTAAATCTCCTCCTCCACTCTCTCCAGGGCCTTAACATCCTTCCTAAAGTGTGGTGCCCAGAATTGGACACAATACACCAGCTGAGGCCTAACCAGTCATTTATAAAGGTTTACATAACATCCTTGCCTTTGTACTTCATTCCACTATTTCTAGAGGGTTTTTTAAATTAAGAAGGGCTTTAATGGAGTGAATAGAGCAAGGCCACTTCCTCTGGCTAGGGAGTTAGTGATGAGGGGTCATCAATTAGGAATAGTCACCAAGAAAGTGAGCAGATAGGTTAGGAGAAATTTTACACAGAGGGTTGTTGGAGAAAGGAATGTTTCGCCACAGGGAGTGGTTGAGGCAGAGACCATTGCACCTTTCAAAGCAAAACGGGATAAATATTTGAAGCAGAGAAAGATACAGGGCTATGGGGAGAGAGCACGGGGCAGTGGGATTAGTTAGGGATTGATACAGGGCTATGGGGAGAGAGCGAGGCAGTGTGATTAGTTTGGGATTGGTGCAGGGCTATGGGGAGAGAGCGGGGCAGTGGGATTAGTTTGGGATTGATACAGGGCTATGGGGAGAGAGTGGGATTAGTTTGGGATTGATACAGGGCTACGGGGAGAGAGTGGGATTAGTTTGGGATTGATACAGGGCTATGGGGAGAGAAGGATTAGTTTGGGGATTGATACAGGGCTATGGGGAGAGAGTGGGGCAGTGGGATTAGTTTGAGATTGATACAGGGCTATGGGGAGAGAGTGTGATTAGTTTGGGATTGATACAGGGCTATGGGGAGAGAGTGAGACTGTGGGATTGGTTTGGGATTGATACAGGACTATGGGCAGAGAGCAGGGCAGTGGGATTAGTTTGGGATTGATACAGGGTTATGGGGAGAGAGCGGGGCAGTGTGATTAGCCTACTCCTGTGCTGTAAACTTCAATAGCTGTATATGACAGAAGTTTGTGCAGTGACAACTCATATTCCACTGAGCACAAGAGGGCCAACAATTCACAGCAATGCACTGCAGCCCAGACAACTTGTGACAGCACTAACGGCTCAGTGTTTAACAAGTCTGTAATGACATTGCAATACATGTACCGACTATTTTAACAGAGCAATTGTCCCTGTTTAGGTTACCAGCGCCCTTGGAACATGAGACAAAGGAAGGTCACACAGACCAACTGTTCGTGTGGCCAACAGCTGATATTATGAGTCAGGGAGGATGTCAGGGGTGTGGATTGCAAAGATTGCTTTCCGACAATAGCACGTTGTTAGACCACAAGAAGGAAGCTTTACTCTGCGTGCAATCAAACTGACAGTGCATGGCAAAACTTGAAAAATGCCATACTTCCAGCACTTTGAGCAAAAGATAATGAAAACTCTGGTGAAATGGAGAGTTAGCATTGTCGCGGTGGCGCACTGTGCTAGGGTTAGTATTGTGACACACACACTAACGCCAGCACTATAATACACCTTGATGCGGGCCCTTGTCACACGGTATTCCTAACCATTGCTTGCTGCCCTTACCCTTCAGTTTCTCGCCGAACATGGTGAGGAAAACGGTGAAGTTGATGGCTCCCGGCGCCTCGTTCACCATCGCATCCAACTCCTCGCTGTTCACATTCACGCGGCCTGCGAGGTGTAAGGCACCAGTTATCACAGTTCAGTTCATGCCTGTATACAATCCGCGGTGACATGCTACAAGCTCCGCGAAGGCTTTATGACTAAATGTTTCCCTACCCAGAGCAGCGAAGGTGTCTCTCAGGTCATCCTTGTTGATGAAGCCATCTCTGTTCTGGTCCATGATAGTGAACGCCTGCGGGAGGAAGGAGATTTGGGCTTTGTCTAACTGATAGATAGATCTAGACATTGACACTGTTTTATATTCTATAGTACCAACATTGTCAAACCATATCCCAGCTCAGAGCTTGAATCTGGGTTGTTTTACAAAGTTGAATTTAGTGTGTTTGGTCTCATGGCTGATGTTTAAGGTAGCCTCACTGTAGGACGCTAGTTGGAAGATTGTGGTTGGACACAGTTTGATGTTGGAGGGTAAAGTGACTGAGCAAGCTGATTTAACATTCTGCTTCTGGCCCGGGACAATAGTAACGCTCACCTCTTTGAACTCTTGGATCTGAGTTTGGTCAAACATTGAGAAGACATTGGAACTTCCTCCTTCTGCCTTCTTCTTCGCCTTCTTCGGTGACTAAAACAGAGCAAAACACAGACAACTTCAAACTCTCAGATAACAGCAAGGGGAGCAAAGCGCAGGTTATAGAGAACAGGGAAAAGGCGAGGAGCGAGAAACCAGGGTAAGATAGCAAACATGGACTTCCTGTGATCCACTGCAAACAGTGCGATCCAACAGTTGCCACCTTTACTCTAAGGTCGACACTATAACTGAGCTGAAGGACTTCAAGGTCCTGGCTTCCTACCATCGCGATGCTGATCTCTGTATCCCTTCAACAAACAGGCAATCCAGACAATAGAGGGTGTGACCCTTCTCTTATATACAGATGCTGCGGGGAGTAAGGATATATGTGCTCCAAGTTTAGATACTGGAGCTAATCATGGCAAGTGTTGAGGTCGGTAATCTGATCGGCTCGCTATCTGAAACACGCCTGACCTTCAGGCCACAGAGGGAGGAGGTTCGAGCCTTTCCGAGAATCCGGGAGATGGGGTGGTCTCGGGTCACCGACTCGCCATGAGCAGACGGGCCAGTCGAAGCCCCCCAGCCCCGGCCCTTCAGTCCAGGCAGCAATGGCTTTGATTCACTGGGGGGGGGGGGGGGTTACAAGCTCCCCCAGAGGGGCCACTGGCTTATGGAGAACGCATTGCCTCTACTCTGGGCATTTCCTCTCTCAGATCTCACGTTGAAACTCTGTAAATGTCACGACATTCAGTATGTGTGAGCTGAGTTTTATAGTAAACCTGCGACCATCCCCCCGCTCCCCCATCTATTTCCAATATAATTTTATTTCAGTTAGCCAAAGGACAACGCCTGTTAGCATTTCTTGCTGAACTGGAGAGAAAGCAATTTGAAGCTCAAAATAGTCCACCAGGAATGAGCCTTGCGCCGAGCGTGTAATGCAATATCTGGCAGAGATTCCATTGCATTGTTCCCGAAAGGACGAGGAGGCTATTGTTACTGAGTCCTTGAGCTGATCCCCAGGGAACGGTGCCACCGGACCATTATCCAACGCCTAATATAGTCAGAATAGGGATGGGCATTGTGTAAACCAACTCTGTCTAGATGATGTGATTCGTAGAGAATGTAGACAGACTGGTAAAAGCAGCTTCTAAATGGCAACAGACATCAAAGCCATCAATTAACTGTGCAATGCCACGTGTCAAATTGTACAGCATTTACCAGACTTTTATATTTCTTATATTTTGGCTTGAGATTTCCTAAACAACTCGCCGATTATCCCCACCTATAAATCCAGCTCCTGGTTCTGTTCTGCAATGATGATATCCTATTGTCCCAATCATCTACCCAAGGCTGCTATTAACTGGCATTGGACCAGCCATTCATGTTATTGAGGTCTTGGTGAGATCCAGTAAAAATGTCATTTTTTGATGTCCCATGAATTTACTCTATTTTTGATGTCACAGTTTATAATATCACCTGGCCCTTCAATGAAATGAAAGCTCCATGGGATTCTGAGTGCTTCAATGGGTTTGGAATTTAGAATAACGAACCATTTTGCAAAAACGGAAACTTTTCATCTTCCCTTTTCCTCATTCTCTGCTGTCTCCTAAAGGGGGGACTTGGGGCTCGAACACGGGCAGGAGGTCCGCCATGCTCGAGTAGCCCACGCCGGCTGAGGGCGATGCAGGCAGCACGCAAACTTCACGCTGCCTGCGAATTGAAATGGTCGCGGCGGTAAGGAAACGCTAAACAGTGGCTTCGCGCCTCAGCAGGGGGGCCAAGTTCGGGCGAGGCTAGCGCTATCTAAACCTAGCCTGCTCCTCTTAAAGGCAACCTACACCTCTTAAAGCTAGCTGCAGCAAGTGGTGGAAGTGGCTGTGAAACAGACTGAGGAGTAAGAAACCTGAGTGATGGCGCAACATGGCAGAGGGAGCGAGAACGCCCAGAGTTTCAGATGCAGCACTGGGGGTCTTAGTGCTAGAGGTGCACAGAAGAGATCCTCCATCCACTGGGCACAGGACGCCCCGCAGACAAATTGGGAGAAGACATTGGGAGCAGATAGCCAATCCCATCAGTGTAGCCCCGAGGATCTGGATGCAGCGCTGCATGAAGTTTAATGGCCTCACACAAGTGATCAAGGTCAGTGAATTCATCTTCAAATGCCAAATCCTTACAACTGAACCATTTGGCTCACACACTGCTCAATTTATCACAACTCCCCATCACTCACCCGCAAACAATCTCTATCAACACCACTCATACCTAACATTCACAGCTTTAACTTACTGTCACACACTGACCACTGCTGCAAGCCTCACACCCACATCTTACAGCTTTGCACACATTGCCAGCTATTCAACCATGACAGGCATATCACCCAAATAGATTGCACGACACTCACTGACACACTTCTCTCTTTCTTGTAAAAGAAGGTGACGCACAACAGGAGGCCACAGGGGCTACCCGAAGGGGCACAGGCATGTCTACAAAACCATAACCTTACGGGGCCCAGAAGAGGCGAGGGCCTAGGGGCAGCATGGACCAGCCCACATTGCAATATGTGTGCGCACTAGGTCCATGCAGCAGAGCAGGTCTCCAGTCATCCTGGTTAATCCTTGCCACTGGATAAAGACCTAGTTCTGTCAAGCCCGTGTGGTGGCTGATGTGCAACGGTCACCACACGTTAAAAAAATCCACGCACAGGCATCTTCCACCCCTGGAGTTCAGGACTGGAATATCGGGTCTTACGTTGAAACATCCGCGAACTCATCCCTTTTGGTGTGGGAGCAAATCATCCTCGTTCGAGGGACCGCCTGTGATGATAATGACCACATTGGAGGAGACAGTGCTGGCCATTATTGGGAAGGACGTTGTTGAGCATGTGGCCAGCAGTGGGGCTGAATGAATTGATTTCCTCATAACTAATCCTCCTTCGCACATCCTCCTTCCCCCTCACCCCACAACAACAACTGATTTACAAGCTGCAGACAGTGTAAGCATGCACCTCTTGTTTTCCCCCACTCCCCTCAATAGTTCTCCTTTCAGACAGACAAGAACTGCAAACTGGCCAGGCAGTGATGGAGGAAGGAGGCAGTGATGCTGAACACACAACACTGTCACTGGATTTTATTGTGTTCCTAACACACATGAGGCTGCACACAGGGAGGTTAAAGTAACAGTGACCTCAGTCTTTAATAAGACATTCCAGAGTGAGGCACAGGTCTTAGGGACCGGCTTATATACAGTGCTCCCAAGGGATGCAGGGATCCCTTGGGACTTCAGGAGATGCGCTCCCTGGTGGCGGAACATGGGAGTGCATGCTTTACAGATACACAACATCACTCCCCCTGCAAAGTCAAAGTGAAAACTATTTACAAGGTGAGGCGGTCAGGCGCCTTTCTTTCCCTGGTGGACCGCCTCGATATAAATGTCTGTTCTGGTGTGTTGGCTGTGCCCTCGCTGGGCTGGCGTGTTGTTGGCCCTGCAAGACTGCTGGGTGAGCCTGGCCTTGCTGGGCTGTTGGGCATGATGGGTTCGATTTCCTGGTCCGGCATGGTGTCGTTGATCCTTTGGGTGTGTGTTGTGGGCTCGAAAAAGGTGGTGTCTGCTGTGGGTTGTTCAGGACAGTCTGTGAACCACAGCCTCGTTTGGTCCAGGTGCTTTCTGCAAATTTGTCCATTGTCTAGTTTGACTACAAACACCCTGTTCCCTTCTTTAGCTATCACCATACCCGCAATCCACTTGGGACCATGTCCATAGTTTAGCACATACACAGAGTCATTCAGATCAATTTCCCGTGACACAGTGGCGCGACCATCATTTACATTTTGTTGCTGCCGCCTGCTCTCTACCTGATCATGCAGGTTGGGGTGAACCAGCGAGAGTTTGGTTTTAAGTGTCCTTTTCATGAGTAGCTCAGCCGGGGGAACCCCTGTGAGCGAGTGGGGTCTCGTGCGGTAGCTGAGCAGTATTCAGGACAGGCGGGTTTGGAGTAAGCCTTCTGTGACTCATTTAAGGTTCTGTTTGATGGTTTGTACTGCCCACTCTGCCTGCCCATTGGAGGCTGGTTTAAACGGGGCCGAGGTGACATGTTTCATCCCATTGCGGGTCATGAATTCTTTAAATTCGGCACTGGTGAAACATGGTTCGTTGTCACTGACCAGTATGTCAGGCAGGCCGTGGGTGGCAAACATGGCCCTCAGGCTTTCAATGGTGGCGATGGCGGTGCTTCACGACGTTATTTCACATTCAATCCATTTTGAAAAAGCATCCACCACCACCAGGAACATTTTACCGAGAAACGGGCCCGCATAGTCGACATGGATCCTCGACCGTGGTCTGGAGGGCCTCTCTGGGTGCGTTGCTCAAATGAGCACATACGCTGCATTGCCGTACACAAGACTCTAAGTCAGAGTCGATACTGGGCCACCACACGTGGGATCTGACTATCGCTTTCATCATTACTATGTGTGCTGTGGAGATCCGAGATGAACGTCTCCCTGCCCTTTTTGGGTAGCACTACACAGTTACCCCACAACAGGCAGTCTGCCTGAATGGACAGCTCGTCCTTTCGCCGCTGGAATGGCTTGATTGGCTCTTGCATTTCAATGGGGATGCTGGCCCAGCTCCCATGCAGTACACAGTTTTTTACTAGGGACAGCAGAGGATCTTGGCTGGTCCAAATCCTAATCTGGCGGGCCATGATAGGTGATTTATCATTTTCAAACACTTCCATGACCATCAACAAGTCTGCGGGCTGCGCCACCATCAACAAGTTTGCAGGTTGCACCATTTCCAC
The DNA here is from genome assembly GCF_044704955.1 of Pristiophorus japonicus. Lineage (NCBI taxonomy): Eukaryota > Metazoa > Chordata > Chondrichthyes > Pristiophoridae > Pristiophorus > Pristiophorus japonicus. The sequence goes on along the minus strand of NC_091992.1, from coordinate 66,819,852 downwards.
CCTCGTGGTGGGCAATGGTAGCCGACTGAGAGCATCTGCACAGTTCTCGGTGCCTGGCCTGTGTTGGATGGTATAGTTATATGCTGGTAGCGCGAGTGCCCACCTTTGTATGTGGGCTGAGGCATTAGTATTTATCCCCTTGTTTTCAGCGAACAGGGATGTGAGGGGCTTGTTATCGGTTTCCAGCTCAAATTTGAGGCCAAACAGGTACTGATGCATTTTCTTTACCCCGAACACACATGCTAATGCCTCTTTCTCAATCATGCTGTAGGCCCTCTCGGCCTTAGACAAGCTCCTGGAAGCATAGGCGACAGGTTGCAACTTCCCCGCAACGTCAGCTTGTTATAATACACACCCGACTCCATACGACGACGCGTCATATGCTAGCACAAATCTTTTACACTGGTTATACAATACAAGCAGCTTGTTGGAGCATAAAATGTTTCTGGCTTTCTCAAAAGCAATTACTTGGTTTTTTTCCCCATATCCAGTTCTCACCTTTGCGCAATAACACATGTAGGGGCTCTAAAAGGGTGCTTAACCCCGGTATGAAGTTACCAAAATAGTTGAGGAGTCCCAGGGACGACCGCAGCTCCATGACGTTCTGTGGCCTGGGCGCGTTCCTGATAGCCTCTGTCTTGGCGTCTGTGGGCCAAATGCCGTCCGCCACGATCTTTCTCCCCAAAAACTCCACTTCTGTTGCCATGAAGACGCATTTCGGCCTCTTCAGCCGCAGCCCTATGTGATCCAGTCGCTGGAGGACCTCCTCCAGGTTTTGTAGGTGCTCGGCGGTGTCCCGACCCGTGACGAATATGTCGTCCTGAAAGACCACCGTGTGTGGTACCGACTTGAGTAGGCTCTCCATGTTTTTCTGGAAGATCGCAGCAGCCAACCGAATTCCAAACTGGCATCTGTTGTAGATGAACAGTCCCTTGTGCGTGTTGATGCAGATGAGGCCCTTCGAAGACTCCTCCAGCTCCTGCGTCATGTAGGCCGAAGTCAGGTCGAGCTTGGTGAACGTCTTGCCTCCTGCCAGCGTCACAAATAGGTCATCTGCCTTAGGTAGCGGGTATTGGTCCTATAGCGAGAAACCTTATAATCGTCGCAAATCCTGACCATGCCATCACTTTTGAGTACTGGAACAATCGGGCTGGCCCACTCGCTGAATTCCACTGGGGAGATGATGCTCTCATGTTGCAGCCTATCCAGCTCGATTTCCACTTTCTCCCTCATCATGTGAGGTACTGCTCGCGCCTTGTGGTGAATGTGTCATGCCTCTGGGACTAAGTGGATCCGCATCTTCGCCCCGGAAAAGTTTCCAATGCCTGGCTCAAAAAGGGAAGGAAATTTGTTAAGAACCTGGGTACATGAGATGTGATAGCGCTCGGATGTCATCCCAGTTCCAGCGGATTTTGCCCAGCCAGCTCCTTCCAAGCAGTGTGGGGCCATCGCCCGGGACAATCTAGAGTGGCAGTTCGTGCACCGTGCCCTCGTAGGTGACCTTGACCATGGCGCTGCCCAGGACAGTGATAAGCTCTTTGGTATAGGTTCTCAGTTTCATGTGGATGGGGCTCAGGGCTGGTCTGAATGCCTTGTTGCACCACAGTCTCTCAAACATCTTTTTACTCATGATGGATAGGCTAGCACCAGTGTCCAGTTCCATGGCTACGGTTAAGCCATTCACTTTTACGTTTAACATTATAGGTGGACATTTCGTCGAAAATGTTTACACCCCATGTACTTCAGCATCTGCCGCCTCTCTCTGAGGGTCGAAGTTGCTTTGATCCACCATGGACCGATCTTCCTCTGCCACGTGATGGTTAGCAGATTTTGCAGAGCTTGCAGCTCGTTTGAAAGCTCGTTGGAGGTGCCCCATTGTTCCACAGCTCTTGCAAACATACCCTTTGAAGCGGCATGAATCGGCTGAATGGAAGCCTCCACAACGCCAACAAGGTGTGAATTGCCTTGCATTCATCCTTTGTTGGGGACTCTGAGTCATCTGGGTCACCTGAGGTCTGCTGGCAGTTGCAGACTCGTGGGTTCTGCCCTGTAAATTTCTGCTCGCAAACACAGTTCCAGTTAATTTATGAACATTGCTAGCACTTGTGTGCTGAGAGATTTGTTTGGTGTTATCACTGGTGGACATAAACACCTGTGCTATCGCAATGGCCTTACTGAGGGTCGGTGTCTCTACAGTCAAATGTTTTTGTAGGATGGTCTCGTGGCCAATGCCCAGTACAAAAAAGTCTCCGAGTATTTGCTCCAGGTTGCCATCAAACTCACATTGTCCTGCAAGTCGCCTTAGCTCGGATGTAGCTCATCAATTCCTGACCTTCAGATCGCTGGCACGTGTAGAACCGATACCTCGCCATCAGCACGCTCTCCTTCAGGTTAAGATGCTCCCGAACCAGTGTACACAGCTCCTCATACGACTTATCTGTGGGTTTCACCGGAGCCAGAAGATTCTTCATGAGGCTGTAGGTCGGTGTCCCGCAGACTGTGAGGAGACCCGTTCTCCTTTTTGCAGCGCTTCCTTCTCCATCCAGCTCGTTGGCTACAAAGTACTGGTCTAGTCGTTCGACATAGATTTCCCAGTCCTCACCCTCTGAGAACTTCTCCAGGATGCCCACAGTTTGCTGCAGCTTTGCGTTGGATTCGTATTCTCGTCGCCAGTTACTGTGTTCCTAACACAGATGAGGCTGCATACAGGGAGGTTAAAGTAACAGTGACCTCAGTCTTTAATAAAACACTCTAGAGTGAGGAACAGGCCTTAGGGGCTGGCTTATATACAGTGCTCCCAAGGGATGCTGGGATCCCTTGGGACTTCAGGGGATGAGCTCCCTGGTGGTGGAACATGGGAGTGCATGCTTTACAGATACACAACAGATTTCACACTTCCAGCCACCAGCTCAGATACTGACACTTCACGTACTTTAGAGGGTAGATTAGATGCGGGATCTGCCTGTGGTGAGACACCAGGCATGAGTAGCCTGCAGCCAAGGCGGATGGCAAGGGTAACACAGGTTACACATGATTTCTGCAACACAGGACTCAGATGCAGACTTCGATGGGGCAGCTTACAGAAGGCGACTAATGGGTATGCACAATTAAATGTTAGTGCATTAGCAGGCCTGCCAGAAAGCCTGAATGTAATGTCAAGGGGTATGGCAGAGTCCAGTTCCAGCCTCACACAGGGCTTTGGGCAGACCATGGAGCCCATCCTTTCCAACGCAGATCCATTAATGCACTTGTGGATCCAAACATCATGCGTGTCTGATGGCCGATGTCACAATTTCCACTGCAGTACAAGCAGCATCCACCCAACGTCTGAGTGCCACCCCAGGGGAGTGGCTCCGTGGAGGACGAACCTGCTGTCCTCTCTCGGGATGACAGCATTCATCCTCCCAGCACTGCCCCTCCCCCAGTGCCTGTCAGCCAGCCGGCCCAAACTGCCGCTGCCCAGGCCCAGATGGTGCAGCCCAGAGTTGCTCGAGGTCGCCCTCCAAGGCCACCTGCAGTCCTCCCCACTGAAAGTCAGCAGCCTTCCACCAGCCATGCTACAGCCACTGGGGTAGCACTGCATAGGGGCAGCACTGCATAGGGGCACTGGGACCGGCAAAGGCTCACGGAAAACAGGCACTGAGGGAATGCACATGGGTGCTTAGTTGACTTTTAATTGAAATATTGTAATTGTGTGATTCATAAAATGGGGTTTGAATGCTTGTTTTGTGCAAGCTTTAATTGTAGCAATGTGGCCAAGACAACGTTGTGATGGTCCGTAACAGACATGGTAAAGTGTGGGACTCTGCATAGAATCGAAAGGCTGGATTTTCCCGTCCATTGCATTCTGGGTTTCGCTCCGGAGCAGCGTGAAAGTTGCGGCAAGGTCTCCTGAACCCCGTCGCGTTCCTCTGGTCGGGTTTTGCGGCGACACGGAGCGGCACTGGCGGGGAGAGCTGCGCCGGGTGTGCATCGGCAGGTGTTTGGACTTTTGTCCGATCCATCCGTCCAAAAGTGCACCCGCAATGACTGCCTGGGAAATCGGTGCGGTCCTGCATAGCCGGCGGCGGTGAGGAAGGGAAAGTTCTTCCAAGGTAATTTCCAGTGTTTGTCCTTTTAATTTTTTTGCGTTGTGGTGGCGTGGGCAATGTTTTGGGAATGTTTGTGTGAGTTTTTTTTAAAGGTTCCTCGCCGCCCCCCCCCCACCCCTCAGCATTCCCGGCCCTGCTCATTAGCTCGGTATTTCCCATCCTTGCACCAAGAGAGGTGTACAATGTCTCCCTTCGTGCTGAGCCCCTGATACACGGCCCAGATGCCCAAACTATTCCCGGCCGATTACCTTCCCGCCCCACCTCTGTTGTCGCCCCGAGACCAGAAAAGCCTCAAATCCAGCCCATAGAATGGTTGCAGCACAGAATGAGGCCATTCGGCCCGTTGAGCCCATGCCGGCTCTCTGCAAGAGCTTTTCAGCTAGTCCCACTCCCCGCCATTTCCCCGTAGCCCTAAATATTTGTTTTACTTCAGGTACTTATCCAATTCCCTTTTGAAAGCCATGATTGAGTCTGCCTCCACTACTCTTTCAGGCAGCGCATTCCAGATCCTAACCACTCGCTGCGTAAAAATGTTTTTCTTGATGTCGCCTCTGGTTCTTCTGCCAATCACCTTAAATCTGTGTCCTCTGGTTCTCGACACTTTCACCAATGGGAACAGTTTCTCTCTATCTACTCTGTCCAGATTCCTGATTTTGAACACCTCCATTTAATCTCCTCTCAACATTCTCTGCTCCAAGGAGAACAACTCCAGCTTCTCCAGTCTATCCCCGTAACTGAAGTCCATCATCCCTGGAACCATTCTTGTAAACCTTTTCTGCGCCCTCTCTAAGGCCTTCGCATCATTCCTAAATTGTGATGCCCAGAATTGGACACAATACTTCAGTTGAGGCCTGGTTATGTTTTGTAAGGGTTGTCATAACCTCCTTGCTCTATACCTCTATTTCTGAAGCCCAGGATCCCGTAAGCTTATTTAACCACTTTCTCAACCAGCCCTGCCATCTTCAACGATTTGTGCCCATATACCCCCAGGTCTTTCTGTTCATGCACCCCCTTTAGGATTGTACCCTTTGGTTCATGTTGCTTCTCCTCGTTCTTCCTACCAAAATGTATCAAAGTTGAAAGTGGAAACGAGGCGGAGAAATAAATATGCAGACAAGTTAGGGAAATTAGCAAGATACATAGAATAATAATCACAGGGGATTTCAACTACCCTGATATTAATTGGACAGAAGAGGTTGGTAAAGGGGATAAGGGAACAGAGTTCCTACAATGTGTACAGGACTCCTTTCTAACCCAATATGTAAAAAGGGAGGATTCGCTATTGGATCTAGTAATGGGGAATGAACCAGAGCAGATAAGAGAAGGAAAAGTCGGGGAACATCTGGGCAATAGTGACCATAATATAATACACTTTAAGATGATAATTGAGAAGGACATAAGTACGACAAAAAGCAGGGTAATAGATTGGAGAAAAGCTGATTTTGAGGGGCTGAGAATAGGATTTGGGAAAATAAAATGGGCAACAATATTGGCAAAAAACAATGTAGAACCACAATGGGAAGCATTTAAAATGGTGTTCAACAGAGTGCAGGAACAATATATTCCGCTAAAAGGAAAGAACAAACTCAACAGTAATGAGACTCCATGACTGAATAAAGCCATAAGGGAACAAATGAGGGAAAGGAAAGAGGCATACATTAAGTACTTGGACAGCAGGGAGAGCATGATAAGGGAGAATACAAAAAGATTAGGAGCGAAGTTAAAAAAAACAATTAGGAAGGCAATGAGGAACTATGAAATTAAATGATCAAGGAACATAAAATAAAATAGTAAAATATTTTACAGGCACATCAATAAAAAAAGGAAGTTTGGGTGGGAATAGAGCCTATAGGGATAGACAGGATAATGCCACAGTAACGATAGAGAGATGGCAGAAATAACTATTTTGCTTCAGTATTTACCAGGTGGCCATGACATTGGATGCTGGGATTAATAATGAGCTAAGTATATTTAAAATAAAAAGAGGGGATACATTAAATAAACTAATCAAACTCAAAGTGAATAAAACCCCTGGTCCGGATGGATTACATCCACGCATTTTAAAAGAATCTAGGGCAGATATAGCAGAGGCATTACTACACATATTTAATAATTCATTAAAAAAAGTGTAGTGCCAGAGGACCGGCAGATAGCTAACGTAATACCTATATTCAGGGAGATAGAACATATTCAGGGAACTGTAGACCAGTCAGCTTAACATCGGTGGTAGGAAAAATAATGGAATCCCTACTAAAGGAAAGAATAGAAGAATATTTAGAAACTTAAAATATAATAATGAATAGTCAGCATGGATTTCAAAAGAGAAAGGGCTGGATTTTCAGCTTTACTAACTTTGGGGCAGTAATGGCGGCAGGGCGGCACGCCTGAAAAACGTTTGCACCCTCGACTGGAAATTTCTGCAAAAAAATTAGGATCCATGATCGGGGCGCTAAATCAAGCATTTCACAATGAACTTTTTGCGCCTGAGCCGAAAATTGCACCGTTAAGAAAGATCGCTATTATGTGCATGTGCAGATGCATTTCAGTTTTCCAGGGCGCAGTCGGTATTTCAGGGTGCAATGGTTTCCTGCACACATGCGCAGACGGCCCGGCTGACTTCTGGGACTTGGGCAGAGACGGTGCAGCAGGAGGGCAGGCAGAGTGCCAGGAGATATTCATCGGAGGCTGCTCGGCTCTTAGTGCAGGCCATGGAAAGGAGGTAGACTGCACTGCCACTGGCTGGGGAAGGGAGGCCATTCAAGCATCTTTAAGTGCATCTGGCGTGAGATTGCACAAGAGGTGTCCATGGCAGAGTGTGTGGCCAGAACTAGCACCCAATGCCGCAAAAAGTTCTATGACTTTACGAGGCTCATCAGGGTGAGTACTCTTCACATTTATGTATGCCTGCATGAATGTCAGACTCTCTGTGAAGTCTTTGATGGATCTGCCCCTTCTCAATGTCTTGCAGGCCATGGTGTGTGTTGCAGAATGGATCAGAAAGGTGAAGGCTTAATTCCCCAGCCATTGCCTCTGACTTCAGGATGCACATACCCTCTTGTTCCCGAATCCTTGTGAACCCTCCTCGCAATCCACTCCCACTGCTGATATGCGATTCATAAAGATGACCCTGAGCCCCAATACTACCTGCCTCTCACCTCTTCCCAATCGCTCAAAAACCTCAGTCACCAACCACACCGATTGAAGTGAAGACATTTGCACAACAGGAAGCACACCTTTACCGAACCCTTCTTATTTTTCTTATAGCAGGCGAAGCTGTCACACAACTGGAGTGAGCAGCGCTGTTGTTGCTGGAGGCAGATAGCCTCCAGCAACAACAGTGGCATTTCAGAGTGTGTATCGTGTGCCACTGATCACGTAACTACTGGATTTAACTGATGTTGGGTAACGGGTATCGGCCCTCGTGGGAACCTCAGTTCGGACAGTTGCCAGGGGTGATGCTGAGCCCCCTTCGGGAAGTGATGTGACTTCATTGAGCCCTAATATGAAGTAGCCTCGCCCCGTTACATGTACAGGTCCAATGCCACCTCCCTGCCCCCTCCCCTGTTGCCAACCAGTCTGTTGTTTTCTGCTTGCAGATGTCCAGCCACAAGCGCAACAGCCATCGAGGGAGACATCTACATCTGGCCCTGGTGGAGACGATGAGGCAGGCGAAGAGAGTGTTCTGCCTGAGCTGCAGAGCCCACACGTTGCCCTGTCTGGACACAGTACATCTGTGGGGTCAAAGCCGATTTCCCGGGGTTTGAGGAGTCGGAGGCTGCTCACCCCAGTCGCCTACAGCAATGCGGTGCGGGAGGAGAATTGCGGAGGCCATTTCTCCGGAGGGTGCGTCGGCACAGTAGGCATGCTCAGCAACAGGCGGACATGGAACTGGACTTGGTGGCAATGTCCAGGGACAACACAGAGATGCACCATGAGCTAACAGGTGCATTGGGTCGGTAAACTCGCTGTGACTGTTGCGGAGGCTGCGTCACACATTGTCCGTGCAATTCAGGACTCCAGCGAGGTCATCCTTGCCCACTCACAGAGGCAGATGGCCTCCAGCAACAACAATGGCATTTCAGAGTGTGTATCGTGTGCCACTGATCACGTTGCAGCATCGATCAAATCGCAGGCACAAGGTACACTGCAGCTTGGTGATGTGATACGCTCGATCGCTAGTGCCATCCTTTCAGCCTTCCCCACTGTCCAACGGGGAAGTGACGGTGCCGAACCAGGCCAGCAAGTTGTGGAGACACATCATGCTCTGGATGCTGAGGCCCTGCCCCGTTGGAGTGTCAGTGGCTCCCAGGAAATAGAAGGTGCTGTCCTTCCTCAGGATAACAGCATTCCGGCTTCCACCACTGACTCTCTGGCCATGCACCATACACGGTCTGCAATGAGCCACCAGAAACTGCTTCTGATGCTGAGGCACAGCAGTCCGTAGCCGAGCCTTCCAGGCCCAGGGCTGGTTCAGGGCATCATCATACGCCATCTGCACTGACTGCCCCCCTAACACAGCAGCCCTCAAGCAGCCTTGCTGTAGGCACTGAGACCTCATTGAGGAGGAGCAGCAGGCGTAGGAGGGCAATGAAGGGAAGGGGGCGGATATCTATGGGCAAGTCTCATTAAGGGGTCACATAACCGTGCAAATGCGGTCCCATATAATGAGTGCCCTGTACATAGTTATTTTGTTATAATTTACATTAACATGAGTAACTTGCAGCAGTACGTAGTTTATTATAAAGTTTTATTTTGATGGTTTGTAGTATTGTTTGCTTTTGCTGTTTTATAGCATATTTTGAAAATGCTTGTTAATTGATTTGTTGCATTTGTTTGGGGGTGGTATTGTTTGATATTTTTGTTCATAAAATTATAACTTTGAGCCTGTGCCGTTGTTGTCTTGTGTATCATTGCAAAGCTCAGTGTAGATGTGCCTTTATGGTGGCACTAATACTGGATGGGCCAGTATTAGCTCCATCCTTCAGCTTCCTCCAATCAAGCAAACCTGTCTATTTTGAGCTGGTGACATGTGACACTTGCTCCAGCAGCATCTCCACACTGCCTCCCCCGGCAATGGGGTGGCTGTGCAATCAGTGCCTTTCCAGGCTCATCTTCGATGTCCTCTTCCTCCTGAGCTGGGCCTGCAATCCTCACTGGCAATGCCTGGCCCTCATGATGGCCAAGCTGTGCAACACGCCGCACACCACAATGAATTCAGAGATCTGTTGAGGGGGATATTTTAGGCTGCCTCCAGAGCGGCACAGGCATCGGTCTGCATATCTCTATCAGCACTTCCTTTCAGAGAGCTGGAGGTCTGAGCGTTGATGCCTGTAAACCCATGGGGGGTAAGCCCTCCTCCCCAGACGTCTTCGGCCTCTCCTCATCCATGGCCCGACATGGCTTAGAGCCCTTCTTCTAGATTGACGCCACCTGGCAATAGCATGGAGCATGATACCTTGGCAAACTAGTACTGCCCCCATTAAATTCTCTCTGTGATGTTGTAAGGACACTGTAATGGCAGATAAAAGTGCCACATGCAGCGTACTGTGCCTGACCATTGCAGTCAATATGACCTGCGATGTAGGATTCTCATCCCTCCATTTAAATACACCACCAATACCACCTGCTGTATCCTGGGAATGCCTGGTTTTTCAGACATCTCCTGGGGCAGGCGTTAAATGAGGCATTAGGACCGAATTTTTCATCCAGGGCGCTAGCGGAGCGTTGCACGAGGATTGGCGTCATGATCTCAGTGAAACTAGAGGGCGGGGCGGTAAGTTTTTGCACCACCGCACAACAGGAGTCAAATTTACCGGCTAGGCACTAAAAGCTGGACGCCCAGAATTACGCCTAAAAACACCATTTGCCGCCTCTCCGGGGCGCAAATAGAGGCGCAAACAAGCCGAAAATCCAACCCAAAGTCTTACTTGACCAACCTCACTGAATTTTTTGAAGAGCATAACTAGTGGCCATCAATAGAAGATAGTCACCAAGAAATCTAGTAGGGAATTCAGAAGAAAATTCTTTACCCAGAGAGTGGTGAGAATGTGGAACACAGGGAGTGGTTGAAGCGAATAGTATCGATGCATTTAAGGGGAGGCAGGAATAGAGGTTTATGCTGATAGATTTAGATGAGGAAAGACGGGAGGAGGCTCGAGTGGAGCATAAACGCCGGCATGGACTGGTTGGGCTGAATGGCCTGTTTCTGTGTCATATATCGTATGTAATCCTATGTAATCCTATGTAATGATGACCGTGAAACTATCGGATTGTCATAAAAACTGATCTGGTTCACTCATGTCCTACATGTGACTCCAGACACACAGCAATGTGGTTGGCTCTTAACTGGCCCAGCGAGCCACTCAGTTGTATCAACCCACTACAGAGTCAGCGCTGTGGGAGTACATTCACAACACGGACTGCAGCGGTTTTGGAGGCAGCTCACTGCGTTCTGAAGGGCAATTAGGGATGGGCAATAAATGCTGGCCCTGTCAGCAATTCCCAAATCTTGTGAACAAAAAAGCATGTTTACTTTCGCTATCTCTGCTCCCACCCCTCCTTTTCTCTGCGAGACCTGCTGAAAAAGTAATTATAGGTGTGCAGTACTCCTGAAGTGGCGCTGCATTACAGACAGACTGGACTTGACGCAATGTGAATGAAGACTTGTCCTTCCCGTTATGGAGCAAAAGTGATCAGAGAGGGAATCCTCCTGTGCTGTAACTTTCTATGATTCCACCATTCTACTTGTTGAAACGTTTGCTCAGAGCTTCCTCAATGACTCCGCTGGTAAGTTAAGATGTCATCAACATATCTGGACTAGGGAAGGGAAAAGGTAGCTTGGGTTCTCACTTCTAACTGCTGTCCAGTGAGTCCTAGATTACAAGGGGGTAGAAGTTATGCTGCAGCTATACAAAGCTCTGGTTAGACCACACCTGGAGTACTGTGAGCAGTTTTGGGCACCACACCTTAGGCCTTGGCGGGAGTGCAGTGTAGGTTCACCAGAATGATACCCAGACTCAAATTACAAGGCGAGATTACACAAGAATTGTATTCCATGGTATTTAGAAGGTTAAGGGGTGATCTCATCGAAGTTTTCAGGATATTAAGGGGAACAGAGAGGGTAGATAGAGAGAAACTATTCCCGCTGGTTGGGGAGTCTGGGACTGGGGGACATAGTCTAAAAATTAGAACCAGCCCTTTCAGGAGTGGAGTTAGGAAACACTTCTACACACAAAAAACAGTAGAAGTTTGGAACTCTCTTCTGCAATCGGGAATTGGTGTTGGGTCAATTGTTCATTTTAAATCCGAGATTGATAGATTTTTGTTAACCGAAGGTATTAGAGGATATGGGCCAAAGGCGGGAATATGGAGTTTGGTCACAGATCAGCCATGATCTCACTGAATGTGGAACAGGCTTGAGGGCCTCCTCCTGTTCCTATCTTCCGATGTTGCGATGTTTCTGCTAGATATTGGGCTTCTGGGGACATCTGGTGGCTGCAAAGCCCCACTGCGGAACTTGGCCAATTGAGGTGCAAGTGGAGGAGGGGCCAACAATGGAAGGAGGGGTACCTGGAGCGAGTCTCCAAGTGCTGCCCATGTAGTCTCTCGGAGTCAGTTACAGAGTGCCCTTACACAACTCCCAGGCCACATCACTCACCACTCTTATATATGGAATGAGCATGCAACAGATAAACATACTTCAGGGCAAGAAAAAAATTATCATTTTCAAACAATAAAGTAAAGATGATATACGGTTATTTCAATATAACTGCGGCTTCATGCTGCAGTGAAAGGATTAGGGAAAGTCAATTAAACACCCTGAGGCGGGGGAATTAAACACCCCGGGGAGGGGGAATTAAACATCTCGGGAAGGGGGAATTAAACACCCGGGGGAGGGGGAATTAAACACCTTGCGGAGGGGGAATTAACCACCTCGGGGAGGGGGAATTAAACACCCCGGGGAGGGGGAATTAAACACCCTGGGGAGGGTGAATTAAACACCCTGGGGCGGGGGAATTAAACACCCCAGGGGAGGGGGGAATTAAACACCCTGGGGTGGGGGAATTAAACACCCTGGGGCGAGGGAATTAAACACCCTGGGGCGGGGGAATTAAACACCCTGGGGCGAGGGAATTAAACACCCCGGGGAGGGGGGAATTAAACACCCGGGGGAGGGGGAATTAAACACCCGGGGGAGGGGGAATTAACCACCCCAGGGAGGGGGAATTAAACACCCCAGGGGAGGGGGGAATTAAACACCCCGGGGAGGAGAATTAAACACCCTGGGGCAGGGCTATTAAACACCCCGGGGAGAGGGGAATTAAACATCCCGGGGAGGGGGAATTAAACACCCTGGGGCGGGGATATTAAACACCCCGGGGAGAGGGGAATTAAACATCCTGGGGGAGGGGGAATTAAACACCCCGAGGAGGGGGAATTAAATACCTGGGGGAGAGTGAATTAAACACCCTGGGGAGGGGGAATTAAACACCCTGGGGAGGGGGAATTAAACACCCCGGGGAGGGGGAATTAAACACCCTGGGGGAAGGGGAATTAAACACCCCGGGGAGGGGAAATTAAACACCCTGGGGGAAGGGGAATTAAACACCCTGGGGAGGGGGAATTAAACACCCTGAGGGAAGGGGAATTAAACAACCTGGGGAGGGGGAATTAAACACCCTGGGGGAAGGGGAATTAAACACCCCGGGGAGGGGGAATTAAACACCCTGCGGGAAGGGAAATTAAACACCCCGGGGAGGGGGAATTAAACACCCTGGGGAGGGGGAATTAAACACCCTGGGGACCGTGACTTGAACTCTCCGGGGATAGACCTGATTCACGTCCTGCTGTGATCAGGGATCTAACTGCACTGTGCAATACCCCCTCACTACGGGAAAGGTTTGAAAGATTGCCTACTCTAACGTTAGCCTTTCCTGTGGCTGTTGGTGGTTCCTGCCATGCTGAAATGATCACCTTGAACAACACTAAGATTAGTAAACCCTTGACAACTATATAAATGTGGTGTGTCGGTGCAATTGAGCATGGGAAGAGTTCAAAGACTTGTCCGCTTTGTGTAAACAAGAACTATTGATTTTCCGAGTCAGGGAAAGGCAATATTTGGCAACGTGCCAGAAATGTAGGATTGCGTTTGAGCACCAAGTGTTTCAATTGTTCGCTCCGATACTTTCATCTTGAAATCACTTATCGATTGAGCCCTGTCCACAATTCAAACCTAATATTCCAACAACTGCTTTATTCAGACAAGTCAAAATGCGGCTCAACTATCAACAGAGCCTGTGCTTTTGACGGGGCTTGGTTCCACAGACTGGTCTTGTACAGGTGAAATAATCTCCTGGATGGAACTGGACATGTTACAATCCCTCTGTTGTTCTGTTTTTAATCATTTTAACCATAAAACGTAAAGATTAACAGCCATCTTTCTCACTGGAGACTGAAGACAATTTCACATGTCTGCTGTAAGCGTGGTGAAAATTCACCATTGTTTTACATGAATAAATAATTGTCTAAGGAGCATTATTGTAACTCCCCTGAGTCTGGCCATGTAGTCATGGAAATGCTGGCATTTATGAATGGTCACCTACTGTCCATCTATTAGTAGAACCAATTACAATTGCTGATAGCTGTCGCTTGCAATTGTTTCATTGTTCCAGTGTGACTCTCCTGTTATCTTTCTTCCTTCAGCATTTTGCTGAATTCCCCTCAGAGTTATTGGTTGAATTCCAGTTCATTTCACTCAGAACAATTGTTCTTTATTGTGTCTGACGACAGGTTGTGATGTAATAAAGCCCCCACAGTACATGGAGCCAGGGTTCGCAGCTGAGCAGTGTGATGGAGAGAGCTTTCCCACAACACAGCACAACCAGTGACATTGTAGCTGCAGGGCGCAACCCCATCATCATCATCATAGGCAGTCCCTCGAAATCGAGGAAGACTTGCTTCCACTCTAAAATTGAGTTCTCAGGTGACTGTACAGTCCAATACAGGAATTACAGTCTCTGTCACAGATGGGACAGACAGTGGTTGAGGGAAAGGGTGAGTGGGACAGGTTTGCCGCACGCTCTTTCCGCTGCCTGCACTTGGTTTCTGCATGCTCTCGGCGATGAGACTCGAGGTGCTCAGCGCCCTCCCGGATGCTCTTCCTCCACCTAGGGCAGTCTTTGGCCAGGGACTCCCAGGTGTCAGTGGGAATGTTGCACTTTATCAAGGAGGCTTTGAGGGTGTCCTTTGTCATGTATGTAAATTCACTTTGTAGCCACCAGATGGCGTCATTGCTGGAGGCCACTGAGCAGCATGTACATGGTGCTGCTCAGGTATAAAAGGCCAGTCATTTTGAGAGTCAGGCACTTTGGGCCTAAATAAAGCAGAGCTAAGGGTGTACCTTGTTTAGTTAAACATTACTCAGTTTGAACCTTTATTGCATACATAACATTTGGCAATGAGAATACAAGAAGCTTTGTTTGCAAAATGAGCACAATTGGATTTTTAGAATGATTTGTGGAGGGAGAAGCTTGGGCAGACTTTGTGAGCCGTTTGAACCAGTACTTCGTGGCCAACAAAATGAAATGGGTCGACGATGCAGATCGGTGCTGGGCTGTGTTCCTCACTGTGTGCGGTTCAAAGATCTACAGTCTGATAAAGAATCTACTCATGTCTAGTGTTCAAACAGAGAAAACTTATGAGGAGTTGTGTACATTGGTACGGGAGCACCTCAAGCCAGACGATGGCACCATCATCTCGAGATACAAGTTTTACACACGTTCGATCGGAGGGCCAGAGCGCGGCGGAATTCGTTGCCGACCTGAGACGTCTAGCGGGACCATGCAAGTTCGGGACAGTGTTAGCAGACATGCTGCGGGACTTCTTTGTTATCGGTATCAACCACGAGGTGATCCTGCGCAAACTTCTGGCTGTGGAGGACTTGGATTTAAAAAGGGTCATCCAGATCGTTCAATCACGTATGACGACGGACAGCAGTCTAAAGCAAATGGCGGTGAAGAACTGAATCTCGGCAAGTACTGTAAATGTGATTGATTCGGCATTCGGCAGAGCGGCACACGGCAGGGCCTATCCGGCTGCGTTCGTGAAACCTGTGGCTGCCCAAAGTCTGCCAGCGGGAATGCATCCAACTTCTCCGTTTTGGCGTTGTGGGAGAAATTATGACGCAGGCGTTGGTCAAGATGTAGAAGAGACTTACGTGCATTAACACGCACAAAGAACTGTTTATTTAACACAGGTGCCCTTTCGGAATTCGCTTGGCTGCAGCAATATTCAAGAGGAATATGGAAAGTCTACTGAAGTCCGTTCCCAGAACTGTTGTGTTCCAAGATGACATGCTGATCTCCAGTCATGACTATAAGGAACAGCTGAACAACCTGGAAGAGGTTCTACTGCACTTGGATAGCAAGGGACTCAGACTGAAATGCTCAAAGTGCTTCTTCATGGCACCGGAGGTCGAATTCCTCGGGAGGAAAATCGCCGCTGATGGCATCAGACCTACTGACATGAAAACCAAGGCCATCAAGAATGCACCCAAGCCGCAGAACGTGACGGAGCTGCGTTCGTGCCTGGGTCTACTCAACTATTGGGTAACTTCCTACCTAAATTGAACACCTTACTAGAACCACTGCACATGCTATTGAGGAAAGGCAACAACTGGGTGTGGGGCGCATCGCAAGACAGAGCTTTCGAGAAAGCCACCAATCTGCTTTGCTCGAACAAGCTGCTGGTACATTATGACCCATGTAAACGTTTAGTTTTGGCCTGTGGAATTGGTTGCGTACTCCAACAAGCCAATGAGTTGGGGATACTTCAACCTGTCGCATATGCATCCAAAAGTTTGACTAAAGCAGAAAGAGCCTGCAGCATGGTAGAAAAAGAAGCTTTAGCGTGTATGTATGGTGTTAAAAAGATGCATCAATACTTGTTCAGACTGAGGTTCATATTAGAGACTGATCACAAGCCGCTCATTTCATCGTTTTCCGAGAGCAAAGGTATCAATACCAACGCTTCATTCCACATCCAAAGGTGGGCGCTGACATTATCTGCCTATGATTATGTCATTCGCCACAGACCTGGCACAGAGAATTGTGCTGATGCTTTGAGCCGGTTGCCATTGCCCAAACCGGAGGTGGAAACGCCACAACGGGCGGATCTAATGTTAATCACGGATGCTTTTGAGAGTGAAGGAACCCCTGCCATGGCTCAACAAGTTAAGACCTGGACCAGCCAGGACCCGATTTTGTCGGTGGTAAAGGATTGCATCCTCAAAGGGAATTGGTCTGTCATAGCTAAGCACACACACACACAAACACACACACACACACACACACACACAGAGTCACACACACACAAACACACACACATACACACACACGCACACACATACTCTCAGAACACACACACTCTCACACACAGACACACACAGACATACACACAGACATACTTACACACAGACACACACACACACTCTCACACACAGACATACTCACACAGACATACTCACACACAGACACACACACACACACTCTCACACACACACACACACACACACACTCTCTCTCTCACACACACACATACTCTCACACACACACACTCACACACACAAACACACACACACACACTCTCACACACACACACTCTCACACACACACACAATCACGCACACAGTCACGAGGGACGGCCTATGATGATGATGATGATGGTTGAGTAATTATAATCAGGGATGCTCGAGGACAGAATTTGAGGAGTGCAGACATCTCATGGGGTTGTGATGCTGAAATAGATTACAAAGATAGGGAGGGGCGAGTGCCATGGAGGGATTTGTAAACAAGGATGAGAATTTTGAAATCGAGGCATTGTTTAACCGGGAGTCAATGTAAGTCAGCGAGCACAGGGGTGATGGGTGAGCAGGACTTGGTGCAAGTTAGGACATGAGCAGCCGAGATTTGGATGACCTCAAGTTTACGAAGATTAGAACTTGGGAGGTCAGCCAGGAGTGCGTTGGAATAGTCAAGTCTAGAGGTAACAAAGACACAGGTGAGGGCTTCAGCAGTGGAAGAGCTGAGGCAGGGGCGGAGACGGGCAATGTTATGGAAGTGGAAATAGGCGGAATTAGTTATGCCGCGGATATCTGGCCAGAAGCTCATTTCGGGATCAAATATGACGCCATGATTGTGAACAGTCTGGTTCAGCCTCAGATAGACACCAGGAAAAGGGCTGGAGTTAGTGGCTAGGGAACGGAGTTTGTGGCGGGGAACAAAAACAATGGCTTCGGTCTTCCCAATATTAATTGACAATTTGGAGACCATGGAGGTGTTGAGAGAAGTGGTAGTGAGGTAGAGCTGGGTGTCATCAGCGTGTCATCAGGGAGAGACAGTCGGGTTAGTCGGAGAGACAGTCCGTGAGTCGGAGAGACGGTCGGTGAGTCGGAGAGACAGTCGGTGAGTCGGAGAGGCGGTAGCTGAGTCGGAGAGGCAGTCGGTGAGTCGGAGAGACAGTCGGTGAGTCAGAGAGGCAGTCGGTGAGTCGGAGAGGGAGTCGGTGAGTTGGAGAGACAGTCGGTGAGTCGGAGAGATGGTCGGTGAGTCGGAGAGGCAGTCGGTGAGTCGGAGAGACGGTCGGTGAGTCGG
The DNA here is from genome assembly GCF_044704955.1 of Pristiophorus japonicus. NCBI lineage: Eukaryota > Metazoa > Chordata > Chondrichthyes > Pristiophoridae > Pristiophorus > Pristiophorus japonicus. The sequence continues at coordinate 66,802,112 of NC_091992.1, read as the reverse complement.
AGAGACGGTCGGTGAGTCGGAGAGACGTTCGGTGAGTCGGAGAGACGGTCGGGGAGTCGGAGAGATGGTCGGTGAGTCGGAGAGGCGGTCGGTGAGTCGGAGAGACAATCGGTGAGTCGGAGAGACAGCCGGTGAGTCGGTGATGCGGTCGGTGAGTCGGAGAGGCGGTCGGTGAGTCGGAGAGATGGTCGGTGAGTCGGAGAGACTATCGGTGAGTCGGAGAGGCAGTCGGTGAGTCTAAGAGGTGGTCGGTGAGTCGGAGAGGCGGTCGGTGAGTCGGAGAGACTCTCGGTGAGTCGGAGAGGCAGTCGGTGAGTCGGAGAGGCGGTCGGTGAGTCGGAGAGGCGCTCGGTGAGTCGGAGAGGCGGTCGGTGAGTCCGAGAGGCGGTCGGTGAGTCGGAGAGGCGGTCGGTGAGTCGGAGAGGGGGTCGGTGAGTCGGAGAGGCGGTCGGTGAGTCGGAGAGGCGGTCGGTGAGTCGGAGAGACAATCGGTGAGTCGGTGAGGCGGTCGATGAGTCGGAGAGACGGCCGGTGAGTCGGAGAGACGGCCGGTGAGTCGGTGAGGCGGTCGGTGAGTCGGAGAGGCGGTCGGTGAGTCGGAGAGATGGTCGGTGAGTCGGAGAGATTGTCGGTGAGTCGGAGAGGCAGTCGGTGAGTCGGAGAGGCGGTCGGTGAGTCGGAGAGGCGGTCGGTGAGTCGGACAGACTATCGGTGAGTCGAAGAGGCAGTCGGTGAGTCGGAGAGGCGGTCGGTGAGTCGGAGAGGCGGTCAGTGAGTCGGAGAGGCGGTCGGTGAGTAGGAGAGACAGTCAGTGAGTCGGAGTGGCGGTCTGTGAGTCGGAGAGGCGGTCGGTGAGTCGGAGAGACGGTCGGTGAGTCGGAGAGGCGATCAGTGAGTCGGAGAGGCGGTCGGTGAGTCCGAGAGGCGGTCGGTGAGTCGGAGAGGCGGTCGGTGAGTCGGAGAGGGGGTCGGTGAGTAGGAGAGGCGGTCGGTGAGGCATTTGGTGAGTCGGAGAGGCGGTCGGTGAGTCGGAGAGGCAGTCGGTGAGTCGGAGAGGCGGTCGGTGAGTCGGAGAGGCGGTCGGTGAGTCGGAGAGGCGGTCGCTGTGTCGGAGAGGCGGTCGGTGAGTCGGAGAGGCGGTCGGTGAGTTGGAGAGGCGGTCGGTGAGTCGGAGAGGCGGTCCGTGATTCGGAGAGGCGGTCGGTGAGTCGGAGAGGCGGTCGGTGAGTCGGAGAGACGGTCGGTGAGTCGGAGAGGCGGTCCGTGAGTCGGAGAGGCGGTCGGTGAGTCGGAGAGACGGTCGGTGAGTCGGAGAGGCGGTCGGTGAGTCGGAGAGGCGGTCGGTGAGTCGGAGAGGCGGTCGGTGAGTCGGAGAGACGGTCGGTGAGTCGGAGAGGCGGTCGGTCAGTCGGAGAGGCGGTCCGTGAGTCGGAGAGGCGGTCGGTGAGTCGGAGAGACGGTCGGTGAGTCGGAGAGGCGGTCGGTGAGTCGGAGAGGCGGTCGGTGAGTCGGTGAGTCGGAGAGGCGGTCGGTGAGTCGGAGAGGCGGTCGGTGAGTCGTAGAGGCAGTCGGAGAGGGGGTCGGTGAGTCAGAGAGGCGGTCAGTGAGGCAGTCAGTGAGTCGGAGAGGCGGTCGGTGAGTCGGAGAGGCGGTCAGGGAGGCATTCGGTGAGTCGGAGAGGCAGTCGGTGAGTCGGAGAGACAGTCGGTGAGTCAGAGAGGCAGTCGGTGAGTCGGAGAGGGAGTCGGTGAGTTGGAGAGACAGTCGGTGAGTCGGAGAGATGGTCGGTGAGTCGGAGAGGCAGTCGGTGAGTCGGAGAGACGGTCGGTGAGTCGGAGAGACGGTCGGTGAGTCGGAGAGACGTTCGGTGAGTCGGAGAGACGGTCGGGGAGTCGGAGAGATGGTCGGTGAGTCGGAGAGGCGGTCGGTGAGTCGGAGAGACAATCGGTGAGTCGGAGAGACAGCCGGTGAGTCGGTGATGCGGTCGGTGAGTCGGAGAGGCGGTCGGTGAGTCGGAGAGATGGTCGGTGAGTCGGAGAGACTGTCGGTGAGTCGGAGAGGCAGTCGGTGAGTCTAAGAGGTGGTCGGTGAGTCGGAGAGGCGGTCGGTGAGTCGGTGAGTCGGAGAGGCGGTCGGTGAGTCAGAGAGGCAGTCGGTGAGTCGGAGAGGGAGTCGGTGAGTTGGAGAGACAGTCGGTGAGTCGGAGAGATGGTCGGTGAGTCGGAGAGGCAGTCGGTGAGTCGGAGAGACGGTCGGTGAGTCGGAGAGACGGTCGGTGAGTCGGAGAGACGTTCGGTGAGTCGGAGAGACGGTCGGGGAGTCGGAGAGATGGTCGGTGAGTCGGAGAGGCGGTCGGTGAGTCGGAGAGACAATCGGTGAGTCGGAGAGACAGCCGGTGAGTCGGTGATGCGGTCGGTGAGTCGGAGAGGCGGTCGGTGAGTCGGAGAGATGGTCGGTGAGTCGGAGAGACTATCGGTGAGTCGGAGAGGCAGTCGGTGAGTCTAAGAGGTGGTCGGTGAGTCGGAGAGGCGGTCGGTGAGTCGGAGAGACTCTCGGTGAGTCGGAGAGGCAGTCGGTGAGTCGGAGAGGCGGTCGGTGAGTCGGAGAGGCGCTCGGTGAGTCGGAGAGGCGGTCGGTGAGTCCGAGAGGCGGTCGGTGAGTCGGAGAGGCGGTCGGTGAGTCGGAGAGGGGGTCGGTGAGTCGGAGAGGCGGTCGGTGAGTCGGAGAGGCGGTCGGTGAGTCGGAGAGACGGTCGGTGAGTCTGAGAGGCGATCAGTGAGTCGGAGAGGCGGTCGGTGAGTCGGAGAGACAATCGGTGAGTCGGTGAGGCGGTCGATGAGTCGGGGAGACGGCCGGTGAGTCGGAGAGACGGCCGGTGAGTCGGTGAGGCGGTCGGTGAGTCGGAGAGGCGGTCGGTGAGTCGGAGAGATGGTCGGTGAGTCGGAGAGATTGTCGGTGAGTCGGAGAGGCAGTCGGTGAGTCGGAGAGGCGGTCGGTGAGTCGGAGAGGCGGTCGGTGAGTCGGACAGACTATCGGTGAGTCGAAGAGGCAGTCGGTGAGTCGGAGAGGCGGTCGGTGAGTCGGAGAGGCGGTCAGTGAGTCGGAGAGGCGGTCGGTGAGTAGGAGAGACAGTCAGTGAGTCGGAGTGGCGGTCTGTGAGTCGGAGAGGCGGTCGGTGAGTCGGAGAGACGGTCGGTGAGTCGGAGAGGCGATCAGTGAGTCGGAGAGGCGGGCGGTGAGTCCGAGAGGCGGTCGGTGAGTCGGAGAGGCGGTCGGTGAGTCGGAGAGGGGGTCGGTGAGTCGGAGAGGCGGTCGGTGAGGCATTTGGTGAGTCGGAGAGGCGGTCGGTGAGTCGGAGAGGCACTCGGTGAGTCGGAGAGGCGGTCGGTGAGTCGGAGAGGCGGTCGGTGAGTCGGAGAGGCGGTCGCTGTGTCGGAGAGGCGGTCGGTGAGTCGGAGAGGCGGTCGGTGAGTCGGAGAGGCGGTCGGTGAGTCGGAGAGGCGGTCCGTGATTCGGAGAGGCGGTCGGTGAGTCGGAGAGGCGGTCGGTGAGTCGGAGAGACGGTCGGTGAGTCGGAGAGGCGGTCCGTGAGTCGGAGAGGCGGTCGGTGAGTCGGAGAGGCGGTCAGTGAGTCGGAGAGGCGGTCGGTGAGTAGGAGAGACAGTCAGTGAGTCGGAGTGGCGGTCTGTGAGTCGGAGAGGCGGTCGGTGAGTCGGAGAGACGGTCGGTGAGTCGGAGAGGCGATCAGTGAGTCGGAGAGGCGGGCGGTGAGTCCGAGAGGCGGTCGGTGAGTCGGAGAGGCGGTCGGTGAGTCGGAGAGGGGGTCGGTGAGTCGGAGAGGCGGTCGGTGAGGCATTTGGTGAGTCGGAGAGGCGGTCGGTGAGTCGGAGAGGCACTCGGTGAGTCGGAGAGGCGGTCGGTGAGTCGGAGAGGCGGTCGGTGAGTCGGAGAGGCGGTCGCTGTGTCGGAGAGGCGGTCGGTGAGTCGGAGAGGCGGTCGGTGAGTCGGAGAGGCGGTCGGTGAGTCGGAGAGGCGGTCCGTGATTCGGAGAGGCGGTCGGTGAGTCGGAGAGGCGGTCGGTGAGTCGGAGAGACGGTCGGTGAGTCGGAGAGGCGGTCCGTGAGTCGGAGAGGCGGTCGGTGAGTCGGAGAGGCAGTCGGTGAGTCGGAGAGACGGTCGGTGAGTCGGAGAGGCGGTCGGTGAGTCGGAGAGACGGTCGGTGAGTCGGAGAGGCGGTCGGTGAGTCGGAGAGACGGTCGGTGAGTCGGAGAGGCGGTCGGTGAGTCGGAGAGACGGTCGGTGAGTCGGAGAGGCGGTCGGTGAGTCGGAGAGGCGGTCGGTGAGTCGGAGAGGCGGTCGGTGAGTCGGAGAGACGGTCGGTGAGTCGGAGAGGCGGTCGGTCAGTCGGAGAGACGGTCCGTGAGTCGGAGAGGCGGTCGGTGAGTCGGAGAGACGGTCGGTGAGTCGGAGAGGCGGTCGGTGAGTCGGAGAGGCGGTCGGTGAGTCGGAGAGGCGGTCGGTGAGTCGGTGAGTCGGAAAGGCGGTCGGTGAGTCGGAGAGGCGGTCGGTGAGTCGTAGAGGCAGTCGGAGAGGGGGTCGGTGAGTCAGAGAGGCGGTCAGTGAGGCAGTCAGTGAGTCGGAGAGGCGGTCGGTGAGTCGGAGAGGCGGTCAGGGAGGCATTCGGTGAGTCGGAGAGGCAGTCGGTGAGTCGGAGAGGCGGTCGGTGAGGCATTCGGTGAGTCGGAGAGGCGGTCGGTGAGTCGGAGAGGCGGTCGGTGAGTCGGAGAGGCGGTCGGTGAGTCGGAGAGGCGGTCGGTGAGTCGGAGAGGCGGTCGGTGAGTCGGAGAGACAATCGGTGAGTCGGTGAGGCGGTCGGTGAGTCGGAGAGAAGGCCGGTGAGTCGGAGAGACAGCCGGTGAGTCGGTGAGGCGGTCGGTGAGTCGGAGAGGCGGTCGGTGAGTCGGAGAGATGGTCGGTGAGTCGGAGAGACTGTCGGTGAGTCGGTGAGGCAGTCGGTGAGTCGGAGAGGCGGTCGGTGAGTCGGAGAGGCGGTCGGTGAGTCGGAGAGACTATCGGTGAGTCGGAGAGGCAGTCGGTGAGTCGGAGAGGCGGTCGGTGAGTCGGAGAGGCGGTCAGTGAGTCGGAGAGGCGGTCGGTGAGTCGGAGAGACAGTCAGTGGGTCGGAGTGGCGGTCTGTGAGTCGGAGAGGCGGTCGGTGAGTCGGAGAGACGGTCGGTGAGTCGGAGAGGCGATCAGTGAGTCGGAGAGGCGGTCGGTGAGTCCGAGAGGCGGTCGTTGAGTCGGAGAGGCGGTCGGTGAGTCGGAGAGGGGGTCGGTGAGTCGGAGAGGCGGTCGGTGAGGCATTTGGTGAGTCGGAGAGGCGGTCGGTGAGTCGGAGAGGCAGTCGGTGAGTCGGAGAGGCACTCGGTGAGTCGGAGAGGCGGTCGGTGAGTCGGAGAGGCGGTCGGTGAGTCGGAGAGGCGGTCGGTGAGTCGGAGAGGCGGTCCGTGATTCGGAGAGGCGGTCGGTGAGTCGGAGAGACGGTCCGTGAGTCGGAGAGGCGGTCCGTGAGTCGGAGACGCGGTCGGTGAGTCGGAGAGGCGGTCGGTGAGTCGGAGAGACGGTCGGTGAGTCGGAGAGGCGGTCGGTGAGTCGGAGAGGCGGTCGGTGAGTCGGAGAGGCGGTCGGTGAGTCGGAGAGACGGTCGGTGAGTCGGAGAGGCGGTCGGTGAGTCGGAGAGGCGGTCGGTGAGTCGGAGAGGCGGTCGGTGAGTCGGAGAGGCGGTCGGTGAGTTGGAGAGGCGGTCGGAGAGGCGGTCGGAGAGGCGATCGGTGAGTCGGAGAGGCGGTCGGTGAGTCGGAGAGGCGGTCAGGGAGGCATTCGGTGAGTCGGAGAGGCGGTCGGTGAGTCGGTAAGTCGGAGAGGCAGTCGGAGAGGGGGTCGGTGAGTCGGAGAGGTGGTCAGTGAGGCATTCGGTGAGTTGGAGAGGCGGTCGGTGAGTGAGAGAGGCGGTCAGGGAGGCATTCGGTGAGTCGGAGAGGCAGTCGGTGAGTCGGAGAGGCGGTCGGTGAGGCATTCGGTGAGTCGGAGAGGCGGTCGGTGAGTCGGAGAGGCGGTCGGTGAGTCGGAGAGGCGGTCGGTGAGTCGGAGAGGCGGTCGCATGAGTCCGAGAGGCGGTCGGTGAGTCGGAGAGGCGGTCGGTGAGTCGGAGAGGGGGTCGGTGAGTCGGAGAGGCGGTCGGTGAGGCATTTGGTGAGTCGGAGAGGCGGTCGGTGAGTCGGAGAGGCGGTCGGTGAGTCGGAGAGGCGGTCGGTGAGTCGGAGAGGCTGTCGGTGAGCCGGAGAGGCGGTCGGTGAGTCGGAGAGACGGTCAGTGAGTCGGAGAGGCGGTCGGTGAGTCGGAGAGACAGTCAGTGAGTCGGAGTGGCGGTCTGTGAGTCGGAGAGACGGTCGGTGAGTCGGAGAGGCGATCAGTGAGTCGGAGAGGCGGTCGCATGAGTCCGAGAGGCGGTCGGTGAGTCGGAGAGGCGGTCGGTGAGTCGGAGAGGGGGTCGGTGAGTCGGAGAGGCGGTCGGTGAGGCATTTGGTGAGTCGGAGAGGCGGTCGGTGAGTCGGAGAGGCGGTCGGTGAGTCGGAGAGGCGGTCGGTGAGTCGGAGAGACAGTCGGTGAGCCGGAGAGGCAGTCGATGAGTCGGAGAGACGGTCGGTGAGTCAGAGAGGCGGTCAGTGAGTCGGAGAGGCGGTCGATGAGTCGGAGAGGCGGTCGGTGTGTCGGAGAGGCGGTCGGTGAGTCAGAGAGGCGATCGGTGAGTCGGAGAGGCGGTCGGCGAGTCGGAGAGGCGGTCGGTGAGTCGGAGAGGCGGTCGGAGAGGCGGTCGGTGAGTCGGAGAGGCGGTCGGTGAGTCTGAGAGGCGGTCGGTGAGACTGAGAGCCGGTCGGTGAGTCGGAGAGGCGGTCGGTGAGTCAGAGAGGCAGTCGGAGAGGCGGTCGGTGAGTCGGCGAGGCGGTTGGTGAGGCATTTGGTGACTCGGAGAGGCGGTCGGTGAGTCGGAGAGGCGGTCGGTGAGTCGGAGAGGCGGTCGGAGAGGCGGTCGGTGAGTCGGAGACGCGGTCGGTGAGTCGGAGAGGCAGTCGGTGAGTCGGAGAGGCGGTCGGTGAGTCGGAGATACGGTCGGTGAGTCGGAGAGGCGGTCAGTGAGTCGAAGAGGCGGTCGGTGAGTCGGAGAGGCGGTCGGTGAGTCGGAGAGGCGGTCGGTGAGTCGGAGAGGCGGTCGGTGAGTCCGAGAGGCGGTCGGTGAGTCGGAGAGGCGGTCGGTGAGGCAATCGGTGAGTCGGAGAGGCGGTCGGTGAGTCGGACAGGCGGTCGGTGAGTCGGAGAGGCGGTCGGAGAGGCGGTCGGTGAGTCGGAGAGGCGGTCGGTGAGTCTGAGAGGCGGTCGGTGAGTCCGAGAGCCGGTCGGTGAGTCGGAGAGGCGGTCGGTGAGTCGGAGAGACGGTCCGTGATTCGGAGAGGCGGTCGGTGAGTCGGAGAGACGGTCCGTGAGTCGGAGAGGCGGTCCGTGAGTCGGAGAGGCGGTCGGTGAGTCGGAGAGGCGGTCGGTGAGTCGGAGAGACGGTCGGTGAGTCGGAGAGGCGGTCGGTGAGTCGGAGAGGCGGTCGGTGAGTCGGAGAGACGGTCGGTGAGTCGGAGAGGCGGTCGGTGAGTCGGAGAGGCGGTCGGTGAGTCGGAGAGGCGGTCGGTGCGTCGGAGAGGCAGTCGGTGAGTCGGAGAGGCGGTCGGAGAGGCGGTCGGAGAGGCGATCGGTGAGTCGGAGAGGCGGTCGGTGAGTCGGAGAGGCGGTCAGGGAGGCATTCGATGAGTCAGAGAGGCGGTCGGTGAGTCGGTAAGTCGGAGAGGCAGTCGGAGAGGGGGTCGGTGAGTCGGAGAGGCGGTCAGTGAGGCATTCGGTGAGTCGGAGAGGCGGTCGGTGAGTCAGAGAGGCGGTCAGGGAGGCATTCGGTGAGTCGGAGAGGCAGTCGGTGAGTCGGAGAGGCGGTGGGTGAGGCATTCGGTGAGTCGGAGAGGCGGTCGGTGAGTCGGAGAGGCGGTCGGTGAGTCGGAGAGGCGGTCGGTGAGTCCGAGAGGTGGTCGGTGAGTCGGAGAGGCGGTCGGTGAGTCGGAGAGGCGGTCGATGAGTCCGAGAGGCGGTCGGTGAGTCGGAGAGGCGGTCGGTGAGTCGGTGAGGTGGTCGGTGTGTCGGAGAGGCGGTCGGTGAGTCGGAGAGATTGTCGGTGAGTCGGAGAGGCAGTCGGTGAGTCGGAGATGCGGTCGGTGAGTCGGAGAGACGGTCAGTGAGTCGGAGAGGCGGTCGGTGAGTCGGAGAGACAGTCAGTGAGTCGGAGTGGCGGTCTGTGAGTCGGAGAGGCGGTCGGTGAGTCGGAGAGACGGTCGGTGAGTCGGAGAGGCGATCAGTGAGTCGGAGAGGCGGTTGCATGAGTCCGAGAGGCGGTCGGTGAGTCGGAGAGGCGGTCGGTGAGTCGGAGAGGGGGTCGGTGAGTCGGAGAGGCGGTCGGTGAGGCATTTGGTGAGTCGGAGAGGCGGTCGGTGAGTCGGAGAGGCGGTCGGTGAGTCGGAGAGGCGGTCGGTGAGTCGGAGAGGCGGTCGGTGAGCCGGAGAGGCGGTCGGTGAGTCGGAGAGACGGTCAGTGAGTCGGAGAGGCGGTCGGTGAGTCGGAGAGACAGTCAGTGAGTCGGAGTGGCGGTCTGTGAGTCGGAGAGGCGGTCGGTGAGTCGGAGAGACGGTCGGTGAGTCGGAGAGGCGATCAGTGAGTCGGAGAGGCGGTCGCATGAGTCCGAGAGGCGGTCGGTGAATCGGAGAGGCGGTCAGTGAGTCGGAGAGGGGGTCGGTGAGTCGGAGAGGCGGTCGGTGAGGCATTTGGTGAGTCGGAGAGGCGGTCGGTGAGTCGGAGAGGCGGTCGGTGAGTCGGAGAGGCGGTCGGTGAGTCGGAGAGGCGGTCGGTGAGCCGGAGAGGCGGTCGGTGAGTCGGAGAGACGGTCGGTGGGTCAGAGAGGCGGTCGGTGAGTCGGAGAGGCGGTCGGTGAGTCGGAGAGACGGTCGGTGAGTCGGAGAGGCGGTCGGTGTGTCGGAGAGGCGGTCGGTGAGTCAGAGAGGCGATCGGTGAGTCGGAGAGGCGGTCGGCGAGTCGGAGAGGCGGTCGGTGAGTCGGAGAGGCGGTCGGAGAGGCGGTCGGTGAGTCGGAGAGGCGGTCGGTGAGTCTGAGAGGCGGTCGGTGAGTCCGAGAGCCGGTCGGTGAGTCGGAGAGGCGGTCGGTGAGTCAGAGAGGCAGTCGGAGAGGCGGTCGGTGAGTCGGCGAGGCGGTTGGTGAGGCATTTGGTGACTCGGAGAGGCGGTCGGTGAGTCGGAGAGGCGGTCGGTGAGTCGGAGAGGCGGTCGGAGAGGCGGTCGGTGAGTCGGAGACGCGGTCAGTGAGTCGGAGAGGCAGTCGGTGAGTCGGAGAGGCGGTCGGTGAGTCGGAGATACGGTCAGTGAGTCGGAGAGGCGGTCAGTGAGTCGAAGAGGCGGTCGGTGAGTCGGAGAGGCGGTCGGTGAGTCGGAGAGGCGGTCGGTGAGTCGGAGAGGCGGTCGGTGAGTCCGAGAGGCGGTCGGTGAGTCGGAGAGGCGGTCGGTGAGGCAATCGGTCGGAGAGGCGGTCGGTGAGTCGGAGAGGCGGTCGGTGAGTCGGAGAGGCGGTCGGAGAGGCGGTCGGTGAGTCGGAGAGGCGGTCGGTGAGTCTGAGAGGCGGTCGGTGCGTCCGAGAGCCGGTCGGTGAGTCGGAGAGGCGGTCGGCGAGTCGGAGAGGCGGTCGGTGAGTCGGAGAAGCGGTCGGAGAAGCGGTCGGTGAGTCGGAGAGGCGGTCGGTGAGTCTGAGAGGCGGTCGGTGAGTCCGAGAGCCGGTTGGTGAGTCGGAGAGGCGGTTGGTGAGTCAGAGAGGCAGTCGGAGAGGCGGTCGGTGAGTCGGCGAGGCGGTTGGTGAGGCATTTGGTGACTCGGAGAGGCGGTCGGTGAGTCGGAGAGGCGGTCGGTGAGTCGGAGAGGCGGTCGGTGAGTCGGAGAGGCGGTCGGTGAGTCGGAGAGGCGGTCGGTGAGCCGGAGAGGCGGTCGGTGAGTCGGAGAGACGGTCAGTGAGTCGGAGAGGCGGTCGGTGAGTCGGAGAGACAGTCAGTGAGTCGGAATGGCGGTCTGTGAGTCGGAGAGGCGGTCGGTGAGTCGGAGAGACGGTCGGTGAGTCGGAGAGGCGATCAGTGAGTCGGAGAGGCGGTCGCATGAGTCCGAGAGGCGGTCGGTGAATCGGAGAGGCGGTCAGTGAGTCGGAGAGGGGGTCGGTGAGTCGGAGAGGCGGTCGGTGAGGCATTTGGTGAGTCGGAGAGGCGGTCGGTGAGTCGGAGAGGCGGTCGGTGAGTCGGAGAGGCGGTCGGTGAGTCGGAGAGGCGGTCGGTGAGCCGGAGAGGCGGTCGGTGAGTCGGAGAGACGGTCGGTGGGTCAGAGAGGCGGTCAGTGAGTCGGAGAGGCGGTCGGTGAGTCGGAGAGACGGTCGGTGAGTCGGAGAGGCGGTCGGTGTGTCGGAGAGGCGGTCGGTGAGTCAGAGAGGCGATCGGTGAGTCGGAGAGGCGGTCGGCGAGTCGGAGAGGCGGTCGGTGAGTCGGAGAGGCAGTCGGAGAGGCGGTCGGTGAGTCGGAGAGGCGGTCGGTGAGTCTGAGAGGCGGTCGGTGAGTCCGAGAGCCGGTCGGTGAGTCGGAGAGACGGTCGGTGAGTCAGAGAGGCAGTCGGAGAGGCGGTCGGTGAGTCGGCGAGGCGGTTGGAGAGGCATTTGGTGACTCGGAGAGGCGGTCGGTGAGTCGGAGAGGCGGTCGGTGAGTCGGAGAGGCGGTCGGAGAGGCGGTCGGTGAGTCGGAGACGCGGTCAGTGAGTCGGAGAGGCAGTCGGTGAGTCGGAGAGGCGGTCGGTGAGTCGGAGAGGCGGTCGGTGAGTCTGAGAGGCGGTCGGTGAGTCCGAGAGCCGGTTGGTGAGTCGGAGAGGCGGTTGGTGAGTCAGAGAGGCAGTCGGAGAGGCGGTCGGTGAGTCGGCGAGGCGGTTGGTGAGGCATTTGGTGACTCGGAGAGGCGGTCGGTGAGTCGGAGAGGCGGTCGGTGAGTCGGAGAGGCGGTCGGTGAGTCGGAGAGGCGGTCGGTGAGTCGGAGAGGCGGTCGGTGAGCCGGAGAGGCGGTCGGTGAGTCGGAGAGACGGTCAGTGAGTCGGAGAGGCGGTCGGTGAGTCGGAGAGACAGTCAGTGAGTCGGAATGGCGGTCTGTGAGTCGGAGAGGCGGTCGGTGAGTCGGAGAGACGGTCGGTGAGTCGGAGAGGCGATCAGTGAGTCGGAGAGGCGGTCGCATGAGTCCGAGAGGCGGTCGGTGAATCGGAGAGGCGGTCAGTGAGTCGGAGAGGGGGTCGGTGAGTCGGAGAGGCGGTCGGTGAGGCATTTGGTGAGTCGGAGAGGCGGTCGGTGAGTCGGAGAGGCGGTCGGTGAGTCGGAGAGGCGGTCGGTGAGTCGGAGAGGCGGTCGGTGAGCCGGAGAGGCGGTCGGTGAGTCGGAGAGACGGTCGGTGGGTCAGAGAGGCGGTCAGTGAGTCGGAGAGGCGGTCGGTGAGTCGGAGAGACGGTCGGTGAGTCGGAGAGGCGGTCGGTGTGTCGGAGAGGCGGTCGGTGAGTCAGAGAGGCGATCGGTGAGTCGGAGAGGCGGTCGGCGAGTCGGAGAGGCGGTCGGTGAGTCGGAGAGGCAGTCGGAGAGGCGGTCGGTGAGTCGGAGAGGCGGTCGGTGAGTCTGAGAGGCGGTCGGTGAGTCCGAGAGCCGGTCGGTGAGTCGGAGAGACGGTCGGTGAGTCAGAGAGGCAGTCGGAGAGGCGGTCGGTGAGTCGGCGAGGCGGTTGGTGAGGCATTTGGTGACTCGGAGAGGCGGTCGGTGAGTCGGAGAGGCGGTCGGTGAGTCGGAGAGGCGGTCGGAGAGGCGGTCGGTGAGTCGGAGACGCGGTCAGTGAGTCGGAGAGGCAGTCGGTGAGTCGGAGAGGCGGTCGGTGAGTCGGAGATACGGTCAGTGAGTCGGAGAGGCGGTCAGTGAGTCGAAGAGGCGGTCGGTGAGTCGGAGAGGCGGTCGGTGAGTCGGAGAGGCGGTCGGTGAGTCGGAGAGGCGGTCGGTGAGTCCGAGAGGCGGTCGGTGAGTCGGAGAGGCGGTCGGTGAGGCAATCGGTCGGAGAGGCGGTCGGTGAGTCGGAGAGGCGGTCGGTGAGTCGGAGAGGCGGTCGGAGAGGCGGTTGGTGAGTCGGAGAGGCGGTCGGTGAGTCTGAGAGGCGGTCGGTGAGTCCGAGAGCCGGTCGGTGAGTCGGAGAGGCGGTCGGCGAGTCGGAGAGGCGGTCGGTGAGTCGGAGAAGCGGTCGGAGAGGCGGTCGGTGAGTCGGAGAGGCGGTCGGTGAGTCTGAGAGGCGGTCGGTGAGTCCGAGAGCCGGTTGGTGAGTCGGAGAGGCGGTTTGTGAGTCAGAGAGGCAGTCGGAGAGGCGGTCGGTGAGTCGGCGAGGCGGTTGGTGAGGCATTTGGTGACTCGGAGAGGCGGTCGGTGAGTCGGAGAGGCGGTCGGTGAGTCGGAGAGGCGGTCGGTGAGTCGGAGAGGCAGTCGGAGAGGCGGTCGGTGAGTCGGAGAGGCGGTCGGTGAGTCGGAGAGGAGGTCGGTGAGTCGGAGAGGCGGTCGGTGAGTCGGAGATACGGTCGGTGAGTCGGAGAGGCGGTCAGTGAGTCGAAGAGGCGGTCGGTGAGTCGGAGAGGCGGTCGGTGAGTCAGAGAGGCGGTCAGTGAGTCGAAGAGGCGGTCGGTGAGTCGGAGAGGCGGTCGGTGAGTCGGAGAGGCGGTCGGTGAGTCGGAGAGGCGGTCGGTGAGTCCGAGAGGCGGTCGGTGAGTCGGAGAGGCGGTCGATGAGGCAATCGGTGAGTCGGAGAGGCGGTCGGTGAGTCGGAGAGGCGGTCGGTGAGTCGGAGAGGCGGTCGGTGAGGCGGTCGGTGAGTCGGAGAGGCGGTTGATGAGTCGGAGAGGTGGTCGGTGAGGCATTCGGTGAGTCGGAGAGACGGTCGGTGAGGCGGTCGGTGAGTCGGAGAGGCGGTCGGTGAGTCGGAGAGGTGGTCGGTGAGTCAGAGAGGCGGTCAGAGAGGCGGTCGGTGAGTCGGAGAGGCGGTCGGTGAGTCGGAGAGGCGGTCGGTGAGTCCGAGAGGCGGTCGGTGAGTCGGAGAGACGGTCGGTGAGTCGGAGAGGCGGTCGGTGAGTCGGAGAGGCGGTCGGTGAGTCCGAGAGGCGGTCGGTGAGTCGGAGAGACGGTCGGTGAGTCGGAGAGGCGGTCGGTGAGTCGGAGAGGAAGTCAGAGAGGCGGTCGGAGAGTCGGAGAGGCGGTCGGTGAGGCATTTGGTGAGTCGGAGAGGCGGTCGGTGAGTCGGAGAGGAGGTCGGTGAGTCGGAGAGGCGGTCGGTGAGTCGGAGAGGCGATCGGTGAGTCGGAGAGGCGGTCGGTGTGTCGGAGAGGCGGTCGGTGAGTCGGAGAGGCGGTCGGTGAGTCAGAGAGGCGGTCGGTGAGTCGGAGAGACGGTCGGTGAGTCGGAGAGGCGGTCCCTGATTCGGAGAGGCGGTCGGTGAGTCGGAGAGATGGTCCGTGAGTCGGAGAGGCGGTCCGTGAGTCGGAGAGGCGGTCGGTGAGTCGGAGAGGCGGTCGGTGAGTCGGAGAGAGGGTCGGTGAGTCGGAGAGGCGGTCGGTGAGTCGGAGAGACGGTCGGTGAGTCGGAGAGGCGGTCGGTGAGTCGGAGAGGCGGTCGGTGAGTCGGAGAGGCGGTCGGTGAGTCGGAGAGGCGGTCGGTGAGTCGGAGAGGCGGTCGGAAAGCCGGAGAGGCGGTCGGTGAGTCGGAGAGACGGTCGGTGAGTCGGAGAGGCGGTCGGTGAGGCATTTGGTGAGTCGGAGAGGCGGTCGGTGAGTCGGAGAGGCGGTCGGTGAGTCGGAGAGGCGCTCGGTGAGTCGGAGAGGCGGTCGGTGAGTCGGAGAGGCGGTCGGTGAGTCGGAGAGGCGGTCGCTATGTCGGAGAGGCGGTCGGTGAGTCGGAGAGGCGGTCGGTGAGCCGGAGAGGCAGTCGGTGAGTCGGAGAGACGGTCGGTGAGTCGGAGAGGCGGTCCGTGATTCGGAGAGGCGGTCGGTGAGTCGGAGAGACGGTCCGTGAGTCGGAGAGGCGGTCCGTGAGTCGGAGAGGTGGTCGGTGAGTCGGAGAGGCGGTCGGTGAGTCGGAGAGACGGTCGGTGAGTCGGAGAGGCGGTCGGTGAGTCGGAGAGACGGTCGGTGAGTCGGAGAGGCGGTCGGTGAGTCGGAGAGACGGTCGGTGAGTCGGAGAGGCGGTCGGTGAGTCGGAGAGGCGGTCGGTGAGTCGGAGAGGCGGTCGGAGAGGCGGTCGGAGAAGCGGTCGGTGAGTCGGAGAGGCGGTCGGTGAGTCGGAGAGGCGGCCGGTGAGTCGGAGAGGCGGTCGGTGAGTTGGTGAGTCGGAGAGGCAGTCGGAGAGGGGGTCGGTGAGTCGGAGAGGTGGTCAGTGAGGCATTCGGTGAGTTGGAGAGGCGGTCGGTGAGTGAGAGAGGCGGTCAGGGAGGCATTCGGTGAGTCGGAGAGGCAGTCGGTGAGTCGGAGAGGCGGTCGGTGAGGCATTCGGTGAGTCGGAGAGGCGGTCGGTGAGTCGGAGAGGCGGTCGGTGAGTCGGAGAGGCGGTCGGTGAGTCGGAGAGGCGGTCGCATGAGTCCGAGAGGCGGTCGGTGAGTCGGAGAGGCGGTCGGTGAGTCGGAGAGGGGGTCGGTGAGTCGGAGAGGCGGTCGGTGAGGCATTTGGTGAGTCGGAGAGGCGGTCGGTGAGTCGGAGAGGCGGTCGGTGAGTCGGAGAGGCGGTCGGTGAGTCGGAGAGGCTGTCGGTGAGCCGGAGAGGCGGTCGGTGAGTCGGAGAGACGGTCAGTGAGTCGGAGAGGCGGTCGGTGAGTCGGAGAGACAGTCAGTGAGTCGGAGTGGCGGTCTGTGAGTCGGAGAGACGGTCGGTGAGTCGGAGAGGCGATCAGTGAGTCGGAGAGGCGGTCGCATGAGTCCGAGAGGCGGTCGGTGAGTCGGAGAGGCGGTCGGTGAGTCGGAGAGGGGGTCGGTGAGTCGGAGAGGCGGTCGGTGAGGCATTTGGTGAGTCGGAGAGGCGGTCGGTGAGTCGGAGAGGCGGTCGGTGAGTCGGAGAGGCGGTCGGTGAGTCGGAGAGACAGTCGGTGAGCCGGAGAGGCAGTCGATGAGTCGGAGAGACGGTCGGTGAGTCAGAGAGGCGGTCAGTGAGTCGGAGAGGCGGTCGATGAGTCGGAGAGGCGGTCGGTGTGTCGGAGAGGCGGTCGGTGAGTCAGAGAGGCGATCGGTGAGTCGGAGAGGCGGTCGGCGAGTCGGAGAGGCGGTCGGTGAGTCGGAGAGGCGGTCGGAGAGGCGGTCGGTGAGTCGGAGAGGCGGTCGGTGAGTCTGAGAGGCGGTCGGTGAGACTGAGAGCCGGTCGGTGAGTCGGAGAGGCGGTCGGTGAGTCAGAGAGGCAGTCGGAGAGGCGGTCGGTGAGTCGGCGAGGCGGTTGGTGAGGCATTTGGTGACTCGGAGAGGCGGTCGGTGAGTCGGAGAGGCGGTCGGTGAGTCGGAGAGGCGGTCGGAGAGGCGGTCGGTGAGTCGGAGACGCGGTCGGTGAGTCGGAGAGGCAGTCGGTGAGTCGGAGAGGCGGTCGGTGAGTCGGAGATACGGTCGGTGAGTCGGAGAGGCGGTCAGTGAGTCGAAGAGGCGGTCGGTGAGTCGGAGAGGCGGTCGGTGAGTCGGAGAGGCGGTCGGTGAGTCGGAGAGGCGGTCGGTGAGTCCGAGAGGCGGTCGGTGAGTCGGAGAGGCGGTCGGTGAGGCAATCGGTGAGTCGGAGAGGCGGTCGGTGAGTCGGACAGGCGGTCGGTGAGTCGGAGAGGCGGTCGGAGAGGCGGTCGGTGAGTCGGAGAGGCGGTCGGTGAGTCTGAGAGGCGGTCGGTGAGTCCGAGAGCCGGTCGGTGAGTCGGAGAGGCGGTCGGTGAGTCGGAGAGACGGTCCGTGATTCGGAGAGGCGGTCGGTGAGTCGGAGAGACGGTCCGTGAGTCGGAGAGGCGGTCCGTGAGTCGGAGAGGCGGTCGGTGAGTCGGAGAGGCGGTCGGTGAGTCGGAGAGACGGTCGGTGAGTCGGAGAGGCGGTCGGTGAGTCGGAGAGGCGGTCGGTGAGTCGGAGAGACGGTCGGTGAGTCGGAGAGGCGGTCGGTGAGTCGGAGAGGCGGTCGGTGAGTCGGAGAGGCGGTCGGTGCGTCGGAGAGGCAGTCGGTGAGTCGGAGAGGCGGTCGGAGAGGCGGTCGGAGAGGCGATCGGTGAGTCGGAGAGGCGGTCGGTGAGTCGGAGAGGCGGTCAGGGAGGCATTCGATGAGTCAGAGAGGCGGTCGGTGAGTCGGTAAGTCGGAGAGGCAGTCGGAGAGGGGGTCGGTGAGTCGGAGAGGCGGTCAGTGAGGCATTCGGTGAGTCGGAGAGGCGGTCGGTGAGTCAGAGAGGCGGTCAGGGAGGCATTCGGTGAGTCGGAGAGGCAGTCGGTGAGTCGGAGAGGCGGTGGGTGAGGCATTCGGTGAGTCGGAGAGGCGGTCGGTGAGTCGGAGAGGTGGTCGGTGAGTCGGAGAGGCGGTCGGTGAGTCCGAGAGGTGGTCGGTGAGTCGGAGAGGCGGTCGGTGAGTCGGAGAGGCGGTCGATGAGTCCGAGAGGCGGTCGGTGAGTCGGAGAGGCGGTCGGTGAGTCGGTGAGGTGGTCGGTGAGTCGGAGAGGCGGTCGGTGAGTCGGAGAGATTGTCGGTGAGTCGGAGAGGCAGTCGGTGAGTCGGAGATGCGGTCGGTGAGTCGGAGAGACGGTCAGTGAGTCGGAGAGGCGGTCGGTGAGTCGGAGAGACAGTCAGTGAGTCGGAGTGGCGGTCTGTGAGTCGGAGAGGCGGTCGGTGAGTCGGAGAGACGGTCGGTGAG